>NC_090451.1:256348666-256669253 GCF_031143425.1 Pleurodeles waltl | reverse complement strand
ATCAACAGTTCAAATCCAGTAGGGTCTTCCATTGGAGGGTTCATAGGTTGGCTTCAAATTGTCCAATTAAAAACAACAGTTCACAAGCTTCTACCTAGGCATACATTATCCTTGGAGTCGGGAACGTAAGTTGCAACATATTTTACCAATTAACTCACTTTTAGAGCGTCCATTGTCTGCACCTGCAGATTGACCTTGGAGCAAAGAAGAAGATGCCAGGCTGGCACGAAACCTTAAAGATAAGCATGTGAACCGATCTCACTGGAAAAGTACAGCTTCAAGCAAGAATACACGTTTATTAGCACATTGGAAAAATACGAGCATCTAAACCGTGAGACATGGCAACTAGGCCAAAGCCTCCACTAAAGTTATGCTAAGCTAAAACATTTCAAACAAGCAAATCATGGCACACGTTTACGATTATGTCAAATTAATACAAGTCTAATACATCACGTTATATAAAGCACGCTTATAAATGTTGGCGAACTACTCTGAGGGCACATTTGTCCCCGTACAATCTTTACTAGTTCGGTCAAAGTCACACTTGATTATTGCAGCACTACGTTTATGCGCTAATAAATGTAAAACCTTCATTTCTGCGTCATCAATCCCTCCTCTGATGACTACTTGTCATCACACAAAACTAATCCCACAAATTTTATTCCATTAAAATTCTGTCAGTTCTCTTTGCCTTTTAGTTCCCCTTGTCCTTGCCTTGTATTCTTCTACCATTCTTTTCATCATTTTCTCTTCCTTCCTTCTCCTAATTCTTGCCATTATCATTAATATTCCTCTCTTTATTCCCCAAATCCCAAAGATGCAAATCAGTACTATTAATATTCCCTGTATTATTTTTAATAATATTCCATTCCAAATGCCACCAAGCCAATTTCCCACTGAAGCAATTCCCTTTCCAACCTTCTCCCAAACTCCTGGTTCTTTCAATTCCTTCAAGTCTGCACTTTCTTTCGTTAAATTTGCAAGCATTGTTTTAATCTTCACACTATTGTCTGGTATGTACGTGCAACAGTGACACGCACCAAGCATTTTGCAAACGCCGCCATCCTTTGCTAAAAGAATGTCTAGGGCAAGCCTGTTTTGAAGAGTCATAGCTCTTTCTGCTGCAAGTTCAGCATCCATCAGGATTATAGCACCTGAAAACTTTGTCAACATGTTATCCACTATAGTAGACAACTTTCTTTTTTTGATGGAATTCAACACAACTCCCAATGAAGGAATCATGGCTCCAAATATATCTCCTACCACAGCAGCTGCGGTCTCTCTTTTCTGGATACGATGGGATCCAGACGTCTTTGGAATCATCAATAGGTCATCCAGTTGATAAACCTTTGGGAACACTATACCCAAATAACATCTCCCCCACCATCCCTTTGGAAGACGATAATAGGCATTATGCCCACAAATGTAATATACACCAGGTATGACAGGATCTAGTCCGTTCAGCATGAATGTCCATTTGGCTTTAAAGATAAACGTATGTTTACATTCACTCGCTCCCACAAAAATGTTATCATAATAAGATTCACCTCGATATATACAAAATTTCCCTACATGCCAAGCATCTAAAGCTATTCTCCCTTGTGTCTTTATTGCGGCAAAAGCATAATTATCTACTGAAGTCCTCTTACTTAGCTCTTTTTCTAATTTCGCATTCATTTGTGCCCTTCTATCATCTGTGCAATCTAAAAAGCTTATTTCTACTGCAGAGAGGGAGCAGGTAAGGTTTTCTCTATGAGCATGAGCTGTTTCAAAAGGTTGCATTGGCTCGAAAAATTCCCTCATTATTTTAGCATCCCAATCTTTAGCAATCTGGCTTAGTTGCGTGATTATAGGAACATATGCAAAAGTAACATCATAATTTGAGTAAAAATACTGTATGTTGGTTTGACCATAAAATCTAGAAGTTACTATACTACATGTAATCCCATATGTAAGAGGCATGTGGTGATAAGTCACCCCTTCCGTTACCGATGTCGGTATCTGTGTACACACATAACAATCTTTCGCATCCATAGTCTCAACATATTCTGTCAGTAAGCGATAGAAAACATTATACGAAAGCTCCTTCTTATCATGCAAGTGTCTCTCATCTAATTCTAGTCTTTTCAGTGCGGTTAGTTCAGTGACAGTAACAGGAGCAGAAGTAGAAGCATCAATTTTCTCATTCTCACCCTTACCACGCGTTGCAAGCACTATTGCCATTATTATTAGTACACATGCAATTATCAAGCCTATACACGCATATTTACAATATTTCACTCTACTGTTTTGTGTCATGATCTGTATAGAATCAGAGAGCTAGAAGCACCTGTAAAAGAAACGATTGAGCAATTAGTTACAAAGCTGAACGAGCGCAATGTTCACACAGTTTTCTTCAGAAGCCCAGTCACTTATCAGTTAGCAGCATTTGTCTCAATTCGGCAATAACTCAATTCGGCAATAACTCAATTCGGCAATAACTCAGTCTCTCTTTTTTTTTTTTTTTTCTTTTTTTTTTTCAATTAGCAACGTTGTCTCAAATCGAGTTTAAAAGTCAATCAGGTTATCAAAGTCTTATCAGGTTAGCAAATATCTCATCCGGTTTAGCAATGTCTCAGCTGGTTGTATCACGTTAGATTATAGCAAGCAATGTCATTTACCAGCTTTTCAATCAACAGTGTCCATAAAACTTTTCTTTTCTATTGGTATCTCTTCTTCTTCGTTCTCGAGGCTAAGAGATACAAATTTGTCGGTCCAATCGTCATTGACTGCATATGCCCATTCAGGACCGGAATATCTCCTGTTTGGTATCCTTTTCCTTTTCAATTTTGCATCTCTCTTTGATTCTGTCTCACTGGTACTTTCCTCTTTGGCCAAGTCTTTTTCATCACTTGAGGTTGGTACCACGACAGACACTTCCTTTCTTTTCTCTTTCACTCTTGGCCCTTCACTGTCATTCAACTTTTCTCTAGTTCTTACTTTTACTGGTGATCTACTTGGTCTTCTCTTTGCGCTGTGTCCACTTGATGGACCTGCGATCTCTTCTGAAGGAGTTTGAACAGTTTCGTTCTGTTCTGCCTTATCCCCTCCTTCTGGGGAGTCAAGCAGGTTTTCCTTTTCTTTTTCTGTACCGTCTGCTTCTGGGAAAGCCCTCCTCTGATCAGGATCTCCTGCTTTTTCACCTCTTTCGAGCCCTTTGTCACCGTTACTTTCTTCAGGCTCTTTGTCACTTTCAGCTGCTTCAGGCTCTTTGTTACCTTCAGCTGCTTCGTCGCTGTCTGAGGTTTCTCCTTGGTCTTCCCCAAGTGAATCGGTTGTTTCGTCCTCAGAGAATATTTCTCTCTCCTCTATTTCTGCCTGTTCGCTTCTAGTTCTGTTTTGCTCTGTCTCAGCGCTCGGCACTTTGTTATCAGGTACTGGCAGTTTCAGCGCTTCAACTTCCTCATCTGTGGGACACAACACTTTCTTTGTATGACTGGCGTGAATCCAGTTGGGAACCCCCGCACACTTCACAGAGGTAGTGGTCGTCAGGATCACTTGGAAAGGGCCTTTCCAACGGGGTTCCAGACACGACTTCCTCACGTGCTTCTTTATCACGACCCAGTCACCTGCTTTCAGTGTGTGTCCTGGACCTTGGATCGGTGGCAAGGTGGTTGCTTCCACCTGGTGAGAGAAAGAGCGAACCACGTCAGCCAGACCTTTGCAGTAGTCTAACACCATATCATCTGTAATATTCAAAAGCGCGTTTGCGGGAACTGCAGGAAGTCTCATGGCCCTGCCCATGAGAATTTCGTGCGGGGACAATCCAGTCTTTCTGTCAGGGGTGTTTCTCATTGACATTAACACCAAAGGCAATGCGTCAGGCCATTTCAAATTTGTCGATGCACATATTTTCGCCATTCTTGATTTCAGTGTACCATTCATTTGCTCCACCAGTCCTGAGGCTTCAGGGCGATAGCTACAATGCAGTTTTTGCTCAATGTTCAGCGCTGCGCAAAGTAACTTTATCACCTCGTTATTGAAGTGACTTCCTCTATCTGATTCTAAAGAGATCGGGAATCCGAAACGTGGTATCAACTCCCTCAACAATAGCTTTGCAACTGTAAGGCTGTCATTTCTACGTGTGGGGTATGCTTCAATCCAGTGACTAAAAATGCACACAATCACCAACACATACTTCAGACCTCCATGCACAGGCATCTCAATAAAGTCCATCTGCATTCTGCTGAACGGGCCACTCGCCCTGCCAATGTGGCTCATGTTCACAACCGTTCCCTTTCCTGGGTTCATCTGCTGACAAATGACACAACAATGGCAAACTGCTTCTGCAGCTTGACGGAATCTGGGGTTAAACCAATCAGTTTTGAACAATCTTATCATGGCATCTCTCCCTAGGTGAGCCTGCCCATGATAGAACCGCGCTAGCTGCGATAAGAGACAATTTGGTAAAACAAATTTTCCTTCATTTGAAACCCATAACTCATCTGGTCTCTTTGTACATTGTGACTTAATCCAGGAAGCTCTTTCATCCTCCCTGACGCTATTCTGTAATGCTTTTAGTTCATCCATTGTATCCACGACCTTCAAGGCAAATGCTCCAGCTGGTTCGAGCTCTGGCTCACTTATCGAATTCCATTCATCCCTGAGCAATATACAGTTCAAGGCACAAAATCTTGCGACTTGATCCGCATATGCATTTCCCAGAGAAAGATAGTCCTGTCCTTTTGTATGAGCACTACACTTTACCACTGCAATTTCGGCTGGCATTTGAATGGCGTGTAACAATTCCTTTATTCTCTCCCCGTTTTTCACTGGGGACCCTGAAGAGGTCAGGAAACCTCTTTGTGACCATAATTGCCCAAAGTCGTGCACAATTCCAAACCCGTACTGACTATCAGTGTAAATGGTAACCTTCATCAATGTAGACAGTTGGCATGCTCTTGTAAGGGCTACAAGCTTTGCTACTTGTGCGGAATAGACTCGTTGAAGCCAGGACGCTTCCAAGACACCTGTTACAGTACATACAGCATATCCTGCTTTCAATATTCCCAATGCATCTCTTAAACATGACCCATCAACAAAAACAATTTGGTCATTTTCATCAAGCTTAGTATCCTTAATGTCAGGTCGGGGTTTTGTGCAAAATTCAGTCACCTGAAGGCAGTCGTGCTCGACGTCTTCAGCGTTCTCAATTTCAGCATTTTCACCGGGAAGCAAGGTTGCTGGATTCAACGTAGTGCACCTTTTCAGCTGCACATTCGGTGAGCCCAGAATTATTGTTTCATACCTTGTGAGTCTGGCTCCAGTCATGTGTTGCGTTCGGGAGCGGGTCTAAAGTATCTCAACTGAGTGAGGGACCATGACTGTTAATGGATGTCCCATCACTATTCCTTCACTCTGAGTGAGGCTGATACCAACTGCTGCTACGGCGCGCAAACACCCTGGCAGTGCTGCTGCGACCGGATCCAAAGTAGCTGAAAAATACGCTACTGGTCTGTTTATGCCCCCATGGGCTTGGGTCAAGACAGACAAAGAACATGCATCACGTTCATGACAAAACAATGTGAAAGGCTTTGTGTAATCAGGCATACCTAAAGCTGGAGCCCTGCACATGCATTCTTTCAATTCAATAAAAGCATCCATCTCATCTCCTTTCAGCTCAATTTCATCCAAGGCATCCTTCTGGGTCAGTTTCAGTAAAGGCTTTGCTAGAGTTGAGAAGTTGGGAATCCACTGGCGACAGTAGCTCACCATCCCCAAAAACTTCCTCACCTCCCTCCTCGTCTTTGGTGGACTCATTTGAAGTACACTTGTTATTCTTTCCTTCATTATTCTCCGTGACCCTTTCTCTATTTGATGACCCAAATATTTCACTTTCTTCTGACAGAACTGCAGCTTTGAAGGAGACACCTTGTGTCCATTCCTTCCCAAATGGTTCAGTAGGGCAATGGTGTCGGCTGTGCAGCCACTTTCTGTCTTAGATGCAATCAGTAAGTCATCAATGTACTGTACTAGGGTTGACTCGAATGGCAATTCTAACGCTTCCAAGTCTTTCTTTAGGATCTGATTGAAAATTGACGGTGACTCAGAAAACCCTTGAGGAATTCGACACCAACTGTAAACTCTGTCTAAGAATTTGAAACAAAAGAGAAATTGACTGTCCTCATGAAGAGGCACCGAAAAGAATGCTTGTGACAAGTCGATGACTGAGAACCACTCAGCATCGCAAAGTATTTGAAACATTATCACAGCTGGATTCGGTACTACAGGGCAGCATTTAATTACGATGTCATTTATTTTCCTCAAATCCTGCACTATTCGGACCTTTCCACTCGGCTTTATCAGTCCCATGATTGGTGAATTACATGGACTGCTTAACACTTCTTTCAGTACTCCCTGCTTTACAAACTCGTCAATGAGTTGGGCGACTTTCATGAGGGTGTCTTGTGCCATGTGGTATTGTGGCGTCTAGGGAAAAGTTACATTGGGTTTTACAGTCACTTTCACTGGTTCCACTCCTTTCACCAATCCCACCTCTTTTCCTGTCATATCCCACACTTCCTTTCCGACTGTTTCTCGTAACTCAACTGGAATATCCTCTTCAGTTATCATCGGAAAAAGGTTAATCAGAGGATATTCTTCATCGACAGTTTCCATCTCATCCCCTTCTACACTTTCCTCTTCTTCCCCATCACTGCTCGTCTGAATTCTAATTCCATCGTCCGAACACATAATCGAACATCCCAATTTGCACAATAGGTCTCTCCCTAACAGTGCTATCGGGCTTGAGTCGCATACCACAAATTTATGTGACCCTTGATAGTTACCAATTCTGACTGGTACTGGATCTGTGATTGGGTTCGTCAGGTGCCTGTTTGCTACTCCCACCACTTGAACTGTTCTCCCTGAGAGTGGCAAATTTGGTACTTCAATGCTCCTAACAGTTGAACGTGTGGCTCCTGTGTCAACCAAGAATGAAACACGATGACCTATTACTCTTCCCTCCACATATGGACCCTTTTGATCAACTTCCAAGGATGCTGCAAGCACACACTTTCCCTCCTCATCTGAACTTTCACTCTCCCATACATTGTTTATTCCATTCTCACTGTGTAATGGGAACTGTTGTACTGTGCCATTTGTATTCATCACCTGACCCGAGACCTGTGGAGGAACCATCGCTTGCTGCTGATTCATTGGTGCCAAAGGTATTTGCATTTGCTGATTAGGTACCATGGGAAACTGCTGTTGCATTGGCTGCATTTGCGTCATCTGCATACGGGGCATCTGCATCTGCTGCGGCTGCATGGGCTGTAATCCCTGCAGCTGATTTATGGTCTGAAAATTTGGGTTTGGACCTCTCATTTTCGGTCCCCTCATTGTCTGGAATGCATTGACATCATTGTTTTGCTGACCAACACCTGCACCTTCCTGCACCATCATCGGGCACTCGCGTTTCCAATGTCCGACGATTCCGCACACGTGACACGGCATCACCCTTTTCATTGCCTGCACACCATTCGGAGTCACAACAGTGTTCAAATCCGGACCATTACTCCCAAAGCCTCCTCTGCCTCTGCCTCTCACCTGTGGCTGAAACATCATATTTCCCTACGGCTGCGGCTGCGGTATCTGCTGTTGGAACCCTTGCAACCCTTGCAAACCTGTCTGAGCTGCTTTAAGTTGCATCATCATCACTTTCTCTTTCAACCTTTTCTGTTTCACTTCAATTTCGTCGCTACAGTATTTCGCATAATTCAACACCTCGTCAATAGGTTTCGACTGCCAACAAATCAAATGCGTCTTTATCATCTGACTTATCTCTGGTCTCAGCCCTTCCACAAATCTAAACACAAAATGGAGCATGTCCTTCGCCTCTATTGTTTCCGTGCCACTGTAGTTCTTGAACGCCTTCAACAACCTCTCATAGTAACCATGAATCGACTCTTTAGCCTCTTGGGCAGTTCGATCAATCTTCTGCCAATCCACATTTTTCGCGGCAACCTTCGTCTTCAAATGCTCAATCACCTTATAGTACAAGCTCATTACCATAGGTGATGGTGCACCCGTATCCCTGTCTCTCTCTGGTTCACTTGTCGGCCAACCTACAGCCCTTTTGCAGTCTTCCCACAAATCTGCCGGAACCACAATCTCAAAGAGGGTGTTCAGGTCTTCCCCAAGACATTTTGCAAGCTTCACAAACCTATCAGTCTGTTGATACCATTCAATCGGTTTCTCTCTCAGCTTGGGAAAATCATCCGTAAAAGACTGAATGTCGCTCCTGTGCCACGGTACATGTATTAATTTTCCCCCTGCTGTCTCCCTCATTGGTAACATGGTTATTGCATCACTACTCTGTGGTCTTTTCTCCTTGTGCTCTGGGACACTGTCTTTCTTCTTTTCCTTTTTCTTTGCCCATCTGTTTTCCCATTTGTCTAAGCACCTCCACACTTGTGCACTCTGCAGCAATTCTCTAAGGTGCGTTTTCATGCCTGCTGACCTCATGTGTTCAAAGTCTGTGGTCCCGAAATCCAATCTATAGCTCCTGCTCAAGTGTTTTGTCTTGTCTATCTCAACCCCGTTTTTGTCAGCTATTTCTTGCAACCTTCTATGTACCTTGTTCACTTCTCTCGTAATCCTGGGACATAGATACCTCAGCTCTTCTTCCGAGTAGGACTCTAACCTATTCAAACCCATAGTCCCTTCCACCAATTCTTCTGCTTCCATGTTCAACCTGACCTTATTCAGATAGTCCTCTCCCTTCCCACTGGCTGAGCTTTGTGTGGAATTCAGACTGTTGAACCACTGCGTCAGCTGTTGCGCATTCAACCCCATTAGTGTAGCATTCACATCGACTGCCATTGATGGTTGCGGCAACTTTTCAGTGTTCGATGATAGCGGTATCATCGGTGGGGGACTCGACCTCACCACTGTTGACTGAGCACATATGGGACTAAACTCCATCAAGGACCCAGATCCAGTTGGCTGAGCCACTATCGGAGTTGTCTCTGGAGTGTTTTCTATGTACCTCCTTTCCTTCCCACTCTGCACCATTGTTCCTTGACCGCTCATACCTGAGTTAGGCTGAACGTACAAAGGTACCGGTGGACCTACAGTAATGGGTAGGGATATCGCATCTGGGTTCTGTCCATTCCCCAGGTTCTGAGGCATGTTCATTCCCACACTATGGGTCATCATTGCCGGCATGCCCGTCTGACTCCCCGTCATCTGAGCATGTGCGGTTGCCCCCTGCATCTGCTTTTGAGGCATCAAAAACTGGGTTGACTCAGCTTGTGCCAATGTTGGGTTGCGACCATTCTGTATTCCCATTACGGTTGGATCTAGAATCATTCCCGTACTGTTGTCACTGCTGTAGTACCTTGGGACCTGCGGCTGATAATTTTCTGCTGTTTTCAATATAGGCACATCTGGATATATTCTCCTAACCTGTGGTATCTGCGGGGTGAACAGTAAACTCGGGTCCTTAGATCCCGATGGCGTTTCTGAATTCGGAGTTTCACTATTCTGTACCGGTGCCGGAGGGGCAGAACTGGTACTTGGACCTTGTTCACTCGCTGCATAAGGTGGTGGACGGTCGTTCAGCAATTGCATGATGAACTCCTCATCCTCTGACTCGTCTTCTCTATCTTTGGAACACCTCCTGTTTGTCTTACAGGTAGCTTTCTTGCCTGTCGCCTCTTCTTCCTTAGCAATTGCGGGAAACAATTTTATCCCCTGCAATATATCTGACCTCCACACCTTCTGTGCATTATCCCACCTAGCGTCCGCTAGTGTCTTTTCTACCTTTCTTATCCTGGTCTCGAACTTCTTTTGCTGTTGCTGTCTAGCCATTAGTTCCCAAATCGCTAGAGCCTCAAACTGTGCTGGCCTTGGAGGTACCTTCATGTCGTACATCGCGAATCTCAAATTCTCTAGGATCCTTATATTGAATGTCCCATGGATCGGGAACGCTACGCTCCCATGTTTCTCTGTCAGCTTGTGCCATTGCTTTAGCCAAAGGCACGGAGCTACCCCCTTTTCCTCCATTACAATGTAAGCTGGTGTACCTTCGGGTGGCGTCTCCTCTCCTACGCTGGCTTTAATGTAAGACTCCCCCTTCATCGCACTCTTTAATGCTTTAAAAAATTTCATTTTCTCGTCTTTTATTTCACAAAGTTTGTAATCAATAAGTGACTTTTATTCCCGGAATACTCTTCGCTTGCCTTTCCCCTTCCAATCGAGCCCCACGGACTGCGTCCAATCCGTGCGCGACCCTTCTCTGCAACCAACCTATCCCAGCGCGGCTCCTAGTGACGTCACACTCACACACACTGCGGCTGACAAAGCCTCGCGGCTTGTCCTCCTTCACTCAGCTCCTCTCGTAACAACTTCTAGCATGTATCGCGAGCAACCAAATAATAATAAAACAGATCTGTCGGTTTACTACAGGAAGGGTAACACAATCGCTTCAGGACCTTAGGGATTTTTCACTAGCATCGGCAGTTATTCCATCTTTCTCGGTCCCCACTTTCGCAAGCAAATCTGGCCCGCAGACTCTACTCTCAACTTGTCAATGATCTATTCTAGTGCACTTAGAATTTGTCAAAGCCCGAAGTCGAAGTTTTCTTTCACTCCCTTAACACACGTACCGACTCGTTGACCACGCCCGGTCAACCTATTAAACCGACCAGACCACAACATAAAACAAGTGTCTCATACACTTTTCAACATACTCCGGAGTCTCTTGACCTCGCAGGGCCCGTCTCAACAACAACAACCACGTGGACCTTTTTCTGCACAAAGCGCCACACGCACATGAAGTTCGACGACTTCCCTACTCTCACACTCGGAGTCGCACCTCCGCTATTCTCTATGAAGTTCGACGACTTCCCTACTCTTACACTCGGAGTCGCACCTCCGCTATTCTCTAAAATCCTCGCAACCTTTTCAAACAATCTGCGGCAATAAGCTGTGCAAGCGCAAAACCCTAACTTCACTCATACCGTCACTAGTACCGCCAACGCCGATTTCACACCTCCATTCTCTCCATTCGCAAGCTCCGAGATCCCGGGAAAGTCGCGGGGGACTTAGGGTATCATCATTCTCTCAATCTGTTTTACCCAAGAAAAAATCTAATTCAACACCATATACCTCTCGAGTGGGGTCCCAAAGGGCGAAACCATTAATTCAACACCATATACCTCTCGAGTGGGGTCCCAAAAGTCGAAACCGTCCTCTGCTACCATCTACTGATAGAGCGTTCCAGCCTAATAAATTACCTGTATTTGGACGCTCTTGGGCCGATGAATCTTTTGACCAAGTGGGGCTCTCTTCACCCGAGAGTAATCAATTTAATCAAATCAATAATCAATAACGAACATAAGCAATACCCTGATCAACATAACACTTCACAATTAATCCAGAAAACATTTCGGCGAAACCATGACCTTTCGGTCATGAATAACCACACCAGTTTATTCAAAGTTAATGCATTTATTTCCCTATATTAACAAAGCTAGCACGATATAAATGTGTCTCAACACCAAATGATATATGTAAATGAACATTAATAGCTGTCCATAACGACGGAAAAGATGCAATCTGTGCAGCATTTGAATAACAATGCATTCGATAATAGCAACGCAGACCACTAAAACTATAATCTGTAATGGGCTAATTGCATACATTAGTCAGCATAACAAGGTCTCAAATTGCATCGTGCATCAAATGAATCCTCATCTAACCTCAAATTAGCATCTGCATGTGGGACTTCATGCAAAAACAATTTAGCAACATTAATTTAGAAAACTCCTAGCTAGGGCTCTTATCAAAAATCAGCAGTTGGTTACCTAAAAAGAAAACACAATGCAATTGTACAATTTCCTTTCATATTTACCAAATTCAGTCAGCATTCAAGGAAGTCTTCGTCTCACAGGTACCGGATTCGATCAGCAGGGGACGGGGGCAAAGGGGCAGGGTGGACGGGGCAATTGCCTCACAGCGGCAAGATAAAACTACTACTTCATGCAAAGGGGCTAATCAAAGTTAAAGTCTCTAGGGCCTGAATTACCTAAAGTCTCTAGAAGATGGCAAAATGACGAGGTCGGCAAGATGGGCCATAATGGCCAATGTCCTGCAAATGGCGGGTAAAGGCTATAATGGCTGATGTCCGGGCAATGTCTGTAATGGCTGGTAAAAAGCTGTAATGGCCACTTTCTCCTTGTGCACCAGGTTTAAATAATCAACAGTTCAAATCCAGTAGGGTCTTCCATTGGAGGGTTCATAGGTTGGCTTCAAATTGTCCAATCAAAAACAACAGTTCACAAGCTTCTACCTAGGCATACATTATCCTTGGAGTCGGGAACGTAAGTTGCAACATATTTTACCAATTAACTCACTTTCAGAGCGTCCATTGTCTGCACCTGCAGATTGACCTTGGAGCAAAGAAGAAGATGCCAGGCTGGCACGAAACCTTAAAGATAAGCATGTGAACCGATCTCACTGGAAAAGTACAGCTTCAAGCAAGAATACACGTTTATTAGCACATTGGAAAAATACGAGCATCTAAACCGTGAGACATGGCAACTAGGCCAAAGCCTCCACTAAAGTTATGCTAAGCTAAAACATTTCAAACAAGCAAATCATGGCACACGTTTACGATTATGTCAAATTAATACAAGTCTAATACATCACGTTATATAAAGCACGCTTATAAATGTTGGCGAACTACTCTGAGGGCACATTTGTCCCCGTACAATCTTTACTAGTTCGGTCAAAGTCACACTTGATTATTGCAGCACTACGTTTATGCGCTAATAAATGTAAAACCTTCATTTCTGCGTCATCACCAGTTACTTCAAGTTTGATGTCAGTCAAGCTTCAAATGAAGCTTGACATTTGATTGAGTAGCAACTATAAATATAGATAATTATTAAACTAACTGTTACGTATTTCCATCTTATATACAGAAAACGTCAGGATATAGTATAACACGTCCCGTAAATTTTCACAATTCGCTTTCATTGCTTTACTCAAGTGAAAATGCCAGTTCAGGGCAAATGATTTGAAATATATGCCACTGTTTTCGTGCATCTACTAAAAGGCCAGCAAAATAAGCTTAGTTGCTGAAACATATAGGCAAGATTAAGAATTTACATGAGAACATTCAAGAAGAAAAAAATACAATTTATATTTGTTAAAGTGATTTCTAAAAATAGCTTTAGAACTTTTTACTTCAATGTTATATATTTAATATGGGCAAATTTCATTTCAGGAAATGAAAGTGACCTCTTTTATCACGTTACTATTTGTCTAAATAGCCTGCATCTGTATAATCTAAAATAAAAAAATAATAAATGTACACAAGAATCTTAAAAATGCTCACAACCCCTAAATTTTAGAAGTTTGTACAATATAAGAAGAGCAGTAGCGTGTGTATGACTGCATGCATATTCAAATATATATATATAACACAAAGACTAATTTGTGACTAATTTGTGACTAATTTACATTGTCCTACAAAACAGCATCATAACTGTTTGTACCTGCCAGGACGGTATATAAATATAAATAACAAAATATCAGGCAGGTAAGTAGAACTTTGAGCAAATATTACACCAGTACTGTGTGCTCTACTAATCTCATGGGTTATTTGATAGTTTCTGATTTGCAGATTCAAGACTGAGAACGAGCAACTTTCATCAAACCAGTCTAGTGCATCTTCTAAACTGGACATAGTTTAGTGGTGCTGTGCAGTTCAACTGGTAGCATGTACACATCTCCATATCACCATTTTTTTCCAGCTACCACTCTGAGTGATGATTGACGATGGACAGATTGTCAGGATCGGTACCTTTTTGCCGAGTGAAATGGGCACAGTGTAGTTCCCTACTTCCCTGTAACTCAAATGGCCCAATAATTGATCACATCTGAAGCTGGACCAATCCAACACCCGGTTGCACCTGATGACGTCGGTTATGTACTTAGCTTTTATAACAAATAACAACACTACTTAATGCTTGGATATTATTACAATATGTTATATGTCAAAAACACAGTCGTTTCCCCCTTGACACATACCAAATGTCTCTTTTTCCCTTGCATGAATACGTAGGTTCTTAGTATGCTGGAAATATGGTGCACTAAATCTAGAGCGCAAGCTCAACATTAATGTCATCAAACCTATCACATGAACTTATTTATGTATCTGAATAGGTCAGTAATCTCCCGCACCTACCTATAGTGTCTAAATCGGGAGCTAGACATAAAAAGGGAAAACAAAAGTACAACATTATCTATAGTTCATAAATGCAGAGTTTACCTCAAAAGTGAATAGCAGCCAGTTCATAACTTAGCAGTCTTTTCAAGCAGGCAATGGATATCCTATCCAGGAGTAGGTAAGTAATCAAGACTCACTCATAACATCAATAGTTCCTCTATGAGTAATAACGGTGAGTTCAATAAGAATCTTATGGCAAAACTAATGTGTATCACGTTCTCCTGTGCAGGCAAAAATTCTACTCTGTTAGATAAATATTTGTCTTTGTATATTTTTTGTGTGAATTCAAATGTTACTGTCCTGACATGTTTGCTATTTTAACGTTGTTTTATCTCTTGTCATTTCTGCAGGTACTTCAGAAGAAACCCGTCGCGACTCTGGGAACAAGGACACTAATGTAAGCAGGATTCAAGGGCCGAAGCTCCTGGAAATCACTGCCCGACGAAACGGAGAATGGCAGCATGAATGCCAAAGATCAACAGGTGAATACAGGGAAGGGAACGAAAGATCTGAAGAAGAACAGCCATCATGTCATCATGTTACAGCAAACAGCCTTAAAGGCTATGTGCTCCACCTTAAAGGAACTGCAACTGGCTCACCACCAAAGCAGTGCGGCGTGCATGACACAGATTTTTGAAGGATGTTCTGGGAAATATTTCCAGATGACTTCAGTGTCTGATAGAGCAAGACATCAGAATGATTCAGGAAACTGTGTTTTGTCATTTTTCTGACTTCCAGAATTCAGTTTTCCAGCAACAAATACAAGCATTTCTTTGGAAAGATTTCCAGTGTGTTGAACTGTGTGTAATAAGAAAAGATGTTCTAGGAGCTAGTTTGTAGTGGGAATAGAGGCAGCATGAATACGTTTACTAGCCACAATGGCTAAAATGCCATTGCCATCAGACCTACCTCATGAAGAATTTTATATCGACGGAGGCAAACTGTGTGGAGACTTTTTGTTGTAGACATTGTGCATTTTAGTGACATGTACTTTGTATTTCCCTGGTGAAATTGGTTTATCTGGTGAAATTGGTTTTGTAATTTGTGCTTTAATTTTGCTTATTACTTTTTGGATTTAGCTCTTTCGTCAGGGTCATTCCCAAACATTTTTCCTTCCTCCTCCTATATTTTCTAACATTTTTATTGCTGGCCTTAGGTCGCTGTGCACTTTACCACTGCTAACCAGTGTTAAAGTGCCTGTGCTCTCTCTCTCTCTCCTAAACATGGTAATATTGGCTTATCCCCAGGTGACATATTTCATTTACTTGTAAGCCCTGAGTAAAGTGCACTACATGTGCCCAGGGCCTGTAAATTAAATGCTACTAGTGGGCCTGCATCACTGATTGCGCCACCAACTTAAGTGGCCCTCTAACCTTGGTTCAGGCCTGCAATTGCACAGCATGTATGTGCAGTTTAACACTACCATGTTGACCGGGCAAAATGACCCTGATGACAGTCTCAACCCTTTCTTTTTTAATACATATAAGTCACCCCTAGGATAGTCCCTAGACAGCCCTGATTACAGGGTGCAATGTACTTAAAAAGCAGGACATGCACATTTAAGTTTTACATGCCCTAGTAGTGAGAAGGTCCCAACGTTGTTTTTCACTTCAGCAATGCCTGTTTCTTCCATATGATCACATTAGGATTACCTTATAACATCTTAGATGCGTATTTTACAATCTAGAAGAGAGGACCTTTTTGAGTGTGGGGTCTCTGGAATCACAGTTTAAAATCATAAGTGATGATGAAGTGGATTTTAAATTGCAATTCTGAAAATGACACTTTTATAAAGTTAACATTTTCTTACTTTAGCTATTTGGTGCCCGCTGCCTCTCTCTAATCAATTGCCTGCGTGGGTGACAGCTGGAATGTGTGTACACTCTCTAGGTAGCCAGATAAATTGGGAGCTTAGGTGTGACGATGTGCAATGATGGGTCATCCTGGAATAATAGGAGGGAGGAGCTGGTCACAGTCTCAATTACACCTGAATAGGCTGTGTCCTGTCCCCATTAAAAGTGCTGCATAGCCCCCTGCAGTGCGCCTGGAGCCAGGGCTGTAAGGAAAGGACCTATGTGCACTTCAAAGACCCTTTTTTGAAAACACCTCCACTTCAAAGGCACGATTGTGTATAAGTGTTGGATGTCTGACCCCACCAACTGAGTACACTACTGGGCCTGTGAAGAACTCTGCCAGGAGAAAGGAATGCTGTGCTGCTAGAACTGCCACTCTGGACTGCTGCTCTGGAAAAACTGCTTTTCTCCCATGCTGCCCTGCTGCCTGCTACCCTCTGGCCTGCTGAGGAAGGACTGGTCCCATCTCACTTGAGGCCAGAGTGACTCCAAGGGAATCTTAGCTTGCCCACTGTTCTAAGTCAGAGGGACATCAAAGACTTCTCATCATCCTGCAACAGCACATGGAGTTTGCTTGCTGCATGTCCTGCCCTGCTAAGTGGTGCCAATCCAGTCCTGGGCCCTTGGAAGTGGGTATAAAGTGCTGTAATTACCAGAACCTGTGCATCAACACCATTGCGCTGATCGAAACCAGCACATCTCCTTCAAAGCTTTGCCGTGCCGATCATGGACACCACATTACCACAGGCTAATTTATGCCGTGTTACTGACTTACCCTGATTAGCACTGTGGTTCTTGCTTGGACAGGGTGCATACCTCTGACAACCAGAAACCCAGTTTCTAACAGCAATTATTTTCCACCACTCCCAAGGGAGTTGGAAATCAGGATCATCACTCTTGTATCCACGGACAATCCTGTTACAGTCTCATCTTTTACAACTGCTTGCTCACCATCTCCAAACAGAACCTAGGAGCCAATAGCTGTCTGCAGGATTTCCTGACTCACGACTCAGTTTCCCAGTATGTTTTTTATGATCTTTCAGGAGCAAGGAAGGCATGTTTCATTCTACAAACCATTCCTAAGTTGTGAGAATGTGTTCCTATAAAACTGCACATAAAAAACATAGGCCTGTCCTATCTTTTTTGTAAGTAGACTGCACAGACGTAAAGGTACTACTAGTAAAATACCTTTGTGAATAGCAAACAATCATAAACTTACACAAATATGTAACATTACCTTTATGATTTATTTTTAGGTTTGTGAGAAAAATAACGAGACCCCTCCAGATAATCATTTGTGAAGAATCAGAGAGGCATTCCTCAAAAGCTTTAAAGCCAACAATAATTATGCTGTCTCAACACAATTTAATGCTTCTTCACCTGAACAGTGCAGGGGCCTAGGCCGTATGCACTTGCCCAATCACCCCCGAAGACAATCTGCTTGACAAAGTTCTTCCCAGTTTAACTCTTCCAGTAGCTTTGGTCTACCAACAGGTAAAGTGAACTCAAGTTAATTCACTGAAAGTAGGGAAGGTGTTTAGACTTTTTTCCATTTTTACCCTGGAGCTACTTTAACTAGGACTCACTTTTGTCAGATATTTAGATAACGTTTCAACATTGTTTCCATCTTAATATATCCTGAATATGTGCTTCCATGCTATCATTAAAGAGCCATTGTGGTTTGACAGTAGTTTGATCTTTTCTGCTGCTTTCTTGGGCTCTAAATATTTAACATCCAGTGGGACACCTCATAAGCTGAAGAATGCAGAAAAAAGTCACAGCAGCCCACATTACATTGACTGTCAGTTTTCAGCTAGCCTTTTAATAGTATGAGGAAACGGAGTTATCAAAGCCTCGGTGCTAGCTACTGGTGGTCACACCAAACTCAAAAATGTGTTTATAAGATAACTTTGCAGTGAAGGTAAATTACAGCATTTTGTCAGACATAAATACTAATTTTGAAAGTATTTGAAAAACTAAAAAATCATAGATTAAGTAGGAATTATGGAGTGATTGCGCAATGTAAAACGAAACCTTCAACACTGAATCATGAGAAATGTCAACAAGATGTACATTGCACCCAACATACGTGTCTCTATGTGTTTTCAGAATCCAGAAAGCTCAAATCATATATATTGCACATCACATGGCACATGTCAGCCATGACCTTTTAATTTGATCTTTTTGAATGTTTAGGTCATCAATCGCAAACAAGAAGGCCTTTAATTCCCTTTGGAATTAATAGAACATGGGTGCTAGCTCTGCCAACTAATTCCCACTGACTGCATTTTAATTCAGTTTGTGATCATCTGTCATTGGCCACAAGAGCATGCAGTCATCTACAAGCCAGAAAAGGACTATTTAGAAATGCCATAAGAGGGCAATTCAATGAAATGGGCAAGTGTGCCCATCGTTTTAATTGATTGGCTCCTTTTTAAAGCTCCCATAAGTTTATTTGAAAATAATTTATGACCCCAGGAGAGCTGAAACTCAATATATTCGAATTCTTGGTTGCTTGATGTCATGGTCCCTCTTCAGAAGACAGAATCACAAAGAGCAGGCTTGTACCCTCTGCTAAACAGGGTGCCCACTCCACCTGGTGGCCTTCAGAGGGCTGGCCTATGTTCTTTGCCTCACCATCTGCAGTCTCCAACACTAATTGCACTGTGCAAGGTGGGTCAAATTCAACTCAGTCCTCGAGATTATCGCTTGAAACCTCGAAAGAATAGCAGGCTCACCTGAGTTGGAAGTCATCTTGGGGGCTCCCTGATGATTGATTTCAGCTGAGCTTCAGTCCAGCAATAAACTATGAGCCTGAGAAGTCTTCACCAGAAAGGAAGCTCCTTGGGTAGTCCAGTTTATTGCAGCAGGACAGTCTGGGAACTTTGATGGCATACCAATTGTCAAGTAGGATATTTTTTTTGCCTCTATTTTAGATATATTGTGCTTTGACATAACAAGGCACTGTTGGAATTTTAAAATCTGAGAGGCCCCGGCCCTCCAGAACACGCGATCTGGCCCACAATTTAGGAGAGTTATCGGAGGTCTTTTCAAAAGTTTGCTTAATCAAATACTCAGATGTTTTATCATAGGCAAAATTGCAGAGAGTATTTACTCAATAACTTGTGTAATAAATCATTTGTAATGAAAATGTATGGCTTGTCCCCTATTCTTTTGTTTAAGAACTCTGCACTAAGAACGTCAATGGAGATCTGAAGTAAGTTCCTTCAGGATTAAAAGCACTTTGATTCATTGTGTTTCTGGACGACAATTGCAGCCTGTATTCATAAAATATAGAGATGTGGATCACTTGGTGTTTTAAAGTGTGTGTGGGTTAGGAACAGCTGATTTTAAACAAAGTGGCAGAAAGCATATTGTGATCCTTTAATCCCTTCTAATGCATTCACAACTAGGAAATATTCTTTTGAACCAGCAGCTGCATAATGCACATAGCTGTTTTCATTTTAAATATTTCCATTTAGGAAAGCAAATGCAGGGATAGGTAATTAGCTGTCTCCCTGTCAGTCAATATTTTTTGCATAAGAAGCTGTTACTTCCTTTTTTAGCACTGGGAGGCCTTTGGGTAGCTATGCGCTTTATAAATCTTTTAAACTAAACTAAACTAAACTAAACTACTTTATCCTGTTAAAAAGAAATCATTGGACCAGTCAAGAGATGCAGCGCTAAATTTAGGATGCCCCTTTGTAGAATGATCAATTACAGAATGATGCAGAGTTCCAGAAAGAATGAAAGTTGTAATCTATAATATTTATTGCCAGTAATCTGGAAAATACTTTTCCCTATAAATTCCACAACAAAATTGGGCAAAATGGTGAACAGTTCAAAATATTTTGATGAGGATTAGGCGGTTGTTGGAGTATCGGCCTGACTGAGCTCCCAGTACTCCAATAACAGAAAATAATAATGTTGCTTCTTGAGGGATAAGACACCTTTTATGTTAGTGATTTGACTAGTTCCACGATCTTATGAAGAAATCCATTTTCAATTTAATTAGGAGTTTGCTTGTCTTGGCCAAGTGCTGAATGCCTCATGACAACAGAATCACTTGTTTTCAATCTAGGTCCAGAGTCTGAAAACCATATAAAAAAGATGGGTTAGCAAAGGTTTATAGACTGCAAGGATCATCAGACAACCATCCCAGTGAGATTTTTTTAAGCAGCCCCTCTTCCTCAAATAGAAGGAGTGCTGCTTTTAAAACTAACAAAAATACCATTTGAGAATACTTCCGGGGTGGCCGCCATTTGTTCTCTAAATCACTGTCTACACCTCTTAAGGTCACTCAACACTATTACCAAAGGGGATGGTGTCTTAATGGGACACTTTTCCTCTTGCAGTTCAGTTACCACCTTGGCTGAGATGTCAGTAACTGATCAGTAATGTGTGTCTGCAATTATAGTTGCAAACAATTGATACAAGCCCTACCAAATTATAAACAGGATGTTGCACCTTTTTCACACCTGATCCTGAATTTGATTTGCTATGGGTTATAAAACTCATTTTGTTAGCAGGAGAAACGTTTCCAACTTGCAAAATGGGTTTAAATTGTATCTAAAAGCTATGTTGTGGTCGGAGGCACGGATGTGAATTTCAGAATTTGTAATAAAAAAATGGCTTTGTACACCCAATGCCACCATCTGACTGTATACTCAATCAGCACTGTAAATGTAGAAAGCATTGGGTACGGAGGCAACATGTAGTTAGCAGAAGATGAGGCAGCCATCACATAGGCAGTTTCTTGAAACTTCTTTCTTCCATGGCCTAGTATACACCCACAATTATCATCAAGGCAGATAACGTCTAAGGCTTCTCTCCAAGACTCTCACCTTTTACAGGGAAACATCTAAATGTGTGTGATAAGCACAGAAATACAATGGTGAGTGAAGATCTGGGCATGTTGTTTAACCAAATACAATTTCAGGCAGCGGTGGTATATATTCTCCAGTATCCAACCATGAATGCCTGACAGTCATGAATGTACTCCCAGCCATTAGCTTTACTACTTACACATTATTAGCACCAAATATTTGAAAATGTAAACTAAAATCATATCACTTACTGTGACAGCAAGCAGTCTTGATATGATAAAAGAAAATTAAGATGCTTGTTAAGAGGTTGTAATAGGAGACAGAAGTCTGCTGAGATGCCACCAGCAGTATTGGCAAAATACAGAGGCATTCAATTTATAAAATACATATAACCTTTATGTTGACAGTTGTGAGCTTGCCATTGTTTACAGTGGTTACTGTTACAGTGAGGTGCTGTATCACAATAATTATTATGGACTATACAGTTCTTGGCATACTTTTGTCTTTTGTCATGCAACCGTAAACTGTACAGAACCTGCCCTAAAGGCTTTAATGCTGCTTGCCGCATGGGGATTCTCCCTATCAAATCACGTTCTAGCCTGATAGTACAGCAACTGCATCATATGTATTTTACAGTATCAACACAAGTATTAAATGTCCATGAACTCTAGTCCTTTCCTTCATTTAATAAACCTCCTCCAGTGCTTCAAGGTCAAGATCTGATGACAGATATTCAGCTCTCCAGAGGACCCTTACAGTTTCTCATGAACTTGCCCAGCAAAATAAATGCTCAGTTCTGGAACAGGCCCATGCTTTACTAATTGTGTCAAGCAATTTTTCCTCTCAATTCTAGAAGATACAACACACGTAGTCAATGATATCCAGTAGCTAAACAGATGTGAGCCTGCCAAACTTAGGTCCTTGTGGGACTACTAAAAAAAAGTAGGCCTTTATCTTCTTGCTGAATTCATGAGGTGAGTACTGACAGGTAATTCTACAATTTAGGAGCAACATACAAGAAGGCTTGCTTGATGGATCTTGTTTACCATATGGGTGGGATGTGCGCAAGTAGGAGTCCGGACAAGCAGAGTTGTCTGGAAGGTCTGGGAAATCAGATGCATGTGTTGAGGTTTGCTGTGCTAGTGTTGTGTAGTGCTTTGAAAGTGTGGCTGAGGAGTTTGAATTGTGTTCATTTGCATATAGGGAGCCAGTGGTGCTCCTTCAGGTGTGGTGTGATGTGAGTTCACGACTGGAAGTTGAGATTGATTAGGACTCAATTCAAATGGTCTGCAGTCTTCTGGTGAGTAGTTTGTTGATTCTGGATCAGAGAGTGTTCTATTTGTCCAGCTTGGTTGTTACCCGGGCTTACATGGCGTTTTTCCGGGTGCTGATTTGGGGAAATTTGAAATTCTTCCTCAACAGTTTACAAGGTATAGGAGCATGAGGCAGTGGCATTGATTTGGTCGGTCATGGAGAGTTTGCTGTTGATGACAATCCTAAGGTTCTTGATGTGGGTGAACTGCTCTTTTCCATTGATAAGGAAAAAGAAAACAAAACTGTCTTCATACTTCTTGACTTTTTCACTATTGAAAGTACTGTGGGCCTATCAATTCTGCTTAAGAGAGTGATACTGTGGTTAGAAAATGTGAACTCACCCAGCAATGGATCAATTCCTTTCTCACCAACCACAGCGAAAAGCCATTGTGAAGAACCATTTGAATTGCCCATAAACTCTGAGACACAACATTTCTCATGGATCATCTCTCTTATGTCTTCACTTCTACATATGCCCCCCTTGATCAGCTATCACGCAACACCAGGAGGTATTAAAAATGGATACTAATGGTACAAATCTAGAGATTCCAATAAACCTCACCTGATGATTGGATAATATCTTTCACTGAATAAATGAGAGTTTCCTATGTGTGAATGTCCCCAAGACCTGAATTCTAGTATCTAGGTATGCTGAGCCTGATTCCTCACCATTTCTTTAGCTCATTGGATTTAAAAGCCATGTTTCTCCTTCACAAAATCCACATAATTTTCACTTGTATCATCCATTCCAGCCTCACAAAAAACTCACTGTCAGACTGCAAAGACTTTGGGGGCCAAGGATCCAGATAACACTTAAACAGAAAGTGTAATCAGATTGTTGCCATTGGTTAAGGACATTTTGCGATGCATACTGGGAGGCATTTAAAATTCTGTGATTTGTGGGACTTCAATATAGGTCACAAACAGTGCTTAATTTGTGAAAGGAAAAGTGTAGGTGCCCAAAGCTCTGCTTAGAAGCCGACAGGTGGTACAATTAAATGTTGTTGCGGTGAATACCAAGCCGAGTGGTCTTTAATCCACTACCAGACAATTCCTGCCCCCTTTTCTCACTCTTGCAGGTTCCTGCTTTCTCCCTTTGTGGTGGTTTTGCCATCTTTCTCTTCTCCCATTTTTCTGATATGTATGTTTTCTCTCTCGTCCACTTGGTAAATATTTGATGTGGATAAATAAGTGCCACTCCTCAAAAATAAGTGCCGGTGGCCCCCACCGACAGCCACCGGCTCAAATTAGGCACTGGTCACAAAAACCATCCTATGACAACTCTGCTATCCGGAGCTGATAAACTAGGTATGATTGTGTGGATTATAGTTGGACTGGCCATTAGGGAATCAGGCACAGGGGTGTAGGTATGTCAGTGAGATTCAGAGGGTGTGAATCTTAACTATCCCAACTAAATAAGTGGAAAAACACAAACACAGACAAGCAGAACTGACTATGGGCCCCCAGAACTCAGTACAAAGCCTCGATTGCATTTATTTGGAGGGGGCTGCACACCACAAACACTACCCCTGATTCTACACCCCTGAGTAGAGAGTGCTCCATTTGCTAGTCTGACAGGTCAATGTGCGGGACTTTTTTTATGGCTGTTTGTGGGATACATATGGGCCTGTTTTATGGTCTGCTGGTGTTTTTTTACTGTTGATTTTCCTAACATCAAAACAAGCATTGCCTGCAACAAGCTCAAATCCATGAAGTTTTCCCTACCTTGCAAACCACGGATACAGTGTGGGGCAGATTTATTAACAGGTTACGTTGCTTTTGCATTGCATAACAGGGCCCTGGAAGGACTGCTTTTCTGCTGTGCAGCCCTGCTGCCTGCTGCTCTCTGATCTTGCTGAGGGAGAGCTGGACTCTGCCCTACTCCCCAAAGTGATCTCCAAGGCCTTGTTGGCATGTCTCCTGTTGCTAGAGACTGATGGATAGCAAAGTCTCTACCCCTGCTCAGGTGCCAAGCCCCTCCGGTCTGCTGCAAGTGACAACCGACACATTGACCCTTTTGCGGGAGTAAAACTGGAACATTGCACTTGAGACCTGAGCAGCACCTCTGGAATTGCTGCATCAACCGACTCTCCCCCTATCTGCTGGAAGTGGTACGTGGCATTGATGCAGCTCTAAAACCACTACATCGCCATAGATGAAGGATGGTCGACGCATTCTTTCACCAGCATGGAGAAACCCAGTGCATCAGCTTCAGAATCAACACTCATCTGTGGAAACCAAGTCATCGCCATCAACATGTGGGAAAATCAACACATTCCTCGACTGTGGGAGTGACATCAATGCATCTACTGACTCACAATCCCTGCATCTTGTGCTTGTGACGAGCAACAGGGTATTCTGCTCTCCGAGCTTGCGTGGCTTCTGAACCCAGCCACATTCCATTGCGGTCGGCTTGAACTGTTGACTTTGCCCTAGTCCAGTATGACCTCAAGTAACCGCTATTTGCTTCTAAGCACTAGAGCTTTTTTTATTGTTCTAAAATTCATAACTCGACTTCTACTCATTGGATTTTTGTCAATTTGGTCTTGGTTTATATGTCAAATTATTGTCTATTTTTCTAACCTTTGTGGGGTCTGTGGTGTTTGCATGGTGTTACCATGTGTGTTTTGAACAAATACTTTACTCGTTAAGCCTGGTTGCTCTCTGCCAAACTACCAGGGGGTAAGCTCAAGTTTTCTTTTAGCGTGTATCTGAGTTACCCCTACCAGATTAGTGGTCCCTACTTGGGCTGGAAACATACTCCTACCAAATAGAGACCCCATTTCTATTTTTGTGCCCGGGCCTATTTTCTGTCCCAGTCTGACCGTGTTTACACCTGTAATTTAGACTGCTAAGAACGACGTTAAGTAAATAAGGTGTTAGTGTTACATACCTTAAAAAAACAATTTACTTCCTTTACTATGAATTAAACAAGTGCAAAAAAAATCGTCTTTGAGTTTAAAGCACCCTTTCTAATGCTGAGTTAAAACATAAATTGTGCGTTTATTTAATACTGTTTCTAGCTTCAATTTACAGTCCAACACTGCACCATTGTTTTTATGACATTTCAGGAAAATGCGTTGCAACGGGTTGTTGTCGGTAGGAGATTGACTAGTTGGGGTTTGGATGACATAATGCGGTGGCATAAACTCAGTGAGGTCATCTCCCTTTAGCAGATGGTCTGGTAATATTTGTTTTAAGGAGCGCATGGTTGAGAAAATAATGTTTAGGTTTTCCGCAGGTGCCTGGGGAGAAGACTATACAGAACTGAGTGAAATACCTGCTAGTGCTGCTCGTATCATCTGCTGCTCGCGGGGTTTTCATTTCCTGCTCAGTTTGTGCTTTAAAGCATGGCTCAGTGATTCAGCAGTCTGTGTCCTTGGTTAAAGAAGCGTGTATACGACGATAGAGTGAGATACACATTTCTTTTCTGTTTATAATTTTTCAATTGTTCAGTATCCAATTTGTGCTTCTGCCGGAAGGTTGAGGTTAAGGGACGCAGGATTGATGCAAGAGCAGACATATTTGACATTCAACGTTGCTAACAAGTTCACGAAACCCATAATGCATTTAGTCGGACGTCATATTAAAGGTTTAGATCCTCAATCTCAATTTTCGCCGAAAGATTGGCTCATGTTTAACGTCATTTTATGTTTCGGCTCATTCAAGGTACATTCAACAACTGAAAAAGATACGCATCTGTGTGTGTTCCCGTGTGTGTGTGCCGGTATGCCCACAATGGTTTGAATACCTGCGTGCCTTGGGGACGCCCTTGGTGCACCTCTAAATAAAGGAAGACTTCATAAATGTCTTTCAAGCCTATAGTGTCTGGTCACCCCTCCTACACACTGCCCAGGTCCAAACGTGTGGCTCATTTGTTTAGTTTTTAGGACGCTGCTCCACGAGGGATGTTGCCTCCTGTCATCTGTGTGTAAATTAAGCCCGGTAAACTCATATAATTGGACCCTTCTGGTTTAATTCTTGTTTAAGAAATGTGTTTGTCTGAAAAGAGCATCACTTGTTATGCAACAATTGCTAAGGTTGTTCTTCGATTATTGCAAACATTTTTTTGTGTAAATAGTGAATGTAAGCTAGAAAGTGGATGTTGCCCACTGAGAAGCCAGAGGGTCATTCCATCCATCTCATCGTCTTCGCTCACCTACAGTACATTCTAAAAGCAGTGTAAGGCCTGCTCTACTCAGAATCTTCTGTGAGGAGGCACTCCCTGCCCCCAGCATACTGATTGGATTTTTGAACTTTGAGGATGCGCTTGAACTGTTTGGCAGTATGCTGCTGCTGCCCAACTGCCAGGAAGTGTACATGAAACGTGGATCATCACTCTACATGATGGAGTATCTGCATTCACTGAGACGTGTAGCCGAATGCTGCAAAAGTCAGGACTAGTAGTAAGCATGATTGTTGGACCTGGCTTTTTGACAGGGTCATCCCCAAACTTTTTGCCTCCTTCCTCCTATTTTTTCTGACCTGTTGTTGTTGGCTTTTGACCTCTGGGCACTTTACCACTGCTAACCAGTGCTAAAGTGCATTCACTCTCTGTGTAAATTGTACTATTGATTGGTTTATCCATGATTGGCTATTTAATTTACTTGTAAGTCCCTAGTAGAGTGCACTATATGTGCCTAGGGCCTGTAGATTAAATGCTACTAGTGGGCCTGCAGCACTGGTTGTGCCACCCACTTCAGAAGCCCCTTAACCTTGTCTCAAGCCTGCCATTGCAAGGCCTGTGTGTGCAGTTTCACTGCCACTTCGACTTGGCATTTAAAAGTACTTGCCAAGCCTAGAACTCCCCTTTTTCTACATATAAGTCACCCCTAATGTGTGCCCGAGGTAACCCCTAGAGCAGGGTGCTGTGTGGGTAAAAGGCAGGACATGTACCTATGTAGTTATATGTCCTGGTAGTGTTGAACTCCTAAATTCCTTTTTACACTACTGTGAGGCCTGCTCCCTTCATAGGCTAACATTGGGGCTGCCCTCATACATTGTTGAAGTGGCAGCTGCTGATCTGAAAGGAGCAGCAAGGTCATATTTAGTATGGCCACAATGGTAATACAAAATCCTGCTGAATGGTGAAGTCGGATTTAATATTACTATTCTAGAAATGCTACTTTTAGAAAGTGAGTATTTCCTTGCACCTAAATATTTCTGTGCCCTTCAATCCACGTCTGGCTAGGTTTAGTTGACAGCTCCTTGTGCATTCACTCAGACACATCCCAAACACAGGGTACTCAGCCTCACTTGCATACATCTGCATTTTGAATGGGTCTTCCTTGGCTGGGAGGATGGAGGGCCTGCCCTCACACACTGGACAGCCACACCCCCTACTGGGACCCTGGCAGACAGGATTGAACTGAAAGGGAACCTGGTGCATTTCTTAGACACTCTTTGAAGTCACCCCCACTTCAAAGGCACAACTTAGTATAAAACAGGGCCTCTGCCCTACCTCATCAGACACTTGCTTGAGAAGAAACCTAACCCAGAAACTACATCCTGCCAAGAAGAACTGCCTGGCTGCTCAAAGGATTCACCTGTCTGCTTTTCTACAAAGGACTGCTGCCTTGCTGTTGGCCTGCTGCCTTGCTGAACTCTTGCCTGGCTGTAAATGTAATATCCAAGGGCTTGGTAGAGCTTGCCTCCTGTTCCCTGAAGTCTCAGGACCAAAAAGATTTCTCTCTTTCACTTGGACGCCTCGTGCGCCGAAATTTTCGACGCACAGCTTGTTCCGCGGCGAGAAAAATGCCGCACACCGACGCTGATCGACACAACGCCTTCGGGACGACCGGAACTTCGACGCACGGCCTCGCAAGGACAACGCCGCCCGACTTCCAGAGGAGAAATCGACGAAATGCCTGCCATGAGAGTGAAACTTCGACGCACAGCCTCGCGGAAAGACGAGCAGCCGGAAAACAAGCAGGAGAATCCACGCACAGACCCGGGACATCTGGTAATCCCCGCGACCCATAGAAAGAGACTGTCCGCGTGCCGGAAAACGACGCACGACTTCCCCGCGTGAAAAATAACGACGCAAGTCTGTGTGTGCTAGGGAGAAATTGACGCACACACTATATTTCCACGTATCTCTTCTTCTGCGGCCCTTTGCAGAGATTTTCCACCAGAAACCAGGTACTTTGTGCTTGAAAGAGACTTTGGGGGTCATTCTGACCCCGGCGGTCTCAGACCGCCGGGGCCAGGGTCGGCGGGAGCACCGCCGACAGACCGGCGGTGCCCCGCAGGGCATTCTGACCGCGGCGGTTCGGCCGCGGTTAGACTAGGAAAACCGGCGGTCTCCCGCCGGTTTTCCGCTGCCCTACAGAATCCTCCATGGCGGCGGAGCGCGCTCCGCCGCCATGGGGATTCTGACACCCCCTACCGCCATCCTGTTCCTGGCGGGTCTCCCGCCAGGAACAGGATGGCGGTAGGGGGTGCCGCGGGGCCCCTGGGGGCCCCTGCAGTGCCCATGCCAATGGCATGGGCACTGCAGGGGCCCCCGTAAGAGGGCCCCACTTTGTATTTCAGTGTCTGCTTTGCAGACACTGAAATACGCGACGGGTGCCACTGCACCCGTCGCACCTTCCCACTACGCCGGCTCAATTCTGAGCCGGCGTCCTCGTGGGAAGGTTGATTTGCCCTGGGCTGGCGGGCGGCCTTTTGGCGGTCGCCCGCCAGCCCAGGGCAAATCCCAAAATACTCTCAGCGGTCTTTCGACCGCGGAGCGGTATTTTGATGGGGGAAGTCTGGAGGGCGGCCTCCGCCGCCGGCCGGACTTAGAATGACCCCCTTTGTTTGCTTTTTAAAGACTTAAGACACTATGGGGGTTATTCCAACTTTGGAGGAGGTGTTAATCTGTCCTAAAAGTGACGGTAAAGTGACGGATATACCACCAGCCGTATTACCAGTCCATTATATCCTATGGAACTCGTAATACGGCTGGTGGTATATCCGTCACTTTTAGGACGGATTAACACCTCCTCCAAAGTTGGAATAACCCCCTATATATCACTTTTCAGTGATATCTTTACAAATTCATATTGCATCTTTGATCGTTTTGACCTGCAAATACCCAGATAAATATTATGTATTTTTATAAACACTGTGTGGTGTATTTTTGTGGTGTTATATTATGGTATTGTATGATTTATTGCACAAATGCTTTACACATTGCCTTCTAAGTTAAGCCTGACTGCTCGTGCCAAGCTACCAGAGGGTGGGCACAGGCTAATTTTGGATTGTGTGTGACTTACCCTGACTAGAGTGAGGGTTCTTGCTTGGACAGAGGGCAACCTGACTGCCAACCAAAAACCCCATTTCTAACAATGATGTACTGCTGAAGGTCTTCCTGGTTGCCTGGCTTCTGATCTTATATACATGGAATCTACCACTCAGCTCAAGAGGATCAGAATCATGGACACAGTGTGCAAAGAATACCCACTTTAGCTCTTATCAGATACTTAAGGAGTGCGACCCAAGAACCACCTAACCACAAATACAGGAATATCTAAGTGGTAGCTCTGCCTTGCAAGCAAACGTTTTCCATATGCTATTTGCTTTTATTGTGCCACCACCCCCCCCCCCACAACTTGCCATTTTCTGGTACCCTAAGGTCTTAGTCCAGGATTGCCTGAGCAGAGAACCCATCACCACCATCAGAGGCCTAGGTGAAAAAGTTGAACTGAGCCAAATTACAAGCCTATTAGCCTTAAGTTTTTGAGCTTCACTGTGTCAGAAACAGAACAAATAATGCCTCTCAGGTGGTTGTTGGGTGGCCTGTTGCGAAAGCAGCATGAACTGACTCTCCCAAGCATCCATGCCATCATCACCAGAGGTCAACGCGGTGAGATCGGCGTGAACCCATGGGTAAGGGGTCTAGAACAAACAATAAACTAAAATAACAAGTAAAATTAAGTAACTAAAATAACAAGCTCCAATAATTAAACATACTAGGCAGGTACATAGTGCAGTCCTCGATAATCCTTGGATATCTTCTTGAACTGCCGTGCCAGCAAAGGAGGCAGTTAGATTCACATGCACTCCCTGCTATGATGGAATACTCAAGTACAGGGTGATTGTCCGCTATGAGTCATAGCTCTGTTGTTTGAATGTGAATTTTCATTGAGAAAACAAAAGGCAAGAGGCATGTGGCAACACAGGAATATTTGGTTTAATTAAACAATACAGCTGGGAGAACAGTTACAGAAACAGGGTCTGAGGACTGTCTCCAAGTACAATCGATCTGAGTGGTGTTTTATAAATTTCTCTGGGCACCAAAAACAATTTCTGCATCCCTTTTTAGGTAAAGAATGTGGGCAGTTGTCTTTGAGTCATAAATAAGGTCCCTAATAACAAATGAAGGAGGGCCTCAACCTTGCGTGGGCACAAAGGGTGCCAGTGGGTAATGTGTCCAGATATCCGGCCTGAGAGGCACATGATTGCTGCGTGTTACTGTGTGCTGTGTTCTGATTAGCAGAGGGTTCCTTCCTTCATTGGGCAACTGACTTTATGGTGTTTTGGTAATGTGCACACCCCTCTGGCCATGTGTGTTTTATTGGGGCCAATTCTCTTGGACCATTGTGGTCTCGCACCACCTATCTGTGAGATTAATCTGAGATTTTTGTTTGCACATTTGTCTGCTGGCTACGTGCCACACCACCTGTGACCTGTCAATCAGTAACCACAGGACTAGGTCTCAGAGCCTGCCTGACCACATAATTCTGAGTCGGGTTGATGGAGAGTTCATAATGGGTGAATTTCATAGTAGTGATGCGATTTCGTTTTTGTAAGTAAATGTATCATTGTGCACATCAACATCAACTTTCTCAATACTAACATTCCCCCTTTAGTTGAAATTTCAACTACACTATCTAACCCGAACTTCATGGCAGTCACGTTATTTGGGGCTTGTTGTTCTTTAGGTTTAACTATTACTACTTCACTAATTACTTGCATTCTATCCAATTTGAGGACTGTATTTTTTATTGCCGGAAACACCCACTTTCAGGAAACCATATAAAAACAATAGAAATATGGAAACAGCCAACAATGATGTGCTCAGATTGGTCAGCCACCGCGGGAGCCAATAGAACTAGTTTGTGAACCACTCCTGCTCAGGGGCACCACTATCCTCTTGCATGTCTCTTTGTTGATGTTGCAATGCTTGGATGGCAAGAGTCAGAGTCCCATTGCCCATGTCATTACCAGGGGTAGACATGCAGCAGGATGCACTGATCCTGGCACACACCCTTCCCTCCATTGCGGTCATCCAGTTCAACACATATCGATGTTGCATCACCATGAAGCATATGACTTTCAGTTTTTCTTTGATTGAATTAAAGCCAAGCTCAGTGCTGTTCATCATCTTGAGCTTTTCCCATCTTGTTATTTGTAATGAGTGGGCGTTCGCTTTTGTTTGCATTGTGAAGAAGGGTATGGATCGTTCCGCTGATATCTGTGCATCAGAAAACAGTTTGAGTTCTTCTGGAATGTCTTTCTAATGAGCCCAGACATAATAATCAGCAGTTCTATTTTCTTGAGCCCGATGCAACAGAGTCATCTTCTTCTTTAGCGAGTGTTGATAAAACTCTGGCAGATCTTCTCCAGGAATGTCCAGGGTCCTGGGTGTATTGTGAAGAGGGAGCAGAGGCCACGCCATCCGGGGATGAGCTGAGTGTAGACAAACTCACTGCATTGCCAGACAATATCCATCAGCATTGAGGTGCCCAGTTGCATGTCCAGAATGTGCAGGATCGTGCCATTTGTTCCCAGTGGAATTTTTCCTTTTCCTCTACAACACAAGGAATACATTGTAAGTTTCTATACAATTAGTGGGTGCCCCTTCGCTTCTAACCACATACATCTGTCAACCTCAGTATCCCAGATTTCCCAACATGGGGTATCTATGCTGTTATTTAACTCTCCCTTACAAGACTCATTTCCCATCTATCACCAAGGTAGATGGCCCCACGATGGAACTTCATGTCTGTGGTCCATTTGTCATTAAAGAAGACAGCCCCAGATATGTTATGGGCCACCCTAGGACCACAAATGAAAGCAAGAGCATTTGTGTTTGTGCATTGGTTTGGTGGTTTTGCTAACAGTAAGAATCTCTTTCTGGAAATCTCGGGCCAAACAATATCCTCCCCTATGGTGCCCCTTTTCTGCATCCTATCTAGCCCAGTGTGACTATCGCTAAGCTGTGTACAGTGCTGTGGGATAGGTCTCTTATTGGATCAGATTTACTGCTACTCTATGGGGTTCTACTCTGTTGGGTTATATCTTGGCTCTAATCCTACATAGCTTAAGGAGGCGAAGACATTTTGCTTTTTCAGAGGCTACCTCTTGGGACAAGTGAAGCCTGACTGTGCCTTCTGCATGCAGTATCAATGAAAATATGTAACATGACCTGGCTGATGTCTTGGAACCCACAGCAGCAATGTGTTGATTCCAGGTGTCTGTGTAGTACATGTGGAATGTTGGTGTGGGGTTCAGTGTAAATATAAGTGACATGGGAGAGGTCCATATACAAGCACTGTGACAATTTCTCTGTAGATTCCATTTGACGAGGCAAAGCCACAAATAGTGATGCACCACCCAAATATGTAAGGAATCAACTAAGAACATCCAATAATCCAGTTCATGCCTTTATTTGTATACAATCTTCATACAACAAATATCCTGCAATCCTTTTTCAGTAAGTGCAGCATTAAAACACAGCCAGCCAACTTGTTTCGTTTTGATCAGTAACTTCTTCAGAGCTGTAACATTAACAAACAAACAGAGACATAATACTAGATACATAAAAACATAAAAACACCTATAGTGTTGACATGCTCCTATGTTCTACAATCATTACATACTAGAACAAACATAGCGAATAATCATTTCTTGAGTTTAAAAAAGCAATCCCTAAAAAAAAAAAAGAAACAAGGGAAAGTCATAAAGGATGCAGTGGCGATGCAATGTACTATACCTCACATTACATAGCTGTTTAAGCTTAGAAGTGATTCCCAACAGAAAGAAAGAAAAAATAACTACAATCACTAAAAGTAACAGAAGAGATTTGAAAACACTGCACATGAAACAATAATAACAACACCGACTTGGCAAAATGATCATAACAATGCTGTCAGCAGAACTTTGATGTTTGTTCCTTGTTCATATGTCATGAACTACAAGACACAAATCATAAATCATAATATGAATGCAATATGACATCTCCATTCAGCAAAATTATATATTTTCTTCAACCTGCATGGCATCCTAAAAGTATATACCATGTAGAGTTCCAGTATGCAGATTAAGCAAAAGAGGTCCAGTAGTAATATCAACACTGGTGGGGTCATAGCTTTTGAAGCCAGGTGTCCCAAGTAAGCTTTAATTGTGCCCAGTGTTTAAATTCCTGACTGGGGACCCTGATGAATGGCACCTAGTAAAACATCATGAACATCATATAGCCAAGTCCAAAAAGGATCACTGAAAAACAACATTTATTTTGAAAAAGAAACTCCAAAACATTGACTTAATCCTCCCATTTACCTCGTAACTAAATTTAAGTTGAAAAACCACCACATCAAAATAGGACTGCGAATAATGCTGTGGCCCCCGCTTGTGCACTTAATCACTTATTCCATATCCACACCCACTCCAAGGTTCCATAACAAATTTACACATAACAAATCTTGCATTTACTTACAATAGTTGTGATTATAACTCAATATTCCGCATTCCGCTATACAAACCACATTGCCTCAGAGAAAGGAAACCATGATATCTATAACAGCAGCAAGCAGACTGATTAGTGACAATCATAATCCAAAGTATCCTGACTTCCATCCATGCAGACATTACATGTCATGCCTCCAACATTATTAAAGCGGCTGGAAGTGCCCCAGAGCTGTCTCTTGGTCACACAATCTGTCAATTTAGCCACACCACTTGTAATAATCACATGTTAATCCTTTAAAATTACTCACAAAGCCTCCACTAGTCATAAACAAACATCATGTTGTCCATGTATTTACCTTACTCTGTGCTGAAAAGTTGAGCTTAGGCCACAGCCCACACCACCACTTCAAAGGAGAAAGAAATGAGCGCCAATTTAAAAAAAGGCTTAAGTAGCGAGTTAATCACTGTAGAATGTATAACACCTGAGCCCAACGCCATGTGGCCTGACGTGGACTCGTTAGCGATGTTGGAGTGTGTCAAAAAAGAGATGACATTATTACAAATGTATACCTGTAGGAGGCTGGACTGGCTTGTAGTGAGTACCAAGGGGTACTTGCACCTTGCACCAGGCCCAGTTATCCCTTATTAGTGTATAGGGTGTCTAGCAGCTTAGGCTGATAGATAATGGTAGCTTAGCAGAGCAGCTTAGGCTGAACTAGGAGACGTGTGAAGCTACTACAGTACCACTTAGTGTCATATGCACAATATCATAAGAAAACACAATACACAGTTATACTAAAAATAAAGGTACTTTATTTTTATGACAATCTGCCAAAGTATCTTAGAGTGTACCCTCAGTGAGAGGATAGGAAATATACACAAGATATATATACACAATAGCAAACATATGCAGTATAGTCTTAGAAAACAGTGCAAACAATGTATAGTTACAATAGGATGCAATGGGGAAACATAGGGATAGGGGCAACACAAACCATATACTCCAAAAGTGGAATGCGAACCACGAATGGACCCCAAACCTATGTGACCTTGTAGAGGGTCGCTGGGACTATTAGAAAATAGTGAGAGTTAGAAAAATAACCCTCCCCAAGACCCTGAAAAGTGAGTGCAAAGTGCACTAAAGTTCCCCTAAGGACAAAGAAGTCGTGTTAGAGGAATAATGCAGGAAAGACACAAACCAACAATGCAACAACTGTGGATTTCCAATCTAGGGTACCTGTGGAACAAGGGGACCAAGTCCAAAAGTCACAAGCAAGTCGGAGATGGGCATATGCCCAGGAAATGCCAGCTGTGGGTGCAAAGAAGCTTCGACTGGACAGAAGAAGCTGCGGTTTCTGCAGGAACGAAAAGGGCTATTGACTTCTCCTTTGGTGGACGGATCCCTCTCGCCGTGGAAAGTCGTGCAGAAGTGTTTTCCCGCCGAAAAAACGCCAACAAGCCTTGCTAGCTGCAAATCGTGCGGTTAGTGTTTTTGGACGCTGCTGTGGCCCTGGAGGGACCAGGAGGTCGCAAATTGGACCAGGAGAGAGAGGGGACGTCGAGCAAGACAAGGAGCCCTCTCAGCAGCAGGTTGCACCCGGAGAAGTGCCAGAAACAGGCACTACAAGGATGCGTGAAATGGTGCTCACCCGAAGTCGCACAAAGGAGTCCCACGTCGCCGGAGACCAACTTAGAAAGTCGTGCAATGCAGGTTAGAGTGCCGTGGACCCAGGCTTGGCTGTGCACAAAGGATTTCCGCCGGAAGTGCACAGGGGCCGGAGTAGCTGCAAAAGTCGCGGTTCCCAGCAATGCAGCCCAGCGAGGTGAGGCAAGGACTTACCTCCACCAAACTTGGACTGAAGAGTCACTGGACTGTGTGGGTCACTTGGACAGAGTCGCTGGATTCGAGGGACCTCGCTCGTCGTGCTGAGAGGAGACCCAAGGGACCGGTAATGCAGCTTTTTGGTGCCTGCGGTTGCAGGGGGAAGATTCCGTTGACCCACGGGAGATTTCTTCGGAGCTTCTGGTGCACAGAGGAGGCAGACTACCCCCACAGCATGCACAAGCAGGAAAACAGTCGAGAAGGCGGCAGGATCAGCGTTACAGAGTTGCAGTAGTCGTCTTTGCTACTATGTTGCAGTTTTGCAGGCTTCCAGCGCGGTCAGCAGTCGATTCCTTATCAGAAGGTGAAGAGAGAGATGCAGAGGAACTCGGCTGAGCTCATGCATTCGTTATCTAAAGTTTCACCAGAGACAGAGACCCTAAATAGCCAGAAAAGAGGGTTTGGCTACCTAGGAGAGAGGATAGGCTACTAACACCTGAAGGAGCCTATCAGAAGGAGTCTCTGACGTCACCTGGTGGCACTGGCCACTCAGAGCAGTCCAGTGTGCCAGCAGCACCTCTGTTTCCAAGATGGCAGAGGTCTGGAGCACACTGGAGGAGCTCTGGACACCTCCCAGGGGAGGTGCAGGTCAGGGGAGTGGTCACTCCCCTTTCCTTTGTCCAGTTTCGCGCCAGAGCAGGGCTAAGGGGTCCCCTGAACCGGTGTAGACTGGCTTATGCAGAATTGGGCCCATCTGTGCCCAACAAAGCATTTCCAGAGGCTGGGGGAGGCTACTCCTCCCCTGCCTTCACACCATTTTCCAAAGGGAGAGGGTGTCACACCCTCTCTCAGAGGAAGTTCTTTGTTCTGCCATCCTGGGCCAGGCCTGGCTGGACCCCAGGAGGGCAGATGCCTGTCTGAGGGGTTGGCAGCAGCAGCAGCTGCAGTGAAACCCCAGGAAGGGCAGTTTGGCAGTACCAGGGTCTGTGCTACAGACCACTGGGATCATGGGATTGTGCCAACTATGCCAGGATGGCATAGAGGGGGCAATTCCATGATCATAGACATGTTACATGGCCATATTCGGAGTTACCATTGTGAAGCTACATATTTGTAGTGACCTATATGTAGTGCACGCATGTAATGGTGTCCCCGCACTCACAAAGTTCAGGGAATTGGCTCTGAACAATGTGGGGGCACCTTGGCTAGTGCCAGGGTGCCCTCACACTAAGTAACTTTGCACCTAACCTTTACCAGGTAAAGGTTAGACATATAGGTGACTTATAAGTTACTTAAGTGCAGTGTAAAATGGCTGTGAAATAACGTGGACGTTATTTCACTCAGGCTGCAGTGGCAGGCCTGTGTAAGAATTGTCAGAGCTCCCTATGGGTGGCAAAAGAAATGCTGCAGCCCATAGGGATCTCCTGGAACCCCAATACCCTGGGTACCTCAGTACCATATACTAGGGAATTATAAGGGTGTTCCAGTAAGCCAATGTAAATTGGTAAAAATGGTCACTAGCCTGTTAGTGACAATTTGGAAAGAAATGAGAGAGCATAACCACTGAGGTTCTGATTAGCAGAGCCTCAGTGAGACAGTTAGTCACTACACAGGTAACACATTCAGGCACACTTATGAGCACTGGGGCCCTGGGTTACCAGGGTCCCAGTGACACATACAACTAAAACAACATATATACAGTGAAAAATGGGGGTAACATGCCAGGCAAGATGGTACTTTCCTACACAACCCCCACACCAAACGAAGGACAATAAGACTAGCCATGACCTGATGAGTCTTCATTGTCTAAGTGGAAATATCTGGAGAGTCCATCTGCATTGGAGTGGCTACTCCCAGGTCTATGTTCCACTGTATAGTCCATTCCCTGTAGGGATATGGACCACCTCAACAATTTAGGATTTTCACCTTTCATTTGTTTTAGCCAAAGTAGAGGTTTGTGGTCTGTCTGAACAATGAAGTGAGTGCCAAACAGGTATGGCCTCAACTTCTTCAGAGCCCAGACCACAGCAAAGGCCTCCCTCTCAATGGCAGACCAACGCTTTTCTCTAGGGGTCAACCTCCTACTAATAAAAGCAACAGGTTGATCCTGGCCCTCAGAATTATGTTGTGATAGGACTGCCCCTACTCCTAATTCAGATGCATCAGTTTGGACATAGAATTTTTTAGAGTAACAAGGGCTTTTCAGGACAGGTGCAGAGCACATGGCCTGCTTCAGCTCCTCAAAAGCTTTCTGACAGTTAGCTGTCCACAATACCTTTTTAGGCATCTTTTTGGATGTGAGGTCATTAAGAGGGTCTGCAATGGAGCCATAGTTCTTAATGAACCTCCTGTAATACCCAGTGAGGCCTAGGAAGGCTCTCACCTGAGTCTGAGAGGTAGGGGGAATCCAATCAATAATTGTTTGGATTTTCCCCTGAAGTGGTGCAATCCGTTCCCCACCAACAAGGTGTCCCAGATAAACCACCTTACCCTGCCCTATCTGGCACTTTGAAGCCTTGATAGTGAAGCCTGCCTTTTGCAGGGCCTCCAAAACTTTCCATAGGTGGACCAGGTGATCATCCCAGCTGGAGCTAAAGACAGCTATATCGTCCAAATATGCTGCACTGAAAGCTTCCAGCCCTTGCAGGACTGTGTTCACCAACCTCTGAAAAGTGGCAGGTGCATTTTTCAAACCAAAAGGCATTACAGGAAACTGGTAATGTCCTCCAATGGTAGAAAATGCAGTCTTAGGTTTAGCATCTTCTGACAATTTGATCTGCCAATACCCTGCAGTCAAGTCAAAAGTGCTTAGATACTTGGCAGATGCCAGTGTATCTATGAGCTCATCTGCCCTGGGTATAGGGTGAGCATCAGTTTTGGTTACCAAGTTGAGACCTCTATAGTCTACACAAAACCGCATTTCCTTCTTTCCATCTTTGGAATGGGGTTTTGGTACCAGTACCACAGGAGAAGCCCATGGACTGTCAGAGTGCTCAACCACTCCCAGTTCTAACATTTTCTGGACCTCTTGCTTTATGCAGTCCCTGACATGGTCAGGCTGCCTATAGATCTTACTTTTGACAGGTAAACTGTCTCCAGTATCTATAGTGTGCTCACACCAAGAAGTGGTACCTGGCACAGTAGAGAAGAGTTCAGAGAATTGATCTAGGAGATTTATGCAATTGTCTTTCTGCTCAGCAGTAAGACAATCAGCCAAAACTACACCTTCCACAAGAGCATCTTGTTCTGTGGAAGAGAAGAGATCAGGTAGAGGATCACTGTCTTCTTCCTGTCCCTCATCAGTTGCCATGAGCAGGGTGAGATCAGCCCTGTCATAGTAGGGGTTCAGGCAGTTGACATGGAGCACCCTAAGGGGACTCCTGGCAGTGCCTAAGTCAACTAAATAGGTGACTTCTCCCTTCTTTTCAACAATTGTGTGGGGTCCACTCCATTTATCTTGGAGTGCTCTTGGGGCCACAGGCTCCAAGACCCACACTTTCTGCCCTGGTTGGTACTGAACCAAAACAGCCTTCTGATCATGCCATTGCTTCTGGAGCTCTTGGCTGGCCTGAAGGTTTTTACTGGCCTTTTTCATGTACTCAGCCATTCTTGATCTGAGGCTAAGTACATAATCCACAATATCCTGCTTAGGAGCTTTTAAAGGTTGTTCCCAACCCTCCTTTACAAGTGTGAGTGGACCCCTAACAGGGTGTCCAAAAAGAAGTTCAAAGGGGCTGAAGCCCACTCCTTTCTGGGGTCCCTCCCTGTAGGCAAAAAGGAGGCATGGTAGAAGGATATCCCATCTCCTGCGGAGTTTTTCAGGGAGACCCATAATCATGCCTTTGAGAGTTTTATTAAATCTCTCCACCAGTCTATTTGTTTGTGGATGATAGGGTGTTGTGAACTTGTACGTTACACCACACTCCTTCCACATGGCCTTTAAGTATGCAGACATGAAATTGCTTCCCCTGTCTGATACTACTTCCTTTGGGAAGCCCACCCTGGAAAATATTCCCAGGAGGGCCTTTGCCACTGCAGGTGCTGTAGTGGTCCTTAAAGGAATAGCTTCAGGATATCTTGTGGCATAGTCCACTACCACCAAGATAAATCTATTGCCTGAAGCAGTAGGAGGGTCAAGGGGTCCAACTATGTCAACCCCTACCCTTTCAAAGGGAACCCCAACCACAGGCAGTGGGATAAGGGGTGCCTTTGGGGTGCCACCTGTCTTGCCACTGGCTTGACAGGTTTCACAGGACTTACAAAATTCCTTTGTGTCCTCAGACATTCTAGGCCAATGAAACAGGGGTACAAGCCTGTCCCAAGTTTTCATTTGTCCTAGATGCCCAGCTAAGGGAATGTCATGTGCCAGTGTTAGGAGGAACTTTCTGTACTCCTGAGGAATCACTAATCTCCTGGCAGCTCCAGGTTTAGGATCCCTATGCTCAGTGTACAAGAGGTTGTCCTCCCAGTAAACTCTGTGAGAGTCACTGACATCCCCATTAGCCTGTTTGACAGCTTGCTGTCTGAGACCCTCTAATGTGGGACAGGTTTGCTGTGCCACACTCAGCTCCTCTCTGGCAGGCCCCCCTTCACCCAAAAGCTCAGCAGTGTCTGCTTCCAGCTCCTCTGGTGTAGGTTCTGCACAGGGAGGGAATTCTTCTTCCTCAGAAGTAGAATCCACTGTAGAGGGAGGAATAGTAGGAAGTGGTTTGCTTCTACTAGCCCTAGCTTTAGGGAGCACTTGGTCCATTGTTCCAGGATCCAAGCTTCCCTGTCCTTTTTGCTTTTTGGCCTGAGCCCTTGTCAAAGCAAAAATATGCCCTGGGATGCCCAGCATTGCTGCATGGGCCTCCAACTCCACATCTGACCAAGCTGATGTCTCCAAATCATTCCCTAATAGACAGTCTACAGGTAAATCTGAAGCTACCACAACTTTCTTTGGACCAGTAACCCCCCCCAGTTGAGATTAACAACAGCCATGGGGTGGCTAAGTGTGTTGTTGTGAGCATCGGTTACTTGGTACTGGTGACCAAGTAGGTGTTGTTCAGGGTGGACCAGTTTCTCTATGACCATAGTCACACTGGCACCAGTGTCCCTGTAGGCCTGAACCTCAACACCATTTATTAGGGGTAGCTGCTTGTACTTATCCATATTAAGGGGACAAGCAACTAAGGTGGCTAAATCAATAGCCCCCTCAGAGACTAACACAGCCTCTGTGACCTCCCTAACAAGGCCAACCCCAACTAAGTTACCAATAGTGAGCCCAGCTACTCCCTTGGATTGGCTATTAGTAGGTTTGCTCCCACCACCACTGCTATTAGTAGGGACACTAGGGGTAGCAGTAGGGGTTGTAGTGGTAGGAGCATTGGTGCTTTTCTTTGGACAACTGGGATCTGTTGTCCAATGGCCTTTTATTTTACATAAATAGCACCATGGTTTCTTTTCCTTGTTCTGATTAAAAGAGGATTTGGGCCCACCACCCCCACCAGAGTGTTTTTGTGGGCCTGATGAAGACTCATTTTTAAATTTGTCCCCACCCTTGTCAGAAGACTTACCATCCTTCTTTTTGTTGCCATCTTTGTCACCCCCTGTATGAACTTTTCTGTTCACCCTTGTTCTGACCCATTTGTCTGCCTTCTTTCCCAACTCTTGGGGAGAGGTCAGATCAGAGTCCACCAAGTACTGGTGCAACAAATCAGACACACAATTATTAAGAATATGCTCTCTCAGGATCAAGTTATACAGGCTGTCATAATCAGTAACTTTACTGCCATGTAACCACCCCTCCAAGGCCTTCACTGAATGGTCAATGAAATCAACCCAGTCTTGTGAAGACTCCTTTTTGGTCTCTCTGAACTTTATCCTGTACTGTTCAGTGGTTAAGCCATAACCATCCAGGAGTGCATTCTTAAGAACTTGGAAATTATTAGCAGGACTATTCAGTCCCCCAACTGAAGAGGCCCACAGTAATGACAGTAACACTGGACTTCAGGATCTGGACAGCTGGTTACCCAAGCCCAGTCACAGACCACCACAGAGCCTCCCCTTCAGGAAACGCCACCACAGCACACATCCAGCGCTTCTCCACACCTCTGTCCCCCAGGACACGTCAATCAGCAGTGTGTTCACCTGTACAGGGACCCCAGGCCACACTTCATGCGCAAGACAATCAGAGACCTGTGGTCAGTGGCAGTGGGCACACGGTTCAGGGGACAGAGGCACAGGCCAACAGGGAAACTGGGAGGAGTGCTGTGCACCAGGGGGAGGACAGGCCATGGGAACCAACTCTCCAAGAGGCACTCTCCGAGATCCTGGGAGCCTACCAACATTCCCAGGACACAATGGTCCAGATCCTAGACAACGTGCAGGAGAAAAGGCGGCTGCAGGAGGGACAGTACCAGGGGATCAGGGAGGACTTGCAGGCTATCAACAACACCCTGATCTCCATAGCAGGGGTGCTGGCAGACATGGCCAACATTATAAGGAGACAGTATCACACCAGCGGGTCCCTGCCACTAGCCAGTTATCTGAACAGCCATCCACTTCTGCTAGTGGCCAGGAGACCCCACCACAGGACTCACAAGCCACCAGCACCCCTCCCCCTGCAGAAGGTGAATCACCCTGCAAATGTCCCCTGCGATCCAGACAGAAGCCAGAGACACTTGCCAAGACCACATCCAGGAAATGAGACTCTCCTGATTGTCCCTCTTGTGTCCCACTCAGTTACCCTGTCCACCTTGAACTGCCATTGCTCCCCTTCCTATGTCCCCTTGGACAAGGCACCTATGCTATAAACAGACTGGAACAATACCCTGGACTTTCCTCCATCATTACCCCATCCCATTGCACTTTCCTATATGTTAGCACTTCAATAAAGAGCCTTTGACAAAAATCTATTTTGAGTATGTCATTGTAGGAGGCTGGCCTGGCTTGTAGTGGGTACCAGAGGTACTTACACCTTGCGCCAGGTCCAGTTATCCCTGTAGAAGAGGTGTTTCAAGCAGCTTAGGCTGATAGAAGGTAGCTATGGCAAAGCAGCTTAGGCTGAACTAGGAGACATGCAAAGCTCCAACTATACCACTTACATGCACAATATCATAAGAAAACACAATACACAGAGTTACTAAAAATAAAGGTACTTTATTTTTATGACAATATGCCAAAAGTATCTCAGTGAGTACCCTCAGTAAGAAGGTAAGTACTATACACAAATTATATGTACACAAACCAAAATTAGGTAAGTAAGAGCAAGAAAAGTAATGCAAACAGTGTAGAATTACAATAGGTTGCAATAGGCAAGCATAGGTATAGGGGCAACACAAACCATGTACTCCAAAAGTGGAATGCGAACCACGAATGGACCCCAGACCTATGTGAGCTTGTAGAGGGTAGCTGGGACTGTAAGAAAACAGTGAGAGTTAGAAAAAGACCCCACCCCAAGACCCTGAAAAGTAGGAGTAAAGTGCACCTACTACCCCCAGAGAGCACACTAGTCAGGATAGGGGAATTCTGCAGGAAGAACAAACACCAGCAGGGCACTGACAACAGATTTCCAGACCTGAGTACCTGTAAGACAAGGGGACCAAGTCCAATAGTCGCGACAGTGTCCGGGGGGGGCAGTAGCCCAAGAAACCCCGGATGAAGGTGCAAGGAAGCTGCCTCTGGTTGGAAGAACCTTGGAGTTCTGCAAGAAAGAAGAGGACTAGGAACTTCTCCTTTGGAAGATTGATGTCCCACATCGCGATGAAGCTTGCAGAGGTGTTCCCATGCAGAAATACCGCAAACAAGCTTTGCTAGCCTCAAGGGTCATGGTAGAGGTTTTTGGGTGCTGCTGAGGACCAGGAAGGACCAGGATGTCACATTTTGGAAGAGGAGACAGAGGAGGCATTCAGCAACTCAGAGAACCCTTACAGAAGCAGGCAGCACCCGCAGAAGTACCCCAAGAGGCACTTGGAATAAGAGTGAACCATAGTCCATGCGAAGTTACAAAAAGGGGTCCCACGACGTCGGAGGACAACTCAGAAGGTTGTACACTGCAGGACGGAGTGCTGGGGACCAATTCTAGGCTGTGCACATAGGAAATCCTGGAAGAGTGCACAGGAGCCGGAGCAGCTGCAAATCATGCTGTACACTGCTTTACAGTCTAGCGTGGAGAGGCAAGGACTTACCTCCACCAAACTTGGACTGAAGAGTCACTGGACTGAGATGCTGTGTTCCAGGGACCACGCTCGTCAGGATGAGAGGGGACCCAGATGATCAGTGATGCAGTCTTTTGGTGCCTGAGTTAGCAGGGGGAAGATTCCATCGACCCACAGGAGATTTCTTTGGATCTTCTGGTGGAGGGTGAAGGCAGGCTACCCCCAGAGCATGCACCATCTGGAAACAGTTGAGAAAGCCGGCAGGATTAGGCGCTACAATGTTGCTGGTAGTCGTCTTGCTACTTTGTTGCGGTTTTGCAGGCATCCTCGGGCAGTCAGCAGTCGATCCTTTGGTAGAAGGTGAAGAGGGAGATGCAGAGGAACTCTGGTGAGCTCTTGCATTCGTTAACTGAAGAATTCCACAAAGCCCTAAAAAGACCCTAAATAGCCAGAAAAGAAGGTTTGGCTTCCAAGTTAGGAGGATTGGCTACCAAGAGAGGTAAGAGCCTATCAAAAGGAGCCTCTGACATCACCTGCTGGCACTGGCCACTCAGAGCAGTCCAGTGTGCCCCCAACACCTCTGTTTCCAAGATGGCAGAGGTCTGGGACACACTGGAGGAGCTCTGGGCACCTCCCCTGGGAGGTACTGGTCAGGGGAGTGGCCCCTCCCCTTTCCTTTGTCCAGTTTCACGCCAGAGCAGGGCTGGGGGATCCCTGAACCGGTGTAGACTGGCTTATGCAGAGATGGGCACCACCTGTGCCCATCAAAGCATTTCCAGTGGCTGGGGGAGGCTACTCCTCCCCAGCCCTTCACACCTATTTCCAAAGGGAGAGGGTGTAACACCTTCTCTCAGAGGAAATCCTTTGTTCTGCCTTCCTGGGCCAGGGCAGCCTGGACCCCAGGAGGGCAGAAACCTGTCTGAGGGGTTGGCAGCAGCAGCATCTGCAGTGGATACCCCTGAAAGGCAGTTTGGCAGTACCCGGGTTCTGTGCTCAAGACCCGGGGGATCATGAAATTGTTCCCCCAATACCAGAATGGTATTGGGGTGACAATTCCATGATCTTAGACATGTTACATGGCCATGTTCGGAGTTACCATTGTGACGTTATACATAGGTAGTGACCTATGTATAGTACACGCGTGTAATGGTGTCCCCGCACTCCAAAGTCCGGGGAATTTGCCCTGAACGATGTGGGGGCACCTTGGCTAGTGCCAGGGTGCCCACACACTAAGTAACTTGGCACCCAACCTTCACTAATTGAAGGTTAGACATATAGGTGACTTATAAGTTACTTATGTGCAGTGGTAAATGGCTGTGAAATAACATGGAAATTATTTCACTCAGGCTGCAGTGGCTGGCCAGTGTAAGAATTGTCAGAGCTCCCTATGGGTGGCAAAAGAAATGCTGCAGCCCATAGGGATCTCCTGGAACCCCAATACGCTGGGTACCTCCGTACCATATTCAAGGGAATTACATGGGTGTACCAGTATGACAATGTGAATTGGTAAATTTAGTCACTAGCCTTTAGTGACAAATTTGGAAAGCAGAGAGAGCATAACCACTGAGGTTCCGGTTAGCAGAGCCTCAGTGAGACAGTTAGGCACCACACAGGGAACACATATAGGCCACAAACTTATGAGAAGTGGGGTCCTGGCTGGCAGGATCCCAGTGACACATAACAAACACACTGACAACATAGGGTTTTCACTATGAGCACCGAGCCCTGGCTAGTAGGATCCCAGTGAGACAGTGAAAACTGCCTGATAAATACTCACAAACAGGCCAAAAGTAGGGGTAACAAGGCTAGAAAGAGGCTAACTTCCGACAGTCATGTATATCAAATATGTATTGTTTAAAACAGGTACAGCCATTGCAAATGAACTGTACATGGAATGAGCATAGAATTAATGACATGTAGCTGGCTGTAGTGATCACACCAGGAGTATTTGTTATATCATCAACTTCTGCAAAATGAATATCCAGAGGGAACAGTAAGTGGGCATTGAATTGGGAATTACCAGCATGCAATGCCACACAGAATACCACCAAAGTCATTGAAATGTAAAGTTACACTGTCTTACCTGTGTGTCATTAGAAGTACTGACGGATCACATATGTTCTGTTGTCCTCATCTTCATCCTCTATCTCCTCATCATTACTCTCCATGTGGTCTACTGCTGCCACAGGGGCATCTCCAGTCTCCTCCTCCTGCAGAAAAGGAAAATGGCATCTGAGGGCCAGGTTGTGCAACATGCAGCATGCCACGACTATCTGGCAGACCTTCTTGGGTGAGTAGCACAGGGATCCACCTGTGAGGTGGAGGCACCAAAACCTAGCCTTCAGGAGGCCAAAGGTTCTCTCTATTATCCTTCTGGTTTACCCATGTGCCTCATTGTAATGTTCTTCTGCCCTTGCCCTGGCATTCCTCACAGGGGTTAGCAGTCATGATATGTTTGGGTAACCAGAGTCACCTGCAATTATTGAGGGACAACATTTAGCCCCACACTATCCTATATGGCCCACACAATACCCGTACACCAACATATACTGGGTGGGAACCAGGGCTCAACTTTAAGCCACAACCTGTGCCTCTGTAGTTGGGTCATCACATTTGGGAAGCTGCTATTCCTTAGGACAAAGGCATCATGCACGACCCAGGATACTTAGCATTGACGTGGGGGATGTACTGGTCTGCCAAGCACACCATCTGTACATTCATGGAGTGGAAGTTCTTACGATTCCTGAACACCTGTTCATCGTGGTGGGGTGGACAAATGTAATATGTGTTCCATCAATTGCCCCAATTTTATTGGGGATATGTCCCATTGCATAAACCTCGGCCTTCACAGTGGCTAAATCCTCAACCTGGGGAATGCAATGTAGCTGCACATGTGTTTTATCAGGGCAGACAACACTCTTGTCTGCACTATTGAGAACATTGGCTGTGACATTCCTGCTGCCAATCCCACTGTCACTTGGAAAGAACCAGTTGTCAGGAGATGGAGTGCTGATAGCACTTGCACAAGAGGGGGGATCCCAGTGGGGTGACAGATAGAAGATATCAGGTCAGGCTCCAATTGGGCACACAGCTCAGTGATTGTGGCCCTCTCCAGTCTATAAGTGAGTATTATGTGCCTGTCCGTCAGTGTAGCCAAGTCCACCAGGGGTCTGTACACATGGATATGTCTCCATCTCCTGTTCATCCACAGCAGTAGGAATCTATGGGACAAAAGAGTGAGAAGCCTGTCACAAACTGAACAATGGAGCCACAACAGTAGTTTGCATTCTGTGAACATGTAATTGGTCAGTGTCATTTGTCCAGTATTTGCCTATTTCTCCTGTGACGCAGCATTATTCCTTAGGGCTGTCCCACCCCAAAATGGAGTGCACCTGTCCTGTGCGGAGGGACAGGTGGAAGTGAAGTAATTCCATTGATGTTATGCGCCATGGTGGGAGGCGGTCAGCAACTGCTGTGCAACTCCTCATTGGTTAATTTTGGGCCCTGTAGGTTACAGTGGCCAATGGTGATCTGCGCCAGCGGTGACGGTAGGCACCGTCGCGGAAGTGACTGCCATTTTTGATCATATTCCACACTTGTTACCTGACCTTCCATAGGAGAGGACCTACACTGCATGTGCTGCTGTGACATGTGTCTGGAACATACCATGGCCGGTGTAACTAGGTAAAGTGCCCCAGCCTCCAATTCGGAGGAGTTGGAGCGACTGGTGGATGGGGTCATAGCCCAGTATGAACTGCTGTATGGGCCTCTAGACCAACATGTGAGTGCACTGTGGCAAGATGCATGTGGCATGGATGCATGGAGATGTGTGTGAAGGCATTGTGCAAGGGGGGATTATCTGTTGGCGGTGTACATGTTGTGAGCTGGGCTATGTATGTGCCATTGGTGATGGAAAGGGGTATGGTGGGCAATGTGTGTGACTGGCTGTACTGTTTGTCTAATGGTGTTCTCCTATCTGTCTTGCCTCTGCAGGTCAGCGCCCATCAAAAGAAGGGTATATGTCATGCCGTCGCCAAGGAGGTGCAGACCCTGGGGGTCTATGGCAGGTGGAGCACCCACTGTCGCAAACGGTGGGAGGACCTGAGACGCTGGGCTCGTAAGACCACAGAGGCCCAGCTAGGGATGGCCTCCTCACAAGGGAGGGGTACGTGTCGAACCCTGACCCCCCGATGTCCCGCATACTGGCAGTGGCCTATCCAGAGCTAGATGGGTGCTTGAGGGCACCACAGCAGCCACAAGGGGGTGAGTACAGTGGCTATCATTACATCTTACGCCTGGTTTGGAGGCATCTGGGTGGTGGGTGGGTATCATTGGGTGCCCCTAGGCCAGGACAGACATAGCAGTGTAGGTCCTGTGGTGGCTAGGGTTCTGAATGGAAAATGATGGCTACCTAGCGTGTTAGCATCCACTACTGGCCAGGGCTGCGTGGGTCCCAGGTGGCTGCAGTTGGCAGTGTGTGCCCCTCCTCATGCCTTGGTGGCTAGCAATATTACTGGTAGTGCAATGCATAGTGCATAGGCCTGTTCCCTGTGTGTGAGGGTGCTATGTATGCCAACAGTGGTGTTGGTGTAGTCATTGACCCAGTGTATCCTTTGTCTCTCTCTCCCCTTTCTTGTTTTGTCATCCTGTCCTTATGTGCATTAGCATCATCTGGCAGAGGAGCTGCATCCCACTGGACCCAGGAGGCAGAGTCCACCAACACTGAGGGCACCAGTGGGATGGAGGGCGAGGGGAGCACCACAGCAGAGAGCTGACAACACATACTCTGATACGTCCTCTGATGGGAGCTCCCTCGTGGTGGCGGACACCTCTGTGACCACCCCAGCTGAAGGTACAACCACCACCCTGTACCAGCACTGCCCTGCCAGTAGCCCCTCCTGGGTTGCCAGTTCCTGCTCACCCAGGAGGGTGGGCATCTCCTTCGCCCCAGGCACCTCAGGCCCTGCCCTAGTGAGCCCTGCTGCCCTCAGTGAGGAGGATATTGACCTCCTGAGATCTATCTCTGTAGTGCAGTCAACCATTGTGAATGCCATCCAGGGGCCAGCAGCCCAGATTCAACAATCTAATGCATTCCTGGAGGGCATTCACACTGGAATGGCAGCCCAACAGAGATTGATTCAGGCTCTGGCCTCCTCTCTGATGGCAGCCATTGTCCCTGTTTCTACCATCCCCTTCCAACTTCCACTTCGCAGTTCCATTCTCCTCAGCTCCAACCCATCCCACAGCCTGACGAACATGCACACAGGTCAACACCAAAGAGTGTCATAGACAAACACAAGCACCATACTTCATCCCTCAGGCACTCACACCAAGCAGAACACACACCTCACTGGCTGGCACCTCCACAACATCCATGCACACGTCCCCTGTGTCCTCTCCCACTGTGTCTGTCCCCCCCTCCTAAGGTACACAAACGCAAGCACTCAGACACCCAACAGCCATCCTCCTCACAACAGCATACAGCCCATGCACCTGCACCCAAATCCAGCAGACAAACACTTCCAACAACCACTTCCTCATCCACCACTCCCATTACATCCTCCTCTTTCCACCCAAATGTCCTTAAAAAGCTTTTCCTTTCCACCATTGACCTCTTCCCTACCCCTCCCACTGACCTGCACGTATGGCCAGGGTATAAAGAACCAAGGTTAGCACCTCAGCCACACAGTCCACGGGCCCACTTCCATCTGCACCTACTCGTGGTAGAAAGGATTCCAGGCCCCAAATACTGAAGGGGAAGGACCCTGCACCAGCCAGCGGAAAGGGGAAGGAGCTTGCACCAGCCAGCGGAAAGGAGAGGAGCCTGCACCAGCCAGCAAAAAGGGGAAGGAGCCTGCACCAGCCAGCAGAAAGGGGAAGGAGCCTGCATTATCAAGCAAGAAGAGGAAGAAGCCTGCACCAGCCAGTAGAAAGGGAAAGGACCCTGCACCATCAAGCAAGAAGGGGAAGGAGCCTGCACCAGCAGCTGTCACAGAGCCCCAACCACCAACCGTGGTTTTGCAGCCATCAGTAAGTGCAGGGGCTGAGTAGGAGCCTCCCATTACCAACACCACAGTGCAGCCATCACAGGGTGCAGGGGCTGAGCAGGAGCCTCCCACTACCACCACCACCACCACCACCACCACAGTGCAGCCATCGGAGGGTGCAGGGGCTGAGCAGGAGCCTCCCACTACCACCACCACCACAGTGCAGCTATCGCAGGGTGCAGGGGCTGAGCAGGAGACTCCCACTACCACCACCACCACAGTGCAGCCTTCGGAGGGTACAGGGTCTGAGCAGGAGCCTCACACTACCACCACAGTGCAGCCGTCACCACCGGTGAATGCAATGTGATCCAGCCTCCACAGGGCCTGAGCAGGAGCCTCCCACTACCACCACAGTGCAGCCGTCACCAACGGTGAATGCAATGTGATCCAGCCTCCATGGGCTGCTGTGCGGCCTGCCCCCTCCAGAACCAGTGGGGATGACACCCACTCGAAAGACTGTGGCCTTGCACTCCCCAGGACCAAGCACAGGGCATGTTGCCCCCTCCAGAACCAGTGGGCAAGTCACCCATCGAGAGACTGTGGCCTTGCCCTCCCCAGGACAAAGCACAGGACATGTTGTCCCATCCACAACCAGTGTGGGAAACACCCACTCCAGAGACTGTGGGCTTGCACTCCCCAGGACCAAGCACAGAGCATGTTGCCCCCTTGAGAACCAGTGGGCAAGTCACCCACTCGAGAGACTGTGGCCTTGCCCTCCCCAGGACAAAGCACAGGACATGTTGCCCCATCCACAACCAGTGTGGGAAACACCCACTCCAGAGACTGTGGCCTTGCACTCCCCAGGTCCAAGCACAGAGCATGTTTCCCCCTTGAGAACCAGTGGGCAAGTCACCCACTCAAGAGACTGTGGCCTTGCACTCCCCAGGACAAAGCACAGGGCATGTTGCCCCCTCCAGAACCAGTGTGGGAGACACCCACTCCAGAAACTGTGTCCTTGCACTCCCCAGGACTAAGCACAGGGCATGTTGTCCCCTCATGAACTAGTGGGCAGGTCACCCACTAAAGAGACTGTGGCCTTGCACTCCTCAGGACCAAGCACAGGGCATGTTGCCCCCTCCATAACCAGTGGTCTTGGTTCTGCATCTGGCTGAGGTGCTCTCTCCCCTCCCCCTGAGGTGACTGTTTATTTGCCAACTGATGCACCTGCAGTGTTCTCTCTGTATTGATGCAGGTAACAAGTGGGGACTTGGACTTTGCCCTGTGGCCATGTGGCAACGCAAACTGAGGACTGGGCAGTGTCCCTTTTTTGTACATTTGTACATATCTATTGCATTGGCAAAATTATTATTATTACTGTGTTGATCTTATTACAATCTCTTTAGTCAATTGCTGTTATCCTTGCATTATTCAGTTGATTTATGGGGATTAACTTGTTTTCTTGGGCAGCTGGTTGTGTGTATGGTGTGCGTGTCGGGTGTGTGTATGGTGCATGTGTGTGTCACTCTCGTTTTCCTTCACCCTTCCTTGTGTGTTAGGCGGCTGTACTCACCGTCGTTGTCTTCGCGAGCGTTGGTGTTCGTGGTGGAGCTTGACGTAGAATATCATCGGGAAAACTTACAGTTCTGGTTCCATGGAGGCGTGGTTCTCCCCTGTGTCTCCAATGGTGAGTCCTTTCACTTCTGTGCAGTGTTTCCACCAGGCTTTTGATGTTGTTGGTACCGCCCCAAAAAAGGTGGCGGATTGTCTTGTCATAATATGGTGGGCGGAACTTTGACTTCCCCCTGGCTGTAGGCGGCTATCGCCGTGGCGCCTGTTGTTTCCGCCCTGGCAGTCGGTGTGGTACATTGGCTCTCTTTCGGAGAATTTTCCGCCATGGTCATAATTTGGCGGTAGTTACCACCAGCCTGTTGATGCTATTACAGCCACTTTAACACCAACTGCCAGGGTCGTAATGAGGGCCATAATGTCTTGACTCAATAATAATATTCAAATCGCCCCCAATTGTGTTGTACCAGTTATGTCACAACACTTTATTTCATTAATATTAATGCCAATTATGGATTTATGAATGGTAAACACTCTTCATAATCTGTAATAGTAAGAGAGATTACAGAGCTCTAGTTATCACAGAGGGAGTTACAATTGTGTCATAAGATCAATAGAACTATCATACCTAACATTTTTATATATCAACACAAATTCCAATATGTGTTACATCAATACACTGTAACTCAACCTACACGTTAATAATCAATCATCCTGAACTGAGTACCCCATAGCACATGCCACCAAGATGCAGAAAGGTAGAGAGAAATTGAATTTAGAGTCAATGGCCATCATTCTACTTATTCCCTGTGTCAACCAAACTTAAAAAAAATATATATTGAAATTCATTATCAGTTTTATGGTCATGTCCAACACTAGGCAACCAACAGATCCAATTTGCCTCATTACGCCATAGAAATAGCTCTTATAACCTCCTCTTAATGCCTGGAGTACATGATAAATCCAATGAAACCAAATTCTTGTGTTGGCTACATGCTTTCCATGAAATGAAAAGTCATGGGATGTCACTTGTCCCTATTTTTAAATTCCCATCTATGTTCCTGAATGCGATGCTTGAATGATCTTATTGTGTTCCATACATTGCATTATCATCCAAATACATATGTGACATAATTGTTGTTACAGTTGATAAAGTGTCTAATTTTAGAGGTCCATTTAGTGTTATAGGAAAACTATTTGATTTTGTGTTTCCCAAATTGATACATGTTACATTCATTGCATGTGAAAACGCACTGGTGGTGGGTGGTGATCATGTTGTGAAACTCATATTTTCTGTTACATATGTGGGACACAATCAATCCCCAATAATCCTAGCTCTGCAATAGACAACTATGAACCTGGTAGCAATCTCAATTTTGATTCCTGGGATTTCAATGAGTAAATGCCAGTGTTTGCGTAATATTCTGAAAATGTCATCACTCTGTCTAGTGTACCTCATAATGAAAGCCAGACCGCTTGTTTTTCTGTCTTGTACTCCTAGCCAGAGTAATGGCCCTATCCACACCACGTATTCTTTCATCCGCATTCCGGAGGGTCACCTCATCATAGCCCCTGGCTAGGAAGTGTTGGTTTGCTTCCTCTGTATGGCATGTGAAAGTCTCCTCCACACTGTCATTTCAGCGCATTTGTACCAATTCTCCATTTGGCATATTGTTTATAACTGATTTCGGATAGCCACTGGAAGCATGCAAAATGCTACTGAAAGCAGTGCTCTTCCTGAACATGATACTCTGGATTCTACCCTCTTCAATATAAAATTGTAAATCAAGAAAATCTTTTCTATGTTTACTGTGATTCATGGTAAGCTTGACATTATAAGGGTTATCATTTAGAAATGCATGATAATCATGCAATTGCTCCAATGATCCTTTCTATAAGACAATAATGTCATGTATACCACCCCAGAAGACTAAGGTGGTCATTCTGACATTGGTGGTGACTGTTAAAGTGGCGGTAATACCACCAACAGCCTGGTAGCAATTACTGCCAAATTATGACCATGGCGGTAATACCTCCCATAGACAGCCAATGTACCACACCAACCGCCAGGGCTTTAACATCACTGACCACGGCAGTAGCCACCTACAGCCAGACGGAAGTCAAGGTACCGCCCACCATATTATGACATAGCAAACCACCAGGATTCTGGGGAGGTACCAACACCATCAAAAGCATGGCAGAAACACAGTACATAAAACGGAAGACTCACCATCAGGGACACAGAGGACTCCGGGACCGCCATGGAACTGGAACTCTAAGTTTTCCCGATGCTCTACTACACCATGGCCGTCCTGGAGCACCAACGCCGATGAAGATGACGACGGTGAGTACAGCCGCCCAGAACACAGGGGAGGGAAGGAGAATGACACATACATGCACAACACACACCATTCACACACACCATACACAGAACCAGCTGCAGAATAAAACAACTGTCACATGACCCACTAGCAAATAATGCAAGGACAACAATTCTGAAGTATGAGCACTGTAATTTGCTGTCAACAGCCACCATAATGAATCATGACATGAAAATGCTAGATGTCAATGTCAAGATTGGGCCAATGGCCAGTCCAAAGTACCAAAGGGCCACATGGCCACATGGCCACAGGGCCTAGTCCAAGGCCCAGCCTGACTCCTGACAACTTCCAGACTCCATTGTTCAGGGGCATCATGTTGGAAATGGGCAGGCACCTCAGGGTGAAGGGGGGTGATGGGGCACCTCAGCTTGAGTGGGTAACATGCTCTCTGGTTCTGGAGGGGGCTCCTTGTCCAACAGTCTCTGGAGGTGGACTACATGCTCTCAGCTAGTGGAGGGGGCTCCTTGGGTTCCTCTACTGGTTGTGGGGGCTCCTTGCCCTCTGCTGGTGAAGGGGGTCCTTGCCCTCTGCTAGTGGAGGGGGCTCTATGGCTTTCTTTGGTGGTGGAGCGGTATCCTTGGCTTTCTTTGGTGGTGGAGGGGGGTCATTGGGTTTCTTTGGTGGTGGAGGTGGTTCATTGTGTCCCCTCTTGTTTCGGGCCCCCTTAGCCTTTGTTATGTGACTTGTGTCCTTGCCTCCAGGTGTAGAAGGTGCCTCCACTGACCCCATCCTCTGGCCCTTAGGTTTCGCCACTCTAGACCTCCCTTTCTGAGGCAGAGGTGTGTACTTACTAGGAGAGGCTGCCATCACACTCAGGGGCCCCTTTGTGTTAGCAGCTGATTTTATGGTGGGAGCAGTGGCAGACTGTTTTACTGAGGTGCTGGGCTGGGTCATTGGAACTCTGCTCTTACTGGCAGGACGGAAGGGTGGAGGGGCAGGGAAGAGCTCAGGATGGGCAAGGAAAAGCTTCTTAGGGACATTGGGGCGGTATGTGGGAGGAGGGATGGGAGTGGAGGTAGAGGGAGCGGTTGAAGGAGGTGCATGTCTGCTGGACTTGGGTGCAGGTGCATGGACAGTGTGGGTGTGTGAGGTGGATTGCTGTTGGGTGTCTGAGTGTGAGCGTTTGTGTCTCTTGGGAGACAGACAGGATGGGAGAGGACAAACAGGACGTGTGGATGTATGTTGTGGAGGTGTCTGCAAGTGAGGTGGGTGTGCTGCATGATGCGGTCATTGTGGTGGTAGCTGTTGGTGCATGCAGGTGTGAGTGTGGATGTGGCTGTGAGGGAGGAGACGGAGGAGGAGGGGAGACAGTGAAGGCAGTGGATGTTGTTGTGAATACAACTGTCTGTGTGAGTGCTTGTGGCTTGAAATTTGGTGCTTGTGGTGGTCTGTTCTACTCTTGTGTGATGTTTTGTGTGCATGCTTGTCTGTATGTATGCATTGGATGGGTTAGGGTTGAAGAGTCTGGGACTGGGAAGTGGTAGTTGGAGGGGGGACAGTAGGACCAGGGACACTAGCTGCCATCAGAGAGGAGGTCAGAGCCTGAAACAATCTCTGGAGGGGCGCCAACTCACCGTGGATGCCCTCCAGGTAGGCATTGCATTGCTGCATCTGGACACATGGACAGGATGACAGAAGAAAATACAGGAGAGAGAGAGAAAGGGAGCACTGGGTCAATTACAGCACCAACACCACAGATGGCATAAACATTATTATCACACACAGGGATCAGGATTGAGCACCATGCACTGCACTGGCATTTCACAGCAACGTGAGAGGCAACCACTACCATCTGCACCCCTCCTGGGACCTACTAAGCCCTGTCTGACATGGAATGCCACCTAGCTAGCTAACAAGATTTTGCCATTCACCCGTTTACCCCGAGCTGGACCATGCAGCAATGTATGAGCTGGCATGAAGGGACACCCACTTACTGAAACCCACCACCAGCATCATATGCCAGGCAACAAAGATCGGTGTTACATACAGTGTACTCACCCCCTTGTGGCTGCTGTGCTGCTCTCAAGCGCCCATCCAGCTCTGGGTAGGCCACTACCAGTATGCAGGCCATCAGGGGTGGTCAGGTTCCAACAGGCACCACTCCCTTGTTGGGAGGCCAATCCCAGCTGGGCCTCCACGGTCTTCTGTGCCCAATTTCTCAGATCCTCCCACCATTTCCTGCAGGGGGTGCTCCACCTGCTGCAGACCCCCAGGGCCCACACGTCCTTGGCGATGGCACACCACAATCCCTTCTTCTGATGGGTGCTGACCTTAAGAGGAAACACATACAAGAGGACACCATTAACCATACAGTCCAGCCTGTCACACATATGGCCCACTAATACCATTTCCACCTCGAATGGCACACACATCACTCAGAGCCCTGCATGTACACTACCACAAGCCATACCCCCCACCCAAATGACACACTGCCAGCACACACACATCGCCATGCAACCTTGTCACATGCATCGTCCCCATGGTGTACTCACCTGTTGGTCTGCAGGCCCATACAGCTCTCCATACAGTGGTAGGACTCTATCCACCAGGCGCTCCAACTCATCTGAAGTGAAGGCAGGGGCCCTTTCCCCTGTCACACAGGCAATAGCAGGTTACAGACTTAGGTCACAGCAGCACACACAGTGGATGTGTTGCCCTGTGGAAAGTCAGGAATCAAGTGAGGCTATAGTCAGAAAATGGCGGTCACGTCCACAGCGGTGTACAGTCACCGCCGCCAGTGATCCTTATTGGACACTGTACTCCATAGAGACCCATGTAAGGCAATGAGGAATAGCACGGCTGTGCAAGTCCGCCTTGTAGGAGGCTGGCCTGGCTTATAATGGGTACCTGATGGTACTTACACCTTGTGCCAGGTCCAGTTATCCCTTATTAGTGGATTAGTAGTGTTCTAGCAGCTTAGGCTGATAGAGGTAGCTATAGCAGAGCAGCTTAGGTTGAACTAGGAGACATGCAAAGCTCCTAGTATACCACTTATATCATATAGCACTATATCATAAGAAACACAATACTCAGAGTTACTAAAAATAAAGGTACTTTATTTTAGTGACAATGTGTCAGAAATATCTCAGAGGATATACTCCCTTAGGAGGTAAGTAAAATACACAAAATATACACACAAACCAAAATCAGGTAAGTAAACAGTTAGAAAAGTAGCAGAAACACTGTAGAATACAATAGGATGCAATAGGCCTAGGGGCAACACAAACCATATACTCTAAAAGTGGAATGCGAACCACGAATGAACCCCAGGCCTAGTGTAGTGTGTAGAGGGTCGCTGAGAGTGTAAGAAAGTATTAAGGGTGTCCAAGATACCCCACCCCAAGACCCTGAAAAGTAGGGGTAAAGTTACCCTACTTTCTCAGAAACACACTCAAGTCGTGATAGGAGATTCTGCAAAGACAACAACTGACTGCAAAGAACTGAAGACAGATTCCTGGACATGAGGACCTGTAAAGGAAGATGACCAAGTCCAAGAGTCACAAAAGTGTCCAGAGGTGCAGGAGCCCACTAAACCCCGGATGAAGGTGCAAAAGGGCTGCCTTTGGGTGGAAGAAGCTGAAGATTCTGCAACAACGGAAGATGCCAGGAACATCGCCTTTCCAGTTGTTTTCACACAGAAAGACCAAAAACAAGCCTTGCTAGCTGCAAAGGTCATGGTTGAAGAAAATGGGTGCTGCCCGGGCCCAGGAAAGACCAGAAGGTTGCCCCTTGGAGGAGGAGACAGAGGGGGTGCTCAGCAGCACAGAGACCCCATGCAAAACCAGACAGCACCCGCAGAAGCACCTGAACAGGCGTTCAAGAAATCAGAGCACGGCGGTCGTCTCAACACTACAAAGGAGGGTCCCACAAAGCCGGTGGTCAACTCAGCGAGTTGAGCAATGCACAACAGACTGCTGGGGACCTGGCTATACTATGCATGAAGGATTCCTTGCAAAAGTATACAGAAGCCCTAGCAGCTGCAGTTCACGCAGTACACAGGATTACGGTCTGGCTTGGGGAGGCAAGGACTTACCTCCACCAAATTTGGACAGATGGACCACTGGACTGTCAGGGTCACTTGGATCCAGCTCCTGTGTTCCAGGGACCAATCTCGTTGAGATGAGAGGGGACCCAGAGGACCGTCGAAGCAGAAGTTTGGTGCCTGCGTTACCAGGGGGAAGATTCCGTCAACCAATGGGAGATTTCTTCTTGGCTTCCAGTGCAGGGTGAAGGCAGACAGCCCTCAGAGCATGCACTACCAGGAAACAGTCAAGAAAGCCAGCAGGTAGTCGTCTTGCTACTTTGTTGTGGTTTTGCAGGCATCCTGGAGCAGTCAGCGGTCGATCCTTGGCAGAAGTCGAAGAGGGAGATGCAGAGGAACTCTGGTGAGCTCTTGCATTTATTATCTGATCAGAAACCCACAGGAGAGACCCTATATAGCCATCAGAGGAGGATTGGCCACCTAACCAGGTAAGCACCTATCATGAGGGGTCTCTGATGTCACCTGCTGGCACAGGCCACTCAGAGGCCTCCAATGTGCCCTCACACCTCTGCATTCAAGATGGCAGAGGTCTGGGACATACAGGAGGAGCTCTGGGAACCACCCCTGGGGAGGTGATGAACAGGGGAGTGGTCACTCCCCTTTCCTTTGTCCAGTTTCGCAACAGAGCAGGGGCTGGGGGATCCCTGAACTGGTGTAGACTGGCTTATGCAGGGAGGGCACCATCTGTGCCCTTCAAAACATTTCCAGAGGCATGGGGAGGCTAGTCCTCCCCAGCCCTTAACACCTATTTCCAAAAGGGAGAGGGTGTAACACCTTCTCTCAGAGGAAATCCTTTGTTCTACCTTCCTGGGACTGGGCTGCCCAGACTCCAGGAGGGCAGAAACCTGTCTGAGGGTTGGCAGCAGCGGTACCTGCAGAGAAAACCCCAGAGAGCTAGTTTGGCAGTACCCGGGGTCCATGCTGGAGCCCCAGGGATGCACAGGATTGGCACCCTAATACCAGATCTGGCATGGGGAGACAATTTCACGATCTTAGACATGTTACATCGCCATATTCGGAGTTACCATTGTGAAGCTACATGTAGGTATTGACCTATATGTAGTGCACACGTGTAATGGTGTCTCCGCACTCACAAAGTCTGGGGAAATTGCCCTAAACAATGTGGGGGCACCTTGGCTAGTGCCAGGGTGCCCTCACACTTAGTAACTTTGCACCTAACGTTTGTCAAGTGAGGGTTAGACATATAATTGACTTATAAGTAACTTAAGTGCAGTGTAAAATGGCTGTGAAATAACGTGGACGTTATTTCACTCAGACTGCAGTGGCAGTCCTGTTTAAGAATTGTCTGAGCTCCCTATGGGTGGCAAAAGAAATGCTGCAGCCCATAGGGATCTCCTGGAACCCCAATACCCTGGGTACCTAGGTACCATATACTAGAGAATTATAAGGATGTTGCAGTGTGCCAATGAGAATTGGTAAAAATGGTCACTAGCCTGAAATGACAATTTTAAAAGCAGAGAGAGCATAAGCACTGAGATTCTGGTTAGCAGAGTCTCAGTGGCACAGTTAGGCACCACACAGGGAACACATTTAGGCCACAAACTATGAGCACTGGGGTCCTGGCTAGGAGGAACCCAGTGAGACAGGCAAAAACAAACTGACACACAAGTGAAAATGGGGGTAACATGCCAGGCAAGATGGTACTTTCATACACGCCTTCTGCCATGACGCCCAATGCCAGTGGAGTTACATCACTTCCACCTGTCCCTACATACAGGAGAGGCGGTCGCCATTTTATGGTGCAGGTCAACATTCTGAAATTGAAAACTGCGTCAATGCGGTCAATTGTACATACATTTCCATTTACATAGTTCAGTTACATACAACCGAAATGTGCACTGAAGGGGTGGTTCCATTGTTCAGTTTGTAACTCCCTTCTCACTCTTGTGTCCCTTAGGTACCTGCCACTGCAGAGGAATAATCCGGTATACACCAGTTCAGGGACCCCCAGTCCCTGCTCTGGCATGAAAGTGGACAAGGGAAAGGGCAGTGGCCACTCCCCTGTCCATCACCACCCCAGGGGAGGTGACCAGAACTCCTCCAGAGTGTCCCTGGTGTTAGCCATCTTGGATTCCAAGGTGTGGGGACCCTCTTAAGACCTCTGAGTGGCCCTTGCCAGCAGGTGACATCAGAGACCCCTCCTGATAGGTGCAAACCTGGGTAGGTGGCGATCCCCCTCTCTGAACTATTTAGGGTCTCTCCTCTGGAGTTTCCTCAGATTCGGTTTGCAAGATTCCTCCAGGACTCCTATGCATCCTCTGCTTCAGCTTCTGACCGTCGGATCAACCGTAGACTGCTCCATGTGCCTCTGTAACTGCAACAAAGAATCCAGGATGACTCCTGTGACCTGCAACTTCAGCTCCAGCCAGCATTTGCAGCAGTTTCCTGGACTGCCTGTCTTCATCCTGCACCAGAAGAACCAAAGGAATCTCCTGTGGAGTGATGGAGTCACGTCCCTGCTTCTGCAGGCACCCTTCTGTGACGATGACCAGTACTCTGGGACTCCTCTCCTGATGACGAGCATGCTCCCTGGAACACATGTGGTGGACCGACATGACCCAGACTGTCCTAAGGTCCAGCTGTCAAAATTTGGTGGACGTAAGAGCTTGCCTCCCCGTGCTGCGACAGTACCCCTGTTCACCACTTCTTCTCCAGCTCCTGTTGCTTCTGTTCACTCCTTCCCAGAATCCTTTATGCACAGTGTAGCCCAGGTTCCCAGCACTCCATCCTGCGATGCACAACTCACTGAGTTGTTCTTCGGCGGTGTGGGACCTTCCTTTGTAGTGCTGCGACAACCACACTTTGCATCTTCTTTGTCCCAGTGTTCTGGGAATCCTGTGGGTGCTGCCTGGTCTTCTGTGGCCTCTCTGAAGTGCTGAGAGCCCCCTCTTTCCTCTCAGCCCGAATTGGGACCCCCAGGTCCCTTCTGGGTCCAGGCAGCTCCATTTTGATGCAAACTGTGCACTTTCGTGAACCAAGGCTTGTTGGCTGAATCCAGTGACTCAAACAGCCTGCATCCATCAACTCGACATGGGACATCAACTGCACCAAGCAGGATCCAGCAGCCATCTTTTTTGGTGCTCTTCTGTACTCTTCTTCTTACCAGAGAATCCACTTTTGCATCATCTTCTAGGTTGGCAGGGGCTCCTGTCCTTCCTGGACTCTTCTTCGACTTCTGGACTCCTCTCTTCACAGGTCTTCAGGTTCAGGAATCCATTGTGTGTTACTTGCAGTCTTGCTTGGTTCTTTCAAAATCTCTTATCATGACTTGTAGTGTGTCCTGAGGAAGCTTGCTGTACTTTACTCCTGCTTTCCTGGGCTCTGGGGTGGGATACTTTACTTACCCTTGGTGGTTTCCTACACTCCCAGCGCACCTCTACACACAACACTTGCCTAGGGGGAAATATGTGATTTGCATTCCACTATTTTAGAACATGGTGTGTGTTGCTCCAGGCCCTTTGCAATCTGTTGTATTTTCTACTGTTTGCACTATTCTATGACTGTTTACTAACCTGATTTTGGTTACTAGTGTATATATTGTGTATAATACTAACATCCAGAAGGAGTATTGCCTCTAAGATACTTTTGGCCTTGTGTCACTAAAATAAAGTATCTTTATTTTTGGTAACACTGAGTATAGTCTTTTATTGTGTATAAGTACTGTGTGACTATAGTGGTATTGCAGGAGCGTTGCATGTCTCCTAGTTCATCCTCAGTTGCTCTGTTACAGCTACCTCTAGACAGCCTATATTTCACTAATAAGGGATACTTGACCTGGTATAAGGTGTAAGTACCTTAGATACCCACTACAAACCAGCCTCCTACAATTAGTAATCACAAGTATTTATGCACATACATATATGTATAGAAGGAATGTAAGATGTTTTCCAAAGGGACCATTCCAACTGGAAATGTTCTATTTATTGCAACTGTAATAGCTGCTCAAAAAGTTAATAGAGTTCAAATGTGAGTTTCAGTGTGTTTCAGGCCTGCACATTCACTACTTTGAACCTTGCCTAAACATTTACAACAATAAACAATACATCATTCGATGCATTCAATGAAAGTCTGAAACATGCCTTAGGGGCAGACATTTATCTGCATGTCTTCGGCCTTGCTTCCTCACATTCACAACCTTAGTTTTCACCTGGTCATAGTAATCTGAAAACCAACTACAAGCACTTCTGTGCAAATGGCACAAAAACAAAACCAATTCAAAACTTGAGGCTTAAGAACTAGCAAAGTACATTCTATTATTTTCCCGAGACAATTAAAAATTCTCACATTTACAAGAACTGGGTACCTCAATGCGTCCACTCCTAAAACGTATTCCAATAAACAAATCCACCAGTCCAACGTGTCCAACATCTTATCCAATGTAGCCCTCAACTATTACCATTTAAATGCCACCTCCATTGTTTTTCTCTGTCTACCTTCGATATATACCTATAATGTTCACTCTGCCACCTATTCAGCTTGTAGATCTGCAATATTTCAGAAAAACACTGTTGATACCTCACTTTGCAAATATCACACAGTGTCCCAACTTGCACTTTTTTCTGAAATACTAGAATTGTTTTGGACACCTCAATTAATCACCTCTAGTTGAGATCCATGCCCCCCTAATATAATCATACTTTCCTCCTTTTCCAGAAATGTAAGTTTATTTACAGTTCACCCACAATAACTACTTCAGCCACCAAAACACACTACCAGGTCAGTTATTACATAAAGGGCACACTGTCAATGGCACACATTTAAACAGATGAGCCTGGAGCAAACAGGGACAGTGCACCCTATTACAGGTAATGTGGTTCCCCAAGAGCAGCTGCAAGCTTCCACTCTCCAGAGGTCAGCACAAAAGTGAAATATGGAGGGGCTGTTTGAATCAACTGCATTGTCTTTCTCTGTACAGAGGCAACCACCTGCACTTTAAAAAGGACGAAGATCGCCCTGCAGGCAGGTGCAATGGCTGAATCCACCTGCAGGGTGTGTCCTTGGGACCTCATTTCTACCCTTGCAGGTGTTGCACTCAGAGGTCTTGACTGTGTGCCACATTTTTTTGTGGCACAGTAAGTGTGCCTCCTGACACGCCTATTTGTCTCTGTACGTGTGTCTTAAATAAGGCATGACTACAGAAGCAAAGTGTTTCCTCCATAAGCATGAGGCCATCCCCCATGATAATGAAGAAACACCCCCTGAAGGTAGTGCTAGTGCTCTATGTGTACCAACACTATCTGTATTATAGAAGAGAGTGCACAATTGTCTGCACCTTCTTCTGTAATATTACAGTGCCCTGGGGTGCAGACAATGGGTACAGGTTCCCTTTGCTCCCCTGTGATACTGTTTGTAATACAACCCCTTGAAGCAGATAAGCCAACATCCTCAAACCTTTCACTCCCTTTACCTAGAAATGTCAAATCTATTGGCTCTTCCAGTGCTTGTCTCATTTGTGAGGAAGCAAAATGAAATTCTATTTTTTAGTAGAATTTTAAATAGGGCAAACCCCAGTTTACTGTGTTAATTTGAATTATTGCTGCTGCATGTTCTTGTAGATGTTTGAAAGTCTTAAACTCACATGTGGAGCATTTCATTGACCCTGTGTGGGATACAAAATGCAGAAGTGGAAGAGCTGTTATTGCTGGACAGGTATTAGGACATATGTTTGGTGCATTGATCCTGCTAGTAGCAGTGATTCTCAATGATTTGAAGATTAGAAAGATTCTTATCGCTTGTAAATACAAAGATGGTAGAGATAAGATCCATAGTTTTGCAGGACAGGCTTGTGTTAAATCTACTGGCAAAAGAGGACGGAGTCTGCCAGATACTAAAAGTTCAGCAATGCTGCACTTGGCTCCCAGACAAAAGTAAGGACCCTAAGAAATATATTCAGAACATGTCTCAATTGACTAAGGATTTGAAGGAGGTAGAAGCAACAGGTAACTGGGAGGGCCCTGGAAATTGATTTGTTGCTGTAGGCAGATGGTTTGGAAACTTAGAAAGTGGAGTTGTAGGGTTTGTTTTGAAGCATTTGTTGGTTATTTCCATAAGTGCCACAGTTCTGATCATGGGGTTAAATAACTTTCTCAGTATGGAGGGTGAGCAGGTAAAGAAGAGAAATAGGGTGGATGTTGAGTTGAAAGAGGATCAGTGTAAATATTATGATGATATGAAGCATCTGGAAGAATCTAGACAGAAGCTGATGAAAATGACAAAGCTTTAGTTGGTCTCATTTAAGGGATTTAGCATGATCGTGAGGACTTAATTTGTCATCAGAAGGGGGATTTGGAACGCATGACTTTGGCTGTGGCATTATGAGCTGCTGGAGTGACACAAAATTGTATTTAATGATACATATATTGGCCATCATTATGACATTGGCGGTAAATGCCCCTTACCACCAGGGTGACAGCCACCAACATACTGCTGTGGTGACGAATATCCATTCACCATTTTATGACACACACACACAAAACCAACAGAATACTGCCACATACACAAATCCGCAGCCCAAAGGTCAGTGGTAAAGTGTCGGTATGAACACTCATACCATTATGCCGACAAAACAACGCCCACTACATTGTGACCCACGAATCACCACAGCGGACATTCAATGGTGGTAAACCATTGGCAGTACACACTGGCACACTCAGAATGGCCACCCAATTACAAAACAACAGAACATTGGCCTAAACGAAAATCACACACCTGACGCTGATAGGCACACCACACCCACCCACCCCTAGCACTATAAAACACACACCACCATTAAACACAACCCTTTACGAATACCAATAATCACCACAAGACTAACACGAAGACCATTGAGACAACTACACATACACACCACAAAATCCATCTGTCACACAACCCACATCCCACACCCCACCACATCACTTAACTCCCTCTGCACAACACATCACACAACACCCATGTCCCCACTAAGGCACTCCAGCTGCACTGATGAGGAGTTGCGGGTCATGGTGGAGGAAATAGTCAGAGTAGAGCCACTGCTGTTTGGAGCACAGGTACAGCAAATCTCCTTTGCCAGGAAGATGGAGCTATTGCAAAAAATCATGGACACGGTGAACACCGTGGGACAGCATCCAAGAACAGGGGATGGCATCAGGAAGAGGTGGAACAACCCAAGGGGGAAGGTACATTCCATGGCAGCAAGGCACCAGCTTGCCACCCAGAGGTCTGGCGGTGGACCCCCACCTCCTCCCTGACAGCTCACAGCATGGGAGGAGAAGTCTTGACAATACTGCATCCTGAGGGATTCACTGGAGTAGTCAGAGGACTGGACACTGGTGAGTCAATATTTACTACTAATCACCCCCACACCTGCATGCCATCACACCCCCTCACCCTCACTCCCATCACTCCACTCCATCCCACCCACTGCACCTACAAATCTGTCTAACCCCAATGTCAATCCCTGCACGCTATACCAATGCATGGACAGCCCTCCCAGCCCTGCATGTACACCCATAACCAAAGCATGCACAGCAAAGAGAACTAACAATCCCACAATACATCACCATACACAAACAATGGTGGAAGGGCAATAGCAACAATAGAGGGGAAGTTAGGGATGTACAATATGTCACAGACTTGAAGTAAAATACATCACTTACATCCCCACAGGTGCACCAGCCAATCTCAGTGACAAGGAGGTGCCACGACTATCTAGTCCCTCAACAGAAGATGTCCCCATTGATAACAGTAACTCTGGACTTAAGGATCTGGGTGAATTACCTGGCCCATCAGGGACCACTAGTCAGCCGGCCACCCCAGCCCACTCACAGTCCACCACAGAGCCTTCCCCATGAGTATGCAGCACCACAGCACCCACCACTGTCCCCACACCTCTCTGTCCAAAACACATCAATCAGCAGTGTGCCCACCTGTAGAGGAACCCCAGTCCACACTTCACCCCCAAGACAATCAGGGACCTGGGGTCAATGGCAGTGGGCTCACCATTCAGGGGACAAAGGCACAGGGGAACAGGGACACTGGGAGGACCGATGTGCACCAGGGGGAGGACAGGCCCAGGGAACCGACTCTCCAGGAGGCACTCACTAATGTCATGGGTGCTTACCAACAATCCCAGGACAAGATGAGCCAGATCCTTACCAACATGCAGGAGAGCAAGCAGCTGCAGGAGGTACAGTATTAGGAGATCAGGAAGGATTTGCAGGCCCTCAACACCATCATGGTCTCCATAACAGGGGTGCTGGCAGATATGGCCAACATCATGAGGTACAGGACAGCACACCAGCGGGCCCCTACCACTAGCCAGCCTACTGACCAGCCCACCATTTCTGCTGCAGCTAGTAAGCAAGATGCCCTGCCACAGGACCCACAGGCCACCAGCACCCTTCTTTCTGCAGAATGTGAACCACCCTGCAAACTTTTCCTGTGACCCAGACAGAAGCCAGAGACACCTGAGAAGACAAAGTCTACTGCCAATAAATTAGACCCCCTGAATGTCCCCGTTGTGTACCACCCTGTCACCTTGTCCACTTTGAACTGCCTTTGCTCCCCTTTCTATGGCCCCTTGGACACTGGACCTGTGCTACAAACAGACTGGGACAATACCCCAGACTTTACTCAGCCCCATACAATTACACTTTTCATCAATTATTTGCACGACAGTAAACACCCTTGAACACAATTTGAGTGAAAGTGTTTTATGTGATGAAAATGTGCAAATATGGAAACAGTCACAACATGTGCAAATGATCTGAACACTGTGATAGCATACATTTAATGACCTGTAGCTGTCTGTATTCATCACATCAGTACACAGTTGTTATATCACCAACATCTGCAAAATGAGAAGCCATAGTTGACAGTCAGTGGAGATGCAAAGGAAGTGAATGCCATCCTCCTACATCCACACAGAAAACATCAATATTCAGAAGAATGGTCAGTTTCACTGTCTCACCTGTGTGTCATTTGGAAGTATTCATGTATAAGTGATGTTCTGTTGCAACATCCTCATCCTCTGCCTCCTCATCCTCACTGTTCTCAGGGTCCACTGCTGCCACAGGGGCATTTCCAGTCTCCTCTTCCTGCAGATAAGGCACATGTTGTCTGAGGGCCAGGTTGTGCAACATACAGCATGCCACTACTATCTGGCAAACCTTCTGGCGTGAGTAGCACAAGGATCCACCTGGTAGATGGAGGCATCCGAACCTGGCCTTCAGGAGGCCGAAGGTCCTTTAAAACATTCTTCTGGTTTGCCCACGTGATTCTCAACCCATGTCCTGGCATTCCTCACAGGGGTCAGGAGCCATAATCGGTTTGGGTAGCCAGAGTCACCGGCAAGTATTGAGGGACAAACATTAGCCTTACACAATGGTACGAGTTTAACACCAGAAGGCAGACACTGACATACATTGGGTGGGGAGTCTGGCTCACCAATTAGCCACACCTTGTGCCTCTGTACTTGTGCCACCACATTTAGGATGCTGCTATTCCTCACAATGAAGGCATCATGCAAGGACCCACGATACTTGGCATTGAAGTGGGAGATGTACTGGTCAGCCAAGCACACCATTTGCACATTGAGTGAGTGGAAACTCTTCCAATTCCTGAACACCTGGGTATTGGGTATATGTCCCATTGCATAGAATCCTGCCTTCACAGTGACCAAAACTTCCACCTGGGGGAAAGCAATGTAGCTGCACATGTGTTTCACCAAGGCAGACAAAACCCTTGCCAGCACGGTTGAGAACATTGGCTGTGACATTCCTGCTGCCAAGCCGACTGTCACTTGGAAAGAACCAGTTGATACCAGACCAGGATGCAATTGAGCACACATCTCTGTGATTGTGGTCCTGTCCAGACTATAGGTCAGTATTATGTGCCTGTCCTCCAGTGTAGCCAAGTCCACAAGTGGGTCTGTACGTGGGGTCTTGTCTCCTCCTACTACTATTCATCCACAGCTGTAGGTATCTAAGGGACACAAGCGTGAGTAGGCTGTCAAAATTGGAACAATGGAATCACCTCTTCAGTGCATATTGAGCATTGATGTAATGGGACAATGGGAATGCCAATGTATGTGCAAATTGTAGCAATGACGCAGTTATTGATTATCTGAATGTAATCCACCACCATGAAATGGTGATCGCCTGTCCTGTAGCTAGGGACAGGTAGAATTGGGGTAACTCTGCCGACATTGGGCATCATGGGGAAGGCACTCGTGCACCGCCATGCAAATCCTCATTGGCTAATATGGGGCTTTATGAAGTACAGTGGCCAATGGGACTCAGTGGCGGTGGTGACGACGTACACTGTCATAGACGTGACTACCATTTTCTATCTAAATCCTCACTTGCTTCCTGACTTCCACAGTACAACACCTAAACTACATGTGCTGCTGTGACCTGTGTCTGGATCCTACCATGGCCCGTGTGACTAGGGAAAGGTCCCCTGTCTTCACTTCGGAGAAGTTGGAGCACTTGGTGGATGGAGTCCTACCACAGTATGGAAAGCTATATGGGTCTCCAGACCAACAGGTGAGTACACCTTGGGCACGATGCATGTGACAAGGTTGTATGGAGATGTGTGTGCAAGCATCGTGTAATTTGGGGAGGTGGTATGTCTGGTGGTAGTGTACATGGTGGGTGCTGGGTGATCTGTGCGCCAATGGCACTGGAAATGGTACTTGTGGGCCATATGTGTGACAGACTGAATTGTGTATGTAATGGTGTCCTCCTGTGTGTGTTTGTCCTGCAGGTCAGCGCCCATCAGAAGACAGGATTGTGGTGTGCCAACGACGTGCGGACCCTGCAGGCCTACAGCAGGTGGAGCACCCACTGTGGGAACAGGTGGGAGGACCTGAGACGCTGGGCCCGGAAGACCGCAATGGCCCAGCTGAGGATGGCCTCCTAACGAGGGCAGGGTGCCCATCGGAACCTGAACCCCATGAGAGCCTGCATACTGGTGGTGGAATACCCTGACCTGGATGGGCACTTGAGGGCATCACAGCAGCCACAAGGGGGTGAGTACAGTGGGCGTTAAAACTATAATTGATAGGTGGCATGGGATCCTGGTCATGGGTGTCAGTTAGTGGGTGCCCCTTAATGCCAGGTCAGACATTGCAGGGTCATCCAGTTCAGTGGTAGTGGTTGCATTGCAGAATCTGGTAACCTAGCTAGGTTGCTTTCCATGTCAGACAGGGCTTAGTGAGTCCCAGGAGGGGTGCAGTTGGCAGGGGTTGGCTCACATCTTGCTTTGGTACCTAGCCAATGGAATGCCCGTGCAATGCATGGTGCTCAAGCCTGATGCCTGAGTGTGACGGTAATGTGTATGCCATCTGTGGTGTTGGTGCTGTAATTGACCCATTGCTCCCTTTTTCTCTCTCCCCACTTTTTTCTTCTGTCATCATGTACATGTGTGCATTAGCATCATCTGGCGGAGGATCAGCGGCACCCACGATATAGGGAGCTGCATCCCTCAGGAACCAGGAGGCAGAGTCCACAGACGCAGAGGGGACCAGTGGGAGCACAACGGTGGAGACAGGAGGTGAGAACACTGACTGATTCCTCCTCCAATGGAAGCTCCCTGGTGGTGGCGGACACCTCTGGGACCACCCCAGCCTAAGGTACAGATGCCTCCCCCGTACCAGTGCCACCCTTCCAGTAGTCCCTCACTGAGTTTCCTGTGCCCACTCACCCAGGAGGGTGGGCATCTCCTTTGTCCCAGGCACCTCAGGCCCTGCCCCAGTCAGCCCTGCTGCCCTCAGTGAGGAGGCTATTGACCAACTGAGATTCATCTCTGTAGGGCAGTCAACCATTGTGAATGCCATCCACGGGCAGGCATCACAGATTCAGCAATGCAATGCATTCCTGGAGGGCATTCACAGTGCATTGACAGCCCAACAGAGACTGTTCCAGGCTCTGGCCTCCTCTCTCATGGCAGCCATTGTCCCTATTCCTACCGTCCCCCCTCCAACTACCACTTCCCAGTCCCAATCTCCTCAACCCCAACCCACCCCATGCACACTGACAGACAAGCATGCACACAAAAGACCACAGAAGAATGGCACGGACAAACACAGGCAGCACAGTTCAGGCCACAAGCACTCACACAAACAAGAGACAGTTGCACATACAACAGCATCCACTGCCTCCACTGTCTCGCCCTCTTCCTCCCTCACTGTCACATTTGAAGTCACACCTGCATGCACTGCATCAACAGCCACCACCACAATCACCACATGAAGCAGCACACACACCTCACTTGCAGACACCTCCACAACATCCATCCCCGCGTTCCCAGTGTCCCCTCCCACCCTGTCTGCCCTCCTCCTAAGAGACACACATGCACGCACTCAGATACCCAACGGCCATTCACCTCATATCATCACACTGCCAATGCACCTGCACCCAAGTCCAGCAGCCATACACCTCCAACAACCACTCCCACAACTTCCTCCCCATCCATCCTCCCTCAACCACCCCACTGTCCCTTAGAAGCTTTTCCTTGTCCAACTTGACCTCTTCCCTCCCCCTCCATCCCCCACCCTGCCCGTAAGAGCAGGGTCACAAAGACCTAGCCAGCACCTCAGCAAAACACTCCACAGGTACAGGGGAGGAACCTCCTAGTTGTGGAGGCAAGAAAGCAAAGGATCCCACTCCACCACCCAAGCGAGGGAAAGATCCCACTCCACCATCCAAGAAAGGGAAGGTTCCGACTTCACCAACTAAGAGAAGCAAGAGGCCCCCTCTAACAGCAGTGGGCAAGGAACTCTCACCTTCAGCAGAGGTTGGCAGGGTTTCCCCTACAACAGCAGTGGGCAAGGAGCCCTCACCTCCAGCTGGGACACAGCAACCCTGACCTCCAGCTGGGAGACAGCAGCCCTCACCTCCAACAGAGGGCATGTTTGCCACCCTCCAGTGACTTTTGTACAAGGAACTCCCTCCAGAACCAGTAGGCAAGTTCCATACCTCAGAGACTCTGACCTTGCAGTCCCCAGCAAATAGAAATGGGCATGGAGCCCCCTCCAGAACCAGTGGGTAGGTTTCCCACCTCAGAGACTGTGACCTTTCACTCCCCAGCAAAGAGAAATGATGTGCATGGATGCCCCTCCGGAACCAGTGGGCAAGTTCCCCACCCTAGAGACTGTGACCTTGCACTGCCCAGCAAAGAGAAATGGGCATGGAGCCCTCTCCGGAATCAGGGGCAGGTTGCCCACCTCAGAGACTGTGACCTTTCACTACCCAGCAAAGAGGAATGGGCATGGGGCCCCCTCCAGAACCAGTGGGCAAGTTCCCCACCGCAGAGAGTGTGACCTTGCACTCCCAAGCAAAGAGAAATGGGCAGGAAGCCCCCTCCAAAGCCATTGGGCAAGTTTTCCACTTCAACTGAGGTGCCCCCAAACTCCCTTCCTCCGAGGTGCCTGGAAATTCCCAACATGATGCCACTGCACAGTGTAGTCCGGATTTCCTCAGGGAGGAATTTGGGCCTTGGACTGCGCCCTGTGGCCACATGGATCTTTTGTACCATGGACTGGCCTTTGGCCCTTTCTGAACAGTGACTCATATATCTCTTGTCACATGTACAATATGGTGGCTGATGGCATCAACTTACACTATCAGTTCTGGCTAAATGTTGTCCTTGCATTATTATGACGTGTGTCCTGTGAGACTGGTTTTCCTCTGCAGCTGGTCGTGTGTATGGTGTGTGTGTGTATGGTGTGTGTTGTGCTTTTGTGTGTCACTCTCCTTTTCCTCCCTCCCGTGTGTGTTAGGCGACTGTACTCACCGTTGTCGTCTTCGTCGGCATTGGTGTTCCAGGTAGAGCATGGCGTAAATGACCAATGGAAAGACTTGAAGTTCCTGTTCCATGGTGGTGTTGGGCTTCTCTGTGTCTCTAATGGTGAGACTTTTGTCTTCTGTGTTCTGCTGTTGCCAAGGTTTTGATGGCGTTGGTACCGCCCCCGAAAACCTGGCGGTTTGCTATGTCATAACATAATGCTATGCCTGGTCTTCTGTCTGGCTGTTGTTGGCTACTGCCGTGGTCAGTGGTGTTTACACCCTGGCGGTTGCTGTGGTAAATTGGCTGTCTATGGGAGTTATCAATGCCATGGTCATAATTTGGCTGTAATTACCAACAGGCTGTTGGCGTGTTACCACCACTTTAACAGTCACTACCATTGTCATAATGATCACCAATGAAAAGAGGAAGTGGGTTAAGATGAAATGTGTTCAGCGGTAAGATGATGTTTGGATGTCAGAGGAAGGACGGGTAGTCTTGACAAATAGTCTACTGTCTCAAATGGCTAAATATTACCAGGGTCAGGCACTTATTGGAAGGGATGCGATGATTCGCAAAATTGGTTCAATCCAAAGTTTAGACAGGTTGCCGAAGCAATTTGCCATAGATGCATTGTATGCAAACAGATGAATGTGGGAAAGAGAACAGCAGTCAATATGGCCCACATTGGAAAAACCAAAGGTCCATTTAGCAGAATGCAAATGAATATCATTGAGATGCCTATATGTGGAGGTCTAAGATATGTGTTGGTGATTGTGTGCATCTTTAGCCATTGGATTGAGGCTTACCCTACACTTAGAAATAACAGCCTTACAGTAGCAAAGTTACTGCTCAGTTAACTGGTGCCATGGTTTGGGTTTTCGGTCTCTTTAGAATCAGATAGAGGAAGTCACTTCAACAATGAAGTAATCAAATTGCTATGTTCAGCCTTAAACATTGAGCAGAAGCTGCACTGTAGTTACCGCCCTGAAGCATCACGGCTTGTGGAACAGATGAATGGTACCTTGAAATGAAGAATACCAAAAATGTGTGCATCCACAAATCTGAAATGGCCTGATGCACTACTGTGAGTTTTAATGTCAATGAGAAGTACACCCAACAAGAAAACAGGACTGTCACCACACAAGATCCTCATGGGCAGAGCTATGAGGTTGCCAGTAGTCTCTGCAAATACTACTGTGAACATTACATATGATATTGTCTTGGACTACTGCAAAGGCCTGGCTGATGTGGTTCGCTCTTTCTCTAATCAGGTGGAAGCTACCACACTGCAACCGTCTCAAGAGCAAGGACACAACCTGAAAGCAGGAGATTTGGTTCTGATCAGAAAGCACGTGAGGAGGTTGTGCTTGGAGCCTCGTTGGAAGGGCCCCTACAAGATAGTGCTTATCACAACCATAGCTGAAAAGTGCGCTGGTCTTCCAAACTAGATTCATGCCAGCCACACTCAGAAAGTAAATAATCCTTCTGATGAGGAAGCAGAGTTGCTGAGACTGCCAACAATGTCCAGTCAACCTCCAGGCTTGGAAAGAGGAGAAAGCAAACTGGAGACTGTAGCGGAGCAGACCACTTCCATCGTGAACACTCCTGTGAGAGACAAAGTGGAAGGAATACAAGAGAGTGACAATGAACTGACCTCTACTGAAACAATAGGATAAACTGACCAGAAGAAGGTTTTTCTAGAAGCAGACAGTCTTGAAAGACAAATAGAACACACAACTGACCCCAAAGGGGAAGTAGTTGAGGCGGATCAAAGCCACATAGATTTGACTCCTTCAGAACCGGTTGTGAAAACATCAAACAAAGATATCGCAGGCCAAACGAGATCTGTAAGTCCAGCACTGAAAAGAGCAGGAACAAGAGGGCCATTGAAAGGAGATAAGTAGCCAGAATCACAGCCGAAAGCAAAGAAAGCGATCAAAGTGACAATTGAGGATGAAGTCAATCCCACCAGAAAATAAGACTTACGTGAAGGAGAACTAAGTGGAGATCGAAGGCTTAAGAGAAAGAGAATCGCAAATCGAAGGTACTCAGGTCCTGAATGGGCATATGTATCTACTAGTGAGTGGCAGAAATCATTTTTGTCTTTTTGTTTTGATCGAGATATTCCAGGTCAATACTTTGGCACGTGAAGAGAATTGATGAACTGAACCTGTTGGAAAAATCTCAACTAAGAAAAGTGCCAAGAAAAGAGACTTTTATAATTAAACAGAAGATACATTTTTTGATAATCTGATTTGACCAGCTGCTAAACTGAATTCGACAAAGTTACCGATTCTGACAAGGGTCCTGAATGAGAGACTGAAAGCTGTAAATATTTGCTGAAGAAGATTGAAGATTGTTGTTTTTGATTTTTGCTGCATAGCTAAAATTTGCATTGTATCTACTTTCTGATCCTTTACAGACCATGAGTAATCCAAACAAGCAGGGTAGAAAGAATAGATGCTGTAAATACATGAGTATTGGTTTGGAAATTGTATGTGTGATATTGTGCCTGGTATTGATTATGGGTATGACTGTTCTTGATGAGAATGAGGCCAACCATAACACAGCTATGGAGACAACTACACTCTCAAATATTAATAAGTTTAGATTAGATGAGAAATATCTGCACGTAGATTACACACAGGGAAAACCTTCTTCTAATGTTTTCAATTGCTTACAGCGGGAGTATGTTGACACAATGGATGTGAATGATGTTCCTATAATTGGAGATCTGAATAAAATAGCTAAGGATAATAACATAGGGCCAGATGTATCAAAGATTTTTGCATCCGCAAACGGTGCGAATCACAAAATTTTCCCCTTTGCGAATGCAAAAACGTGGTCTGCGATGCATGAAAGGCATTCGCAGACCAAAAATAAGAAATCGCAAAAATTGCGATTTTTTGCGTTGCAACCTGTTTTTGCGAGTCGCATTTTGCGATTCGGTATTTCAAGTAGGAAATTGCAAAGCGCAGAATGCGAATCGCAAAACCCAAGTCGCAAATCGATGCATCAAAAAATCGCAAATTGCGATTTTTTGCAGAATGGCATTTTGCACATGTAAAATACCACTAAGTGAAACCAGGTGGTAACCAGGTGCAACCTATATAAAGAGGCCCAGAATGCCTCAGACTCTTTTCCACAATGGCTGCACTCTACGTCATGGCAAGGAGGATGAGGATCTTGGTATGTGTGAGGAGAGGGAGGAGGAGACAGGAGCGCTTTTTCAGAGTGCGCATTACACTTTTTGACCAGACTGAGGAGGAAATATTTGAGAGGTATAGGTTGAGCTCCGCCATGATACTTGATCTGATAGCTGAGCTACAACCCATACTGCAGCGCAAAACACATAGGACTCATAGCATCCCCACCCATGTGCACGTATTATGCTCCCTCCACCTACTCGCCTCAGGGAGATATCAAGGGGTCATAGCAGCAGCTGGAGGGGTCTCACAGAGTACCCTCTCTAGATTTTTCAATGCATTTATTAACGCCATGCTGAGCAGAGTACACCAGTACATCAGATTACCCCACACCCCACAGGAAATACAGCAGTCAAAAATAGATTTTTACCAGATAGCACAGTTCCCCCACGTCCTAGGTGCCATAGATGGGACACATGTTGCAAAATGTCCACCGTCAGCAACAGAGTATGTGTACCGCAACCGCAAATACCAACATTCAATGAATATACAGGTGATATGCAATGCCTCCTACATCATAACTGATCTCGTGGCCAGGTACCCAGGGAGCACCCATGATTCATACCTCTTTCGCCAAAGCGGGATTCACACAAGACTGCTAGCTGGGGAGTTTGGTGAAGGATACCTACTAGGTATTGTCCCTCTGTACACTGGCGCATTGATGGCGTGCTGATGTCAGATGGCTCACTTACTCAATATACCCTCTGTCCCTTCCAGGAGACAGTGCCTACGCAGTGCGCACCTACATAATGACGCCCTACCTAAATCCTGCAACACCAGCAGAACGGAGATACAATGCAGCACACAGGGCGACCCGTAACGTGGTGGAGCGCACCTTTGGCCTGCTGAAGAGTCGCTTCCGGTGCCTCCACAAAAGTGGAGGGGCACTACAGAACAGCCCAGATACAACATGTAGAATTTTTGGCTACTTGTGCAATCTTGCACAATATAGCTGCCACCAGGTGCATACCTGTGGAAATATCAGAGCCAGACTCAGATGAGGATGATGATTCCATACCACCCCTACAGCCAGCAGACAGGACCAGTGCAGCAGAGGGAAGGCAAAGGCGTGCTGACAGTACACACAACCATTTCAGATGGAAGTATGAAATCACAAATCCACTGACAAATGTACCTGTAGTGAGTGAATTTATTACCTTAATGTCAGGGAATGTAAGTTCAACGAATACCAACAAAAGTAATTGTAAAAAAAAAAAGAATAGCAGTTCACAGTAAAGCACTATTCCTTCATAGTGTCCTAATTCCAGACATACATACAGTTTCCTGTGGCCACTACAGTCACTTTTTTCGGCCACGCACACCACTCGAGTGCGCAGTTGCCTCACTGGCACCTCGATTGTCTGCCTCTGTGGCAGTGCTGTGCCTGGCACTGCGACGTCTGGTGTCCATTGCGGGGTACAGCTAGGCTGCTGAGGCTGGATGTGTCCTCCGTGTCCCCCAGTCCAAGCTCGCTAGGTGTGGCTGACCGGTTTCCCATTATATTGTCAAGTGATTTGTACAAGTCCTTGGGCCACATCCCTTGTACTGTGTGCTGCCTCAACCTCTGCCACTACCCGGTGTGAAATTAGTGAGGTGGAATTAGCCAGCCTAGTCGCAGAGCGACAAAATCCTCCACACATGCTCATGAAGCGTCGCTCCTTCCTGCGGTGGCTTACTCTGTCATGGTGCAACTCCTGACAGAGTTCCCTCACAGCAGTAGTGAGCTCCCTTGTGTCCTGCAATGCCTGGACCTGTCCCTCATGCAGCTGTTCAATGTTGGCATTCAGGCACTCCAGCTGGCGATGCAGGCCCCCCATGTTTGCATTATATTGCTGCATCTGCCTTTGTAATGCCGTGATCTTTTTATTTTGCAGGTGCTGCTGCTGCAACATAGCCGATTCCAGGCCACCAAATAAGGAGGTTCCCTCACCTGCCTCATAAGCCTGTGGACCTGCATATGTAGGCATCCTGCGGGGTGCTGTGGTCTGTTGCGAATGGGGCTCCTGCATCTGGGTGCATCTGCCAGTTGGGGACGGTGTTTGTGAGCCTTCCTGCTGCTCATTAGAGTCCTGACTCAGTTCTGGCAGTGGCAGTGTTCTAGGCCTGCGTCGGAGTGGTGCAATGTTCAGAGACTCCCAAGTATTCGAGTCTGAAGCAGGATGGGTGTCTGTCTCCCCTGCACTGGCACATGCTGTGGCTGCTGGGCCTGGCCCACCTGCAACGATAATATGCAGCATGTCAGTTATGTTTGTTACAATTAAGGTCACACAATTGTAATAAAGGTACAGGTACTTCTCTTCACTGTGTTGTGGGTGTTGTGTTCTTCTGTGTGTCGCTCTGCCTCTTACATTGTATGTGCTACTTTTAGCTCTGCGTTGTGGACTACCACTCCCATAAGGCATTGTTGTGCTGCTTTAAAGATGTGGAATGGACTACTTCTCCAAATGTTTCACATTACTTGCTAATTCCTAAGGGGCTTTTGTGCATACATATATGGGGTTACAATTCAATATTGCACTTACCTTTACTGGTACTTGGTGTGACGGAGGTGTCAATCTCAGTGACCCCACTGACTGCTTCCGGGAGGAGTGTGGACCCCACTAGGTCTTCTATCGGGGTGGAGGGTGTCTCTGTGGGTGGTCCGCCTCCTGTGCTCTTGGCCTCCTGCAGTCGTCTTGCCACCCTCTCCTTGGCACGGGACCGCAGGTCGTACCACCTCTTCTTGATTTCTTCTACAGAGGGCTGTGCCACTCCAACAGCGCAGATCTTTTGTCTGGATATCTGCCCAGAGTCTACATTTTTCACTCTCAGGCACCTGGAGTGAGCTTTTGCCAAACAACCGGTCATGGCTCCTGACCACCATCTCTGTGAGCACCTCCATCTCTTGCTCACTAAACTTGCGCTTCCTTTCTTCCTTCTCCTTTCCATGGGCAGAGGTGTCCATGGTTGTTCTGCTGTGCAGCCTTCTCCAGAGACTTGCTCAGTGTGGCTGGGCTGACTCTGAGTGCTGGTTTGGGTGTGGCGCCTGCAAACTGCCTGGGATGACTCACTTCCTGCTTGGGATGTCATCAGGCTCCTCCAGGTGTGCGTTCTCGCAATTTCCGATTTTCAATTACCGAAACGATGCAAACTGCGTTTCGGTATTTGGGCCTCGCAAACCACAAATAGCGATTTTGAAGAAATCGCTAATTCTGAATCGCAATTATGATACATGGCCTATAGTGACTCGGAAATGGCGATTTCTTAAAAATCGCTATTTGCGATTCACAAGGCCATCTCATGATACATCTGGCCCATAGTAATAGTGAGAGATTTCTTTGAGACTACATTAACATTTGGAACTGTTTATGTGCATAGGATTAATCTAACATGTGTGCTTACACCAGTAGAAAAGAGCGTTTTAGATCACACAGAAGATAGAAGAAGACCATTAAAAGCACAGATAGAAAAAGGGTTAGTGATAAGGACACCAAAAAATGATCAATTATTTAGTGACACAACCACGCAAGAGAAATCAGCTTTACATGTGCTACATGTAAGAAAGCTTTGTATATAAAGGCCTAAATCTAGAGTTAACAAGGCGGTTGTGGGAACGAGTGAATGCAGACGTGTTTTTGTTTCAGTAAAAATTGACATTTATGTTGAATGGTGTGGATCTGGCAGTTCCAGGTGTTTATTATATCTGTGGACCAAATGCATATTACCGTCTTCCTATAGTATGGTATGGCACTTGTTAGTTTTCCCAAAAATGTATCATCTTAAAGACTTCAACAAACTACCTAAAATGACTGAATTACATCATGAAAGACAAAAGCAAGAATCAGTTTCTAGCATTGGTGAAGACATATTTGGAGCAATAATTCCTTCAGTGGAAGTTGTTCTGAATTCTATTAAAATTCAAAAGTTGTCTACAATCGTAGATAACATGCTGAGAGATTTTTCAGGAGCCATTATCCTAGTGGTTAAGGAGATGGCTGTGTTAAGATTTATGACTCCTCAGAACCAACTTGTGTGAGACATCCTTTTAGCAAAAAGGGCCGAAATTGTAAATTGCTGATTCCACAACATTGTTACTCATATATTCCAGATAATGGTAGAGAGATTAGAGGTTTTAGTATTAATCTAACCCAAAGATAAAACTGACTTAATGAACTAACTGAACCAAGTTTATGGGAAAATGTTGGCAAAGGCATTGCTTCTGTAGGAAATTAACTTGGCAACCTGAGAAAAGGGATATTAATAAAATTAATACAAATGCTTTTGGCTATTGTGATTTGTTTAATTGTGATATGGGGAATAAGAAAAATGTATACAGTGATTAAACTGAAAAGATTGAAAAAGGATCAGAACAGGGAAGATATTGAAATGGAAAATTGGTTTAGGGAAAACTCAAGAGGGAAAAGAACAAATAGGAAAACAAAAGTAACCACATTTTGAACGAAATGTTGTCTGATAAATTTTGTGTGATGACATATTTAGATTAGGGATTGTGTGGACTGAAATTTTACCAATATTTTATGTATTTTGTATTCTGAATATGCATAGAAAATGACTTAACATAGACAATAATGTAACTCGTAAAATGTACCTACTTGAATGGCCACCATCTAATATAAATTGTCGTATTAAAGATATATTAATGTTTATTTACAGTTTATATTAATATTAAAATGTAGTAAAATGTCATACTTGTGATTAGATGCTATGTATTAGCTTTAGCATTGCTTAGGCCTTAGTACTGTTTATTAGGAAAATTGCAATGTCAGAATAAAATATGATCTCATGCTTGCTGGATAATAGAGAAAGTAATTGTTTCAATTTTGAAGGTTTACTACATCTTACAAATAAGCAAATGTTTTTACTGTTTTCATAATCCACTGTGTATTAGGTAATGTGTGTAGAAACATTAATGTACTAAAATTCTTACAATTATTAACTTGAAATGTATGAGACAGTAATGTTCTCAGGAACTAACAATGGATGAATTGACAAAAGGAACTGCAGAACATTAAATGTTGCTTCTTGACAAATTAACGACGTGCGTAAAGGGAGAAGAACCCATCATCAACGTGTGAAAAGATGTCTCATTGTTTCTCTGCTTTAGAATATTAATTTTATTGGACTAATGGTTATTATATGATTTTCTGACCAATGACAACGTGGGATAACTTTAACTTAACCGCACTGCACTCAGAATTTGTGGAGCCACTCTCATAAGCTCTTCTTTGGGTCACTTTGAAACTTTTCTATTGTGAACTTACTCTATTGTTATCTTTGTTCTCCATGCCTAAATGCTGGTGTTCACTCTTACGCTTGATGCTTAGAGCTCAATGTGCCATTACTGCATCTCTTAGAAACTTCTCTTAAATGGTTTGGAGAGCTTAGAATCCCCGATTCTGAACCATTTTTCCCTTTCCATGTCCTTTTGCTGATGCTGCCCGAACTGATGCCTGCTTCACGAAGACTGATCATCGCTTGCTGATCCATAAAAGGACAGGTATTTTAATCTACAAATGTCTTTACTACTGATTTCTCTTTTTTTTTTAAAGACCACTGCTACCTTTTGATAGAGCCATAGTCAGATGTTTTCCAAATTAACATTGACTAAATGTTTTTGCATGAAGCCCAACATGCTGATGCTAATCTGATGAGAGAGAGTCTATTTCCATTTAACTAAAATACTGATTTGCTGTTGTTCAATTACTGAATATGTCAATGTATGTTATTTCTATTGCACAATCACTCTTAGTGCTGATTGGTACTCTAATCTTAGAAGGACTAATTATAAATGGTTTAATTAAGTTGAGATTCTTTAGAAGATTCAGTCAACCAGTGTTGTTCTTGTATGTACATTATGTGGTTTTGAAACTATTTTACGTGATGCTAGCATTTTTAATTTAGGGAAATAAACTTTCTAACTGATACTAAAGGTGTGGTTATTTGTGGACAAATAGGTCATGGTGTGTGAAATTTACTGTCTCTAAAGATTTTCATTGATTGTTTCGTTGATATTCATGAAATGTGCAGACTCAAGGGTGTGGACGTCTTAAATGAGTCCCAAGGTCCATCGACCCAATATACGTGTCCCCTTTTCAACTTATTGCAATAAACCAATAAGGTCAGATGCGCCAACACATGTAATGTGGAGTTCTGGCTAAATTCTGCGACCTGCTGTGTGGCGGAGTTTTTTCTCATACGTGGTTACCAATGGTAAGTTGGCATGCGAGAATTGTTGTCCCATAGGATCTTTTTCAGCCACTACCATAGAACCCTGTAAGATTTTCTCACCCAGAACAGTCATGAGTGGTCATGATTGTTTGTGGTGAGAAAGCTGCAGCTGAAGAAGAAAATCTACTTGAGGGGCAGCAAAATCAACCTAAGATGCATCAACCTCTGGCACACCTTATGGTGCTGTTCACGCTGATTTTTCTTGCAGAACAAGCTCCCAGTGTTAAAAAATCAGTGCAAACAGTGAAAAGTGCTGATTTCCGCCAACACAGAACTCTGCGGAATCTTGCAGAGTTTTCATGGAACATTACAGAATTCCACAGAATGAAACTCCGCAAGTTCCACCCACCCCTAATTAATACCTATGCTCTAGCACATGTGACATTTGTTGGTGTTGTAAACCAGGCACATTTTGAACTTCATTGATGTAAAAGTTGTAACACTGATAGGGTATCGGAGATGTTTGCATTTTGGATTACCCATGTTTGATATTTGCAGTCTTTGTATGACTATGGTGAACAAGTTTGTATGATTAACACCGCAATAAGCCAATTGTTTTTCAGATTATTATATACACACACATATATATATATAATAATATAAGCCCATGAGGAAGGGTTCTGGGGAGATTATAGAGAGGTTGTAGGCAATCAAAACCTCAACCAAGAGGTGTAGAAATACTAATGCTTCGAGATATGCACTCAAGACCAGGATTGTGGGGCTGAAGGCACACAACAAGTAGCACAATTTAACACACCAGTTATTATTCAGAGGAAATGTGCTGCCAGAGAGAGAGGATATCATACATAGAAATGTAATGTGCTAGCACATGCAACTAGGTGCATGCAAACACATGTGCATGCGATGTGTGTGATTTATGTGCAACCTGCCTCTTTCTGTTCCTACTACATCTGCCTAGTTTTTTTATTTGCCAAACATTCAGAGTTGCTGATGTGTGGCACCACTAACATAGAGAATAAAATAACAGAAGATGGAAGGCAGAGAAAGAGGAAGGTTTTACAAAGACATAGAACAAGTTGTTAGATTGAATGTATGCATTCTTGTGTTTCCGTGCATTAGCACATGAAATACAGATCCACTGACTTTGCCAATACTTGTTTTTGAGAGTAAGGAGAAGCAAGCATGGGGCAGCAGGAGTTGAAAAGATATCGAAAGTGCCACACTATTATAAATGTTGTGCTATTTTTCTGTCACAATCTTTGGGTGGGATTCTTCTCCTATGACATTACAACTTATAACATATAACTCTGATTAGACTGAGCAAACATGACACATGTTGCTTATTATTTTATGAGGCCTCAGCCTGTGGCAGAAAGTGCTACATAAAATGAATTAATCAGTAAAAGACAAGCACAGATACTAACACTTACCCTTACATAAACAACATAAACTTCATGTAGCAGGTTTACAAACACAGCATGGCAATACAATAAATGCTCTGTTTGAAACTGCTCTTTTAATCAGGCATGAAATTCACCAAACAACCTGTAGAGGTATATTCTCAAAATTAGGGCACAAGAATTGGTGGGTATGCAAAATTAAAACAAGGAGCTATCTGCTTTTTCGTTTCATGAAATGCAATCAAAAACTTGAATACGATGGTACATGTATGTAAATTGAGTCAAGGACAGACAGCAAGAATAAATGACTTAGGCCCAGATTTAAGAGGGCCAAGCGCATCCTTGCGCCTCATTAATGACATTGTTTTGTGCTAATGTGACCCAGTGAGACCAAAATCGCTGTGCCATATTTACAAAGTGGCACAATGCATGCATTGCACCACTTTGTAACCCCTTGAGCCATATTATGCCTGTGTCAGGCATAATGTATGCTGGGGGGTGTTCCCCCTTTAGGGGGACCACCAAAATGGTATAGTGGAATCTAATAGATTTAAAAGGCATTAAAATGGGGCACACCATTGCCTTCAATGGGCCCCCATGTACTGCGCAGGATTACCTCCAACATTTTGGCGCTAATCCTACACAGTACATCAATGCCATCAAAAATGTCGACGTTATTGCCCCTACCCTGTGCCATCGTGGCTGTATATTAAATACAGCACGCACATTGTGGTGGTAGGGAGGCGCTAAGGGGCACAAGAAAAGTGGTGGTGCAATGGATGCACTGCCACTTTTCTTAAATCAGGACCAAAGATTGTCAGTGTATTGAAGTTCAGGAGGAACTCTTTGAGATCAGATGGCTGACTAATAATAGGAAATAAACTTGACTCTATGGGAAGTTCTCTTACCTGATATCACGCAGCAGCAGAAATCCGTTCACCATATTATGACACACACACACACCAATCCGACAGAATACAGCCACACACACAAATCCACCAGACCAAAGGTCAGTGATAAAGTGGCAGTATCAAAACCCACACAGTTACGCCAACTGAACAATGCCCACCACATTATGACCCAAGAATCACCACGGCAGACATTCAACGGCGGTAAACCATTGGCAGTACATACCGCTGTGCTCACAATGGACACCCATAAACAAAACAACACAACATTGGACAATTCAAACAACACACACCTGACACCCATATACACACCACACCCACACACCCACAGCACTATACAACACACACCCACATTACCCACAACCCTTTACGACTACAAACCATTTCCACCAGAGAGACACCAAGAACACTGACACAACTAGAGCCACACACCACTCACACCTATACACCACTCACACACTCCACATCACAAACCCCAACATGTTACCCAATACACCCTCAGCAACACACCTCACAGAACACCCATAGCACCACAAAGAAACCCCTGTTTCACAAAGGAGGAGTTAAGGGTCATGGTCGAGGAAATCATCAGGGCAGAGCCACAGCTATTTGAAGCACAGGTGCAGCAGATATCAATTGCCAGGAAGATGGAGCTATGGCGGAGAATCGTGGACAGGGTCAACGCTGTGGGACAGCTCCCCAGAACTAGGAATGACATTAAGAAGAGGTGGAACAACCGACATGGGAAGGTACTTTCCATATTAGCAAGACACCAGCTCGTTCTTCAGAGGACTGGTGGTGGACCCCCACCTCCTCCCCTGCAACTCACAGCATGGGAAGAGCAAGTCTTGGCAATACTGCATCCTGAGGGCCTGGCCAGAGTCGGAAGAGGACTGGACTCTGGTAAGTCAACTCTCTACTGTTATCACCCCCCTACCTGCATGCCATCACATACCCTCACCCTCACTCCGCTACACCCCACACACACCACCATCACATCTCACTCATCCCAATGTCAAGCCCTGCATGCTGTACCAATGCATGGAAACCCCTCACAGCCCAGCATGTACACTCATCACTAAAGCATGCACACCATAGAGAAATAAGAATCCCACCATACACTAATATACACAAGTGAAAGCTGGCAGGGCAAATCCAACCATAGAGGGGAAGCCACGGATGTACAATATGTCAGACACATAGACCATAACACATCATTTACATCCCTACAGGTACCCCAGCCAATGTCACCGGAGAGGAGGTACCAGCACTATCTAGTTCCCCCAGCTAAAGAGGCCCACAGTGATGACATGAACTCTGGTCGTCAGGATCTGGATGAGCTACCTGGCCCATCTGGGACCACTGGACAGTCGGTTACCCAGGTCCAGTCACACACCACCACCGAGCCTCCCCCATCAGGAAACACCACCACAGCACCCATCCAGTGTACCCACACCTCTTTCCCCAGGACACATCAATCAGCAGTGTGTCCACCTCTATAGGGACCCCAGGCCACACCTCGCACACAAGACTATCAGGGACCTGGGTCCAGTGGCAATGGGCACACAGTTCAGGGGACAGAGGCCCAGGCCACCAGGGACACTGGGAGGACTGCTGTGCACCAGGGGGAGGACAGGCCCTGGGAACCGACTCTCCAGGCGCCCATCAACATTCCCAGGACACGATGGGCCAGATCCTGGAGAACGTGCAGGAGAACAGGTGGCTGCAGGAGGGACAGTACCAGGGGATCAGGGAGTACTTGCAGGCCATCAACAACACACTGATCTCAATAGCAGGGGTGCTGGAAGAAATGGCCAACATTATGAGGGAGGCAGTCTCACACCAGCAGGCCCCTGCCACTGGCAAGAAATCTGAACTGCCTTCCAGCTCCGCTGCAGCTAGTGGCCAGGAGGTCCCGCCACAGGACTCACAGCCTACCAGCACCCCTCCCCCTGCAGAAGGGGAACCACCCCGCAAATGTTCCCTGCAATCCATTCAGAAGCCAAATACACTTGCCAAGATGCCCACCCGGAAAGTAGACTTTCCTGATTGTCACCCTTGTCACCCTGTCCACCTTGAACTGCCATTCCTTCCCTTCTTATGTCCCCATGGACACTACACCTGTGCTACAGACTGGAACAATACTCTGGACTTTCCTCCATCATCACCCTATCCCATTGCACTTTCCCCCTATATGTTAACACTTTAATAAACACCCTTTGAAAAAAAAAACATTTTGAGTATGTCATGTACATCAAATATGTATTCATTGAAACAGGTAGAAACATTGCAAATTAACTGTACATAGAATGAGCATAAATGAATGACCTGTAGCTGGCTGTAGTGATCACACCAGGAGTATATGTCAAGTCACCAACACCTACAAAATGAATTGCCAGAGGGAACAGTAAGTAGGCATAGAAGTGGGAAATATCACCATGCCGTTGCCACACAGATTCTAACCAAAGTCATTGAAATTTAAAGTTAAACTGTCCTACCTGTGTGTCATTGGAAGTATTGATGGATCACAGATGTTCTGGTGTCCTCATCATCATCCTCTGCCTCCTCATCCTCACTGTCCACAGGGTCTACTGTTCGCACACAGGTATCTCAGTCCTCCTCCTCCTCCTGCAGAAAAGGGACATGGCATCTGAGGGCCAGGTTATGCAACATGCAGCATGCCACTACTATCTGGCAGACCTTCTTGGGTGAGTAGCACAGGGATCCACCTGTTAAATGGAGGTACTGGAACCTAGCCTTCAGGAGGCCAAAGGTCCTTTCAATGATCCTTCTGGTTCACCCATGTGCCTCTTTATAAAGTTTTTCTGCCCTTGTCCTGGCATTCCTCACAGGGGTCAGCAGCCATGATAGGTTTGGGTAACCAGATTCACCTGCAAATATTGAGGGACAACATTTAGCCACACACTATCCGATCTGGTCCACACCATACCCATACACTAACATATACTGGGTGGGAAGCAGGGCTCAACTATTAGCCACACCCTGTGCCTCTGTAGTTGGGCCCTCACATTTGGTATGTTGCTATTCCTCAGGACAAGGCACATGCACCAACCCAGGATACTTAGCATTGACATGGGAGATGTACTGGTCTGCCAAGCACACCATCTGAACATTTATTGAGTGGAAACTCTTATGATTCCTGAGCACCTGTTCATTCTGCCGGGGGGGGGGCAAACACAATATGTGTTCCATCAGTCACCCCAATTATGTTGGGGATATGTCCCATTGCATAAAACCCAGCCTTCACAGTGGCCGAATCCTCAACCTGGGGGAAAACAATGTAGCTGCACATGTGTTTTATCAGGACAGACAACATTCTTATCAGCACGTTTGAGAACATTGGCTGTGACATTCTTGCTGCCAAGCCCACTGTCACTTGGAAAGAACCAGTTGGCATGAAATGGAGTACAGATAGCAGTTGCACAAGAGGGGGGATCCCAGTGGGGTGACGGATAGCAGATCTCATGTCAGGGTCCAATTGGGCACACAGCTCTGTGACTGTGGTTCTGTCAAGTCTATAGGTGAGGATAATGTGGCTGTCCTCCAGTGTTGCCAAGTCCACCAGCGGCCTGTACACAGAGATATGTCTCCATCTCCTATTCATCCGCAGTGGGAGGAATCTAAGGGACAAAATAGTCAGGAGGCGGTCACAACCTGAACAATGGAGCTACAATAGTAGTTTGCATTCTGTAAATATGTAATGGGTAAGTGTGGCTTGTCCAGTATGTGCTACTATCCCTTGTAATGCAGCATTAGTCCAGAGGCCTGCCCCCCTCACCCGAAATGGCATCCGCCTGTCCTGTGTGGAGGGACAGGTGGAAGTGAGGCATTTCCATTGACATTGTGTGCAGTTGCGGGAGGCAGTCGGGAACTGCTGTGCAACTCCTCATTGGTTAACATTGGGCCCTCTGGGGTACAGTGGCCAATGGTGATCTAGGCCGACAGTGACGGTATGCACCACCGTGGACATGACCGCAATTTTCTATCATAGTCCTCACTTGCTACCTGACTTTCAATAGGAGAGGACCTACACTGCATGTGCTGCTGTGACCTGTGTCTGGAACCTACCATGGCCCATGTGACTGGGGAAAGGGCCCCAGCCTTCACTTCAGAGGAGTTGGAGAGACCAGTGGATGGGGTCCTACCCCAGTACGGACTACTGTATGGGCCTCCAGACCAACAGGTGAGTACACTGTGGGCACGATGCATGTGGGAAGGATGCATGGAGTGGTATGTTTGAAGGCCTTGTGTAAGGAGTGTGGGAGGATGTCCTCTTGGCGGTGTACAGGTTGTGTGCTGGGCTATGTATGTGCCAATGGTGATGGAAACGGGTATGGTGGTCCATATGTGCAACAGGCTGGACTTGTTGACTAATGGTATTTCCCTGTGTGTATCGCCTCTGCAGGTCAGCGCCCATCAGAAGAAGGGTATATGGTGTGCCATTGGCAAGGAGTTGTGGACCCTGGGGGTCTATGGCAGGTGGAGCACCCACTGTTGCAAACGGTGGGAGGACCGGAGACGCTGGCAACAGAAGATGGCAGAGATGCAGCTGGGGATGACCTCCCAATGAGGAAGGGGTTCCCGTCCAACCCTGAACCCCCTGATGGCCCGCATACTGGTGGTGGCCTATCCAGAGTTGGATGGGCGAGTGAGGGCATCATAGCAGCCACAAGGGGGTACAGTGCCCATCATTGCAACTTTTGCATGGTAGGGTGGTATCCGGGTGGTGGATGTGTGTCAATGGGTGCCCCTAGGCCAGGTCTGACATTGCAGCGTAGGTCCCCTGGTGGCTAGGGTTCTGAAGCGATGATCCTGCTACCTAGATTTTAGGCATCCACTACTGGTCAGGGCTGCGTGGGTCCCATGTGTGCTGCATTTGCTGGTGAGTACCCCTCCCATGCCTTGGTGGCTGGCAATATCACTGGTAGTGCAATGTATAGTGCCTAGGCCTGTTCCCTGTGTGTGAGGATGCTATGTACGCCAACGGTAGTGCTGGTGCAGCCATTGACCCAGTGTATCCTTTGTCTCTCTCCCCCTTTCTTGTTTTTTCATCCTGTCCTTATGTGCATTAGCATCATCTGTCGGAGGAGCAGAGGCAACGGGGACGGCGGGAGCTGCATCCCACAGGACCCAGGAGGCAGAGTCCACCGACGTTGAGGGCACCAGTGGGACGGAGGGCAAAGAGATCACCACGATGGAGATTGGAGGGGACACTTCAGACACAGATACCTACTCCGATGGAAGCTCCCTGATGATGAATGACACTTCTGTGACCACCCCAGCTACAGGGATTATCCGCCACCCCCCCACCAGCACCACACTCCCAGCAGCCCCTCATCAAGTTGCCCGTGCCTGTGAGCATCTCCTCCGCCCCAGGCACCTCATGCCCTGCCCCAGTAAGCCCTGCTGCCCTCACTGAGGAGGCTATTGACCCCCTGAGATCCATCTCTGTAGGGCAGTCAACCATTGTGAATGCCATCCAAGGGCTGGCAGCCCAGATGCAAAAATCTAATGCATTCCTGGAGGGCATTCACACTGGATTGGCGGCCCAGCAGAGATCGATTCAGGCTCTGGCCTCCTCTCTGATGGCAGCCATGGTCCTTGTTTCTACCGTCCCCCCTCCAACTTCCACTGCCCAGTCCCATTCTCCTCAACCCCAACCCATCACAGGCACACATACAGAGGAGCATGCACACAAGACAACACCCAAGAGTGTCACAGGCAACCACAAGCACCACACTTCATCCCACAGGCACTCACACAAAGACCATCTAGTTGCAGACACAACAGCATCCACTATTCCCACTGTCTCCCCATCTTCCTCCTCCTCCACCTCCCACTGAGTTACATCCACACTCACACCTGCATGCACTACATCATCATCCACTACCTGCATCATCACCACACCAAGCAGAACACACACCTCACTGGCAGACACCTCCACAACATCCATGCACACATCCGCTGTGTCTTCTCCCACTGTGTCTGTCCCCCACTCCTAAAGTACACAAACGCAAGCACTCATACACCCAACAGCCATCCACCTCACAATAGCATACATCCTTTGCACCTGCACCCAAATCCAGCAGACAGACACCTCCAACAACCACTCTCTCATCCTCCACTCCCATTCCTTCTCCCTCTTCCCACCCCAATGTCCCTAAAAAACTGTTCCTATCCACCATTGACCTCTTTCCTACCCCTCCACCCCATCCTGCACGTATGGCCAGGGTATCACAAACCCAGCCAAGCACCTCAGCCACACATTCCACAGGTCCAGTTCCATCTGCAACCACTCATCGAATCCAGGCCACATTTACTGAAGGGAAGGAGCCTGCACCAGCCAGCCTAAAGGGGAAGGAGCCTGCGCCAGCAGGCAAGAAGGGCAAGGAGCCTGAACTTGCCTCCAGAAAGACCAAGGAACCTGCTCCAGCAGGCAGGAAGGGCAAGGAGCCTGCACCTGCAGCAGGAAGGCCAAGGAGCCTGCACCAGCAGGCAAGAAGGGCAAGGAGCCTGCACCAGCAGGCAAGAAGGGCAAGGAGCATGGGCTAGCAGCTGTGACGGAGCCCCCACCACCAAGCATGGTTGCACATCCATCCGAGGGTGCAGGGGATGTGCAGGAGCCTCCCATCACCAGCAGCACCACCACAGTGCATCCATCCAAGGGTGGGGGGGTGTACAGGAGCCTCCCACCACCAGCAGCACCACCACAGTGCATCCATCTGAGGGTTCAGGGGATGTGCAGGAGCCTCCCACCACCAGCGGCACCACCACAGTGCATCTATCCAAGGGTGGTGGGGTTGTACAGGAGCCTTCCACCACCAGCAGCATCACCACAGTTCATCCATCCGAGGGTGCAGGGGATGTGCCGGAGCCTCCCACCACTACCAACACAGTGCAGCCATTACCGCCGGCGGATGCAATGTAATCCTGCGTCCATGGGCTGCTGTGCGGCCTGTCCACTCCAAAACTAGTGGGCAAGTCACCCACTCGAGAGACTGTGGCCTTGCACTCCCCAGGACCAAGCACAGGGCATGTTGCCCCCTCCAGAACCAGTGGGTTATTCACCCACTTGAGAGACTGTGGCCTTGCACTCCCCAGGACCAAGCACAGGGCATGTTGCCCCCTCCAGAACCAGTGGGGTATTCACCCACTCGAGAGACTGTGGCCTTGCAATCCCGGGACCAAGCACAGGACATGTTTCCCCCTCCAGAATCAGTGGGATATTCACCCGCTCGAGAGACTGTGGCCCGTCACTTCCCAGGACAAAGCACTGGGCATGTTGCCCCCTCTAGAACCAGTGGGCAAGTCACCCACTTGAGAGACTGTGGCTTATCACTCTCCAGGACCAAGCAAAGATCGTGTTCCCCCCTCCAGAATCAGTGGGCAAGACACCCGCTCGAGACTCTGTGGCCTTGCACTCCCCAGGACCAAGCACAGGGCATGTTGCCCCCTCCAGAACCAGTGGTCTTGTTTCAGATCCCGGCTGAGGTACCCCCATCTCCCCCTGAGGTGCCTGCCTAGTTACCAACTGATGTCCCTGCAGTATTCTCTCCATGTTGATGCAGGTGAAAAGTGGGGCCTTGGACTTTTGGCCTGTGGCCATGTGACCCATGCAAAATGAGGACTGAGCTGTGCCCCTTGTACTGTACATTTGTATATAGCTGTTACATTGCCTAAATTATTATTTACACTGGGGGTCATTACGACCTTGGCGGGCGGCTACTGCCGCCCGCCAGGCGGTAAAAGCCATGCGGCCGACAATGCGGCCGCACTCAGGCGGCCCCTATTATGACATTCCCGCTGGGCCGGCGGGCGCAAACCAAGTTTGCGCCCGCCAGCCCAGAGGGAATGAGGCTGCAACATAGGAGCCGGCTCCTAATGGAGCCGGCGGTGTTGTGGCCGTGCGACGGGTGCAGTTGCACCCGTCACGCTTATCACTGTCTGCTATGCAGACAGTGAAAAGCTGGCCGGGGCCCTGATAGGGGGCCCCTGCACTGCCCATACCAGTGGCATGGGCAGTGCAGGGGCCCTCAGGGGCACCAGGACACCCCTTACCGCCAGCCTCTTCCTGGCGGTGCAAACCGCCAGAAACAGGCTGGCGGTAAGGGGGTCGTAATCCCCAGGGCAGCGCTGCAAGCAGCGCTGCCCTAGCGGATTACATCCGCTGGGGCCATTGTGGCGGTATACCGCCGGGGCCATTGTGGCGGTAAACCGACGGCCTCGGCGGTGCGACTGCGGCGTTACCACCGCGGTCACAATACGCCGGGAGGCACCACCAGCCTGTTGGCGGTGCTCCCGTCGTTTTGGCCCTGGCGGTCATAATACCGCCAGGGTCATAATGACCACCACTGTGTTGATCTTATTACATTCACTTTGGTACATTCTTTTTGTCCTTGCATTATTCAGCTGATTTAAGGGGATTCACTTGTTTTCTTGTGCATCTGGTTGTGTGTATGGTGTGTGTGTGTGTGTGGTGTGTATGGTGCACGTGTGTTTCACTGTTGTTTTCCTTCCCCCCTCCCTTGTGTGCTAGGTGCCTGTACTTACCGTTCTCATCTTCACCGGCGTTGGTGTTCGTGGTGGAGCAGAACATAGAATATCACTGGAAAAACATGTAGTTCGGGTTCCATGGCGGCGTGGTTCTTCCCTGTGTCTCCAAAGGTGAGACCTTTCACTTCTGAGGTCTGTTTCTGCCAGCCTTTCGATGTCGTTGGTACTGCCCTGAAAACATTGGCAATTGTGTTGTTGTAATATGGTTGGCAGAACTTTGACTTCCGCCTCACTATAGGTGGCTACCGCCATGCTGCCTGTTGTGTCTGCCCTGGCGGTCGGTGTGGTACATTGGCTGTCTTTCAGAGATCTTTCCGCCATGGTCATAGTTTGGCGGTAGTTACCACCAGCCTGTTGGCGGAATTTCCGCCACTTTATCACCGACTGCCAGGGTCATAATGAGGGCCTTTTTAATTCCAGAAAGAAGCTAGAGGTTGTGCGTGTTTTTATTTCAGTGTGGGTGTGAGTTGGTAGAAGGGGGAGCATATTTTGCATCTATTGATTCCAAGCGACAGATCTGAAAACAGAAATAGGGCCTCATTACCGATATGGTGGTCTTATGACTGGCCACACTTGCGGTAGTGATCTGAACTGGCGCCTACGTAGTAGTCTGACCATCACATAACAACACTAGTGGTGTGACCGCCAGCTGGCAGTGGTGGAGATCCTAATCCGCCAGGGCAGTATTGCATGCAGGCCACAATGAAAAGGCTGGTGGAGAACAGGTTTAGGGGGCCACTGGTGGGCCCCTGCTCTGCCCATGCACTTGGCATGGATAGTGCAGATGCCCACCTGCCCAGCACCATCGCAATGTTCATTGTTTGCTTTGCAGACAGTGAACGTTGCAAGGGTTCCGGTGCTCCCTGCTGGCTACAGCATTGCTACCAGCTCGATTACGAGCCAAAGACAATGTTGTAGCCTACTTCCTGCTAAGCCAGCGAGCAAAGCTGAGGTGTCCACCTGCCAGCCTAGTGGGAAACTGTTAATGGATCTGGCGGGGAGGTAGCCAGTGTGGATGCAATTATAGTGCTCTGCATGTTGCTATAAAGTACAGACAGAAACAATGAAAATGCAGATGGTGCCTTTGAAGTAAATGGTGGGGCTTTATATCCATATGTTTATTTTGCATCCAAAATTCAATGATTAAACATATGATGGCAGCACACTAACATACTGGCCCTATTACGAATCAGCCAGAATGAAATTAACAGATGTTTTCGTGCATCAATTTCGTTCCACCTGATTACTGGTTGTTAGGTTTTTCCACACCTGTTTTTCCGAGTGTGGAGAACCTAACTAGCTTTTTTTGGCTGGTAAAACCAGCTGGAAAAATTGCATGAGACTTTGGCTGCAGCAGCAGCAAAACCTCATTCCAACTTCTTTTTTTCACAGGGGGAAGGATGAAATGCTTCTCCCTGTATGAAAAAAACATTTCCTTAACTTTCCTACTTCCCCACCTCCCCTTCCACCCCACTGCACACACCAGCCCCTTCTATACATTCAAAACTTGCTTATAGTAGATGGTAAATGTCTGCAGAAAAAAAACACAATAGCAATTTCTGTATGGTTTTGCATCTGGAAACAACAGCTTGTCCGCAATTGCTAATTCCATGGGGTGTAGTTCGTAATTGTGTGGTACTAGGTAGGTTTAGTGTATGGTAATAGTAAATTTACATGCAAATTTACTGCAATGTAAATCTGGCTCAGAACTGTGCAACTTGTAATGGAGGCCCAAGTAGAGAAATACATATATTTGCTTATGATGCTTACCCACCCTTGGACCATGCTCACCTCCTTGAGTCATCACTTCTTTCCATTCTCCCTGATTCCTTCTTATTTACTGTATTTACTGGAAAGCTGGAGAGATAAGTTAACCAGTTAGCACCGCCAGGTATAACCTTCCCCTTGACGTAGACATATTCACCCCAATATGCCTGAAGAATGTCAGGGATTCATACAATATCACCCTGTGCCCAATCATTTGTGCCTCTTTCACCCTGCAAAAAACAAACTATTTATATGCTGACATTGTGCATGGCCCTGTTGATTGTGGCTGGCCTCCTCAACCCTTTCTACACTCTTTTAGAGACGGAGTCCAGTAAAATAGCATCCTTTCCATCTTTCCAGCAGTAACTGAATATATTTTTTATCTGTTTCAGATGCTACATTGCCATGAACAAGACCAACTCGTTCTCTCCCTAGTGAATCCCCACCACAGCTGTTTGACAGCCTCTCTCCTCGAATTCCCACAGTCAGCACAAATTGCCCCCAGTGCATGCCAGCTAGACAATGGCAATGGATCATCATGTTTTCCTTTTCAAATCTGAGCTGGTTTGCTCCAAATTTCTTCTCATCCTGTACCGTGGTCCATTGAACAATTCATTGCCTGCAAAACCACACGTCCCATTGTCTCACTGTCACTTTCACTTTGCCTGCCGCAGTAAAACAAGGCATTTACATTTCCACATTCCTCATCTAATCATTCCTACATATAGCTCCACACACAAGCACTACACCTTCACGTCAAACACCTTCTGCTATCACTCATCCCCAGCCTGAAGCCCTCTGTTGCTGTGCCAATCCAGAATGAGTGGGTCTCAAAATTCTCGCTCTGATGCCAAGAAAACTCCAAGCGCCTCCTTACTGCCTACAGCACTTCTCTAGTCATCACACCTGACCGATTACTGTGCCAAAACACCACCAATGGCAACAACCCCCTGACACTCAAATTTCACCTTAACCTCCTCACCGGGCGTGCCCTTTGGTCACTTGACCATTTCAACTGTTTCTCATTACTTTACCATTCTGCTCAATCATGGATCTTCTCAACAATAACTTCACACCTCCTTTTTCTAAATGTAAGTCCTATATATCCAGACCTTGTCCCCCTTTTCCCACACCAATGGAGATACCCAGAAGGGCAAGAAGAGTAGCAAAGAAACAAATCTCAAATAAGCATGTCTCCTAGGCAGACCTGTGAACAACTCTTACTTGATCAATTGCCTATTACAATAAATCAATTGTGATAGATGCTTCCTCTACCTCACCGACTTCCTCCTCTAGCCCCAACCTTCCAAAAGCCTCATTCCCAGCTACCCCTCACAGGGTCGTAAGCCAATGCATTTTCCTTTACAATGCACTCCTTTCTAGCTTTCCCCTCATGGTCACCACTGTTAGATTCCTGTGAAACTGTCCCATTGATGCGCCTCTGTAGCCTGCCCCGTTCATCATCTAACCTTCACCTTGCCCCTGACTCCACAATTCTCTCCAGCCTAGCTTGTAAAATATCTGTGTTTAAACTTCTAATGAATTTTCCACCACGTGATGCCCTCCCACATCCTGATTGCCCAAAATTAATCCAGAATTGTAAAAGCATCCTTTGCAGCTCTTCAGACCAACCCATTCTCAAGTCCTGTAGTGTGCTTAGCCCTAAAGAGGATGTTTAGCTCCAGCTATTGCAAGATAGATTGACTTTATTAAATTGAGATCTAAAAAGAATCATCTATGCATTAAATGCTTAAATAAGACTACCTGTAATGAAAAAGTGTTATTTAATGTACAGAAAGAATATGCATATGTGTGAATAGATTTATAACAGGACTTACAGGATGTATAATTAATCAAATAATGTGCAAGTTAAGTTCTATAAAACATCATCAATGTCCCAATTAACCAAAGCATGTTCCATGACACACTCATTGCTTGACAGATTATCCGACTGGTAAATATGCTAACTTTGGTCCTGAAAACATCAACATCAACCTGTTCTTTGCAAGATCTTTCTGAAAGCAAATCTTGATCACCAAACTCCTTCAAAACTACTAGTTAGAATTCATATTAGAGTTTAGCACAGAGGCAGCAACCACTCAGGTAGAAGGGCATTTATGTGGATCACCAACAATGATGTTCTCTGTATTCGCATCCTGCTCAACCTCTCTGCAACATTCAGCACTTTATATGGGCAAGCCATGTTCCGTACCATCATCTCATGTGTGGACTTTGCAAACATTATCCTACAGTGTTTTACTTCCCAAGTGACCTATAAATATCAACTCATCCCAATGAACACCTCACATCTGTTCTGATTGCCAACATTCGATCCTCTCATAATATTCTTCAGGAGAGTGATTCGAAACAGTCAGGTCAACAAAAAACATCAAGATTTAAACACAGTAAGCTGACTGCATGAACGTACGGTCACCTTAGTCTGGAGACATGAATACCTGTGTGGAAGTGTTCATTAAAAATAATGAAAATTTACACAATAACATATAGAATTAATATGTACGCCTTAGACAAAAACGCAGTGTCTTTTAATTCAAGTAAATACACAGGCTGACACAGTTATGTATTTTAGGCTTGAAGAACTGAAGCTGCATTTTCTGCAAAACTGCCATAGATTATGAATGTAAAATGAGATACTTTGGACAAGCTAACATGATGTGAAGAAGATGACTTAATGTTAGTTTTGACTTTCCCATAGGCATAATTTATAGAATGTATTAATATTTCAAAATGTTTTAGTTAAACTCTGCATATTGTTTCAAAGCATATAATGGTTTAGTATAAGTACTGAACAGGTAGCTTGTGAGGATGCTGTAAAAGCCTAACCCTGAAATTAAGTTTTTCTCAATTAAGTTGTATACACTCACAAATGTATAAAAAAATGATAAAAATAACTCACTAAACCATTGCTGTCTAAAGACTATTGTATTCTTGGTGCTGACTTACGATGACTAAATGTTCCTGTTCTCATGAAGATACTGCTTGCTGATTGGTTGATGTGCAGAAGAAGATGAAAGTTGTTGCAAAAGTTTAGATTGCTATATTATAATAGTGCATGTTCCTAGAGTAGTTTAGGACATTCTTTCCTAGACTCTCTCTCTGACTGAATTTATGGTGCTCTGAAACTCTATTGAGTTTCATGAACTTTTCTTTAAGGGAAGTACTGCTTTGAATGATTATTGTGATTGTATTCTGAAGCTTTATGCTTTAACCTCTTTATTTGGATTTTTTATGGGTACTGACTGACACCTTTTTCTCATTCTGCCTAACTCATTCTTAAGCTTAGATTAGGGACTTTTTCTTCATGGAACATGCTCAAAGCATTATTCTGTATTGATTTATTATCATGATTTCTTACTTATAGAATGGGTTCAGTAATGTTTGAGCAATTAACGTCTGAAAAATAAAGTTTTGAATTCACATCAACTCTCATCATTGACTGAAACTAATTATCAAAATTGTGACAATTGTTTGATTGATGTACAGCTCCTGGTTAATCCCAACTCACTTCTAAGGTCTGTTGGCCTGTGACAGAAGGGTTACTAACCTGAAGAGTTGGTAAGTCTTACCTCGTGAGCCGTTATTTAACTGATATCCCCACACTCCACCAGCTAGCATTTTTTAAATAACCTACCCACTTGAAGCATGATAGCCTTTAATAGGGTGCTCTTGGGAAGCAACAATGTAATTCTAACTGGATCGTAGTCCCACCTTTTCAAAATAAAGAGAAATTATCATGTTATTAAAAACACAAATTATGATATTTTCTTCAAATGAGTCTGTGGCTATTAAAGTATGGTACATTTTCCTTGTTACTTCAACTAAAAAGTAGAAACATTTTTTACCTGTTATTTGCATTTGTTTTATGAGCTCTTTATTGAATATGCTAATGAGGACATTTTCTTGGATGCATCTGTGGCTATAAAAGTCTGGTATTTATCACAAGTTACTTTAACCCCTTGGGTGCGGGCGTCGGCCAATGGGAACTACTTCCCTGGTGCGGGTCACAACCAGTGGCCGACACCAGGGAGGGGGTTAATAAATCCTCGGGTGCGATTTATTTATTTAAATATTTTTTTGTCCCCGGGAGACACAGTAACATTTCCATGTCTCCCCCCGCCCCCCACCCGCACCTTTGTGACGTCAGCGCACCTACCATGTTGATTTCCCCATCAGAGAAGGAAGAGGCCGTAAGGCCCCAAACGGCCTTCCCCACGTTCGGGAAGGCCTCGTAAGAAAGGGGAGACTCTCCCCTTTCTTATGAGGCCTTCCTGAAAGTGTTTCCTGGCCTCCGATCCCAGCACAGCTGCAATCGGGGGCCAGGAAACACCACTGTACACCAGGGATTTCACTTTGGGGGTCAGACCCTCGGAAAACGGGGCGCATATTTTTTAAAAAAAGGTAGGTGCCCCCTGGGGGGCGCGATCACTTTCGATTGCGCCCCCCCCAAGGGCTAAATTTTATTTAAAAAAAAAAAAAGAAGACATGGACAGGGGGTTACCATTTTGGGTTGCCATTTTGGCCCCCAAGGAAACCATACAACCACTAAAAAATATAGATCTATATATATATATATATATATATATATATATATATATATATATATATATATATATATATATATATATATAAATAGATCTATCTATAGGTATCTATGTATATCTATATAGAGATAGATCTATATATATATATATATATATATATATGTATATATATATATAGATCACTTTTGTCAATACATGTGTGGTTGCGATCGGCCCCCAGGAAAACCGGACCCACATATAAAAGTGATCGATATATATATATATATTTTTTTGCCACCAGTTGTCTTGCAGTTGCGGCTTGCGGCTTCAAAGCAATGCACATACTTCAACTGACGCATTTCACCTGTAGCTTTTAGACAGCAATAAAAAAGTCAAATAAAAAAGTCAAGTAATTATTGCGATTATGTTTCTGCTACAAAAGGATCAGACTTTTGTCTAGTGGCAGTTTTAGTGCCATAACGAAGCGCAGAATGCTTATATGCCTACTGCAAAGAACAAATCTGTATTTTATGTAAATAGCTGAGTACATTAGTAAAGTCAGCCATTACCTGCGCTATAATACAAATGAAATGTATGTGCGGGGTGGGGGGCGGCTATGGAGAGATGAAGGGCACTTTTGCTGGGCGGTAAGGAGGGAATCCGAGGAGGAGGGAGTGGGAGCACCAATAATGATTGTTGGACTGGGCGCAGGAGGTGCTAAAGACTGTGATGAATGGTGTGTGACAAGGTGTCTTGAAAGAACGTGCTGATTGAGGGAAGAAGCACAGGTAAGGTGGCCTCTACTGTTGCACATATCTCACACACACCATTGATTTTGTGACTGTCTACGTAGACTAGTGTTTTAGAGCAACAGTTTAGCCAATACCAGAGATGGCATCTTGATGGATGACTGCTGCTGTCACTCGGGTTATAGAGGACAGCTCTGACATTGGATCAGAGACTGAGACATCAGATGCTGAGACCGCATCTGAGGGATAGGACAATGGCGCCGACTCTGGGAGTGATTTTTCAGTCAGAGGAGTCCCATCCGAAAACTCCTCTTCCAGTTAATTATGAGGAAGGTGATGAGGACAGTCCTGCTTTCCCTTCGCAAGCACAGTCTGTGCAACGGGGTAATAGTCGGTTATCCCAACCCAGAGAGTTCAGCCCCAAATTCCACTGCCCAAATCGTATTGTGGAGACATCAAAATTATCTATCACAAAACAAACTGGTTTTGTAAGGCAGGCACCTGTGTTTTTTGGTCCTGAGTTCGGCGGCCATATAGAGAAACATACTAAACCCAAACATTTCTGGAAACTAGACATTTGGGGGAGTCCACAGAGGTGTTACTTGTGTGGATTGCCAAAAGTGTTCTTACCCATGATACCCTGCAAAGCTGAAATGTTGAATAAAAACTCTATTTTTCTTGCATTTCTGTAACACAAACTACAGGAATATGCTGGGATCCACAAAATTCCTACCACCCAGTGATTCCTCACCTGTCCTGAGAAAAACACTACCCCACTTGAGTGCCCATACCTAGTGCCTGCGTCAGGAATGGATCACCCCAGGGTCAACAGCTGCCTCATGTAAGCACTAACATTGACCGTTGTGTGATCTATTCATGTCGCGTGCACCAGGCCTACCCACACAAGTGAGGTACCATTTTTATTGGGAGACTTGGGGGAACGCTGGGCGGAAGGAAATTTGTGGCTCCTCTCAGATTCCAGAACGTTCTGTCACTGAAATGTGAGGAAAAAGTGTTTTGTTAGCCACATTTTGAGGTTTGCAAAGGATTCTGGGTAACAGAACATGGTCAGAGCCCCACAAGTCACCCCATCTTGGATTCCCCTAGATCTCTAGTTTTAAAAAATGCACAGGTTTGGTAGGATTCCCTAGGTGCCGGCTGAGCTAGAGGCCAAAATCTACAGGTAGGCACTTTGCAAAAAACACCTCTGTTTTCTGTCAAAAAATTGGATGTGTCCACGTTGTGTTTTGGGGCATTTCCTGTCGTGGGCGCTAGGCCTACCCACACAAGTGAGGTATTAATTTTATTGGGAGACTTGGGGGACCGCTGGGTGGAAGAAAATTTGTGGCTCCTCTCAGATTCCAGAACTTTCTGTCACCGAAATGTGAGGAAAATGTGTTTTTTTAACCAAAGTTTGAGGTTTGCAAAGGATTCTGGGTAACAGAACCTGGTCAGAGCCCCACAAAGTCACCCCATCTTGGATTCCCCTAGGTCTCTAGTTTAAAAAAATGCACAGGTTTGGTAGGTTTCCCTAGGTGCCGGCTGAGCTAGAGGCCAAAATCTACAGGTAGGCACTTTGCAAAAAACACCTCTGTTTTCTGTCCAAAAATGGGATGTGTCCACGTTGTGTTTTGGGGCATAACCTGTCGCGGGCACTATGCCTACCCACACAAGTGAGGTACCATTTTTATCTGGAGACTTGGGGGAACGCTGGGTGGAAGGAAATTTGTGGCTCCTCTCAGATTCCAGAACTTTCTGTCACCGAAATGTGAGGAAAATTTGGTTTCTTAGCCAAATTTTGAGGTTTCCAAAGGATTCTGGATAACAAAACCTGGTCAGAGCCCCACAAGTCACCCCATCTTGGATTCCCCTAGGTCTCTAGTTTTCAAAAATGCACAGGTTTGGTAGGTTTCCCTAGGTGCCGGCTGAGCTAGAGGCCAAAATCTACAGGTAGGCACTTTGCAAAAAACACGTCAGATTTCAATGTAAAAATGTGATGTGTCCATGTTGCGTTTCCTGTCATGAGCATTAGGCCTACCAACGCAAGTGAGGTACCATTTTTATCGGGAGACTTGGCGGAATACAGAATAGAAAAACAAGTGTTATTGCCCCTGGCCTTTCTTCCTTCCAAATGTAAGACAGTGTGTAAAAAAGACGTCTATTTGAGAAATGGCCTGTAATTCACATGCTAGTATGGGCACCCCAGAATTCAGAGATGTGCAAATAACCACTGCTTCTCAACACCTTATCTTATGCCCATTTTGGAAATACAAAGCTTTTCTTGATACCTATTTTTCACTCTTTATATTTGAGCAAATAAATTGCTGTATATCCGGTATAGAATGAAAACCCATTGCAAGGTGCACCTCATTTATTGGCTCTGGGTACCTAGGGATCTTGATGAACCTACAAGCCCTATCTATTGTTACAACCGAAAGAGTCCAGCACACGTAACGGTATATTGCTTTAAATAATCTGACATTGCAGGAAAAAGTTACAGAGTAAAACGTGGAGAAAAATGGCTGTTTTGTTTAGCTCACTTTCAATATTTTTTTATTTCAGCTGTTATTTTCTGTAGGAAAACCTTGTAGGATCTACACAAATGACCCCTTGCTGAATTCAGAATTTTGACTACTTTTCAGAAATGTTTGGCTTTCCAGGATCCAGCACTGGTTTCACACCCATTCCTGTCACTAACTGAAAGGAGGCTGAAAGCACCAAAAACAGTAAAATGCCAAAATTGTGTTGAAAAATTTGGTTTTCTGATTCAAGCCTGCCCTTTCCTGAAAGGTTGGAAGATGGTGACTTTAGCACCAGAAACCCTTTGTTGATGCCATTTTCAAGGAAAAAAAAACACAAGCCTTCTTCAGCAGCCCTTTTTTCCAATTGTTTTGAAAAAAACGAAATTTTCACAGCATTTTGGCTAATTTCTTGGTCTCCTCCAGGGGAAACCACAAACTCTGGATACCATTAGAATCCCTAGGATGTTGAAAAAAAGGACACAAATTTGGCATGGATAGCTTATGTGGACAAAAAGTTATGAAGGCCTAAGCGCGAACTACCCCAAATAGCCAAAAAAGGGCTCATTACGGGGGGGGAAGGCCCAGCAGCTAAGAGGTTAATTATAAAGCAGATGTTTGTTGCCTGTTACTTTTGTCTAATGAGCTGTTTATTGAAGAAGCTAATGAGGCATTTTCTTTAGATGAGACTGTGGATCTAAGACCTCCAGCTCAGATTGAACTAACAAGAGCTAACTTTCATGCTCCCTGGCTGGCTATGTTGTGAGCATAGCAACTTCAGTATCCAACACTCTCGGTTGGAGCATCTGAGTGGTCAATGTAATAAATTGCCCAGCTATTTCTGAAAATATTGCTGTAATTGGATATTATCAGACATGACCTCAGCATAGTGTTTCAATGCCTTAAAGTGATGGGTTTGTATAAATTGGACAATGGTGACAAGTGGGGCCCTTGAAGTGTCGCCAAAAGGATCAAATGGCTGCCCTAACTTCCTTGCTTTTTCTTTTAGATGAATGCTCAGCAGTATTTAGATCATTGACTCCAGGAGTCCTTGCAGGTGGTTAACCCTGAACAACACCTTGCATTCCTCTATCACCATTATTGATGTGACCATTAGTGTCTTGTCCCCAAGAGTGCTCAGAAATGCCTGGGTTGTTCCTTCATCGTTGTTGTGCCATAGTAAATCACCCTTGCTGCTCCTGACAGCTGCTATGAATGCTTCAGAAACTCACAATATTGAATTAGGAATGAAGAAAAATTCAACCCAGCACCTGACCTGACAAGAACCTCCAACTGTAAACTAGAAAGAAGTCGACCACTGCCCAGATATTCTCCCCCTGCACCCTTAGAATTAGAATTAGTAAGAGGTAGTAGAGGTAGTGGCTGGTATCTCCCCCATAAGTGTCATGGGATGTGTTTATCTTTTTTGGAGCCAGTCCAGCCACGTGAGCCAGGCACACAAAAATGACTCTAATAATGATTGGGGCCAATTGTCTCATTATTCTTCTTTTCACTGACATTTTTTGGAGTTCCAAGGGGTAAAGGGAGTTACAATAAACACTTCAAATCACTTAACAGAGTAACCTATTTGGTCACACATTAAATCTCAGATTCGTAGATTTGAGTTCAAAGATTTATTACAAATTTAAGACCAAGATTATGTAAATGAGCCTCAGAAACAAGCTATATAAGTACAGAATCAACAAAGGTGAAGTAAAGCGTTGAATCAGTTTTAATCTTGCAAGCATAAGGCATACAAGGATTTCAGTTGTAGCAACACAGAAGAGAAGAAATAGGATTTAGTGATTAGCAAACAAGTTTCAGTCCTCTTGCCTAATCATTTGCAAACTAATTTACTCTAAATATTATAGCTAAGCTATAGGGAAATCCTAATAATCTCTCAGGAAGTATAGGAGAAGGTAAATTTATTAGATAAGCATCAGCATAAAAGAAACAACGTTCTGATAGAGAGGTGTGTGTACCATGAAGCCACTCAACCAGATTGAGAATATAGAGGTCTGTAGTTCTATAAGTCTCAAGGGAATCTGCTCTTGCTAAAGGATAAAGGGGTCTGCACTTATCTAGCTAAATGAATACCAAGTGAGACCTTGCAGAACCTTCAAGAACACCATTACTTTTCCATCTTCCATGCACAATTGGAAATGGCAACTCCCTCTATGTTCTCATCCCATGAGGCGAACATCAGGACAACCTTGAGAGCTTCCAGAGCATGACACACAAGAGTCTTCCTTCTCAGTTTGTTAGCACTCCGTTTGTCCTTGCCAAATTACCATCCTATACTCTACTCTCTCAAATGCACAATATGTTTCTCATTAACTGTTGACTCAGAAGGGTGCACCTGTAAATAAAGAATGTTGCAACACAAGCAAACTCCACATTGAAGGTTAAACTCACAATCAACATCTCAGGCATTTAGTTAAGCTAAATTATTATGATACTTCAACGCACATTCAAAACACCTGACTAAACAGGCATTTTCTATTAATATCTCAACAAATTATGAATTAGATGTAAGTTCACTATAACATCGTATGCAAAATACATGAATGTAACATGCACACATATTGAAATCCAACATGTTAAAATCATTATTTGCACACTTGTATGTAGGAATTATTAATCTTCTACTGTGAATGAAGCTTCAATGAAACTTTGGTTGCTCCACTTTATATTAGTAATATTAAAACACACAATGGTGGTCATTATGACAATGGCGGTGACTGTTAAGGTGGAGGTAACACCGCCAACAGTCTGGCTGTAAATACCGCCAAATTATGACCATGGCAGTGATAACTCCCATAGACAGCCAATGTACCGCACCAAACTCCAGGATGTAAATACCACTGACCACGGTGGTAGCCATCAACAGCCAGGCGGAAGACAAGGTATCACCCAGCATATTATGACATAGCAAACCACCAGGATTTCCGGGGTGGTACCAACACCATCAAAATACTGGCGGAAACTTAACACAGAAGACGAAAGACTCACCATCAGAGACACAGAGAAGACCAATGCCGCCATGGAACCGGAACTTCAAGTCTTCCTGATGCTCATCTACGCCATGCTCCACCTGGAACACCAACGCTGATGAAGATGATGACGGTGAGTACAGCCGACTAGCACACAAGGGAGGGAGGGAGAAAAAGGAGAGTGACACACACACGCAAAAAAACACACCAAACACACATACACACAACCAGCTGCAGAGGAAAATCAGTCTCACAGGACACACATCATTATAATAATGCAAGGACAACATTTAGCCAGAACTGATAGTGTAATTTGATGCCAACAGCCACCATATTGTACATGTGACAAGAGATATATGAGTCACTGTTTAGAAAGGGCCAATGGCCAGCCCAAAGTACAAAAGGCCCACATGGCCACAGGGCACAGTCCAAGGCCCAAATTGTTCCCTGATGAAATCCACACTACACTGTGCAGGGGCATCATGTTGGGAATGGTCAGGCACCTCAGGGGGAATGGGGCTTGGGGGCAACCCAGCTGAAGTGGCGAACTTGCCCAAAGGTTCTGGAGGGGGCTCCAGACCCATTTCTCTTTGCTAGGGAGTGCAAGGTCATAGTCTCTGAGGTGGGGAACCTGCCCTTGGTTCTGGAGGGGGCTCCATGGCCATTGCTCTTTGCTGGGGAGTGCAAGGCCATAGTCTCTGAGGTGGAGAACCTGCTCACTGGTTCTGGAGGGGGCTCCTTGTACAACATCCCCTGGAGGGTAGCCTACATGCTCTCTGCTGGAGGTGAGGGCTGCTGTGTCCCAGCTGGAGGTGAGGGCTGCTGTATCCCAGCTGGAGGTGAGGGCTGCTATGTCCCAGCTGGAGGTGAGGGCTCCTTGCCCACTGCTGTTGGAGGGGAAACTCTGCCAGCCTCAGATAGAGGTGAGGGTTCCTTGCCCACTGCTATGGGAAGGGGCCTCTTGCCTCTCTTAGTTGGTGGAGTGGGAACCTTCCCTTTCTTGGGTGGTGGAGTAGGATCCTTCCCTCTCTTGGATGGTCGAGAGGGTTGCTTCCCTCTCTTGGGTGGTGGAGTGGGATCCTTCCCTCTCTTGGGTGGTGGAGTGGGATCCTTTCCTTTCTTGGGTGGTGGAGTGGGATCCTTCCCTCTCTTTGGTGGTGGAGTGGGATCCTTTCCTTTCTTGCCTCCATGACTAGGAGGTGCCTCCACTTTCTCCGTGGACTATTGGGCTGAGGTGCTGGGCTGAGTCGTTGTGTCCCTGCTCTTACGGGCAGGATGGGGGGAGGAGAAGGAGGGAAGAGGTCAAGTTGGGCATGGAAAAGCTTCTTAGTGATAGTGGGGCGGGATGAGGGAGGAGGGATGGAAGTGGAGGTTGAGGGAGTAGTTGTTGCAGGTGTATGTCTGTTGTACTTGGGTGCAGGTGCAGGTGCATGGGCAATGTGCTGATGTGAGGTGGATGTCTGTTGGGTGTCTGAGTGTGTGTGTTTGTGTCTCCTAGGAGGGGGCAGACAGGGTGGGAGAGGACACGGAGTACGCTTGGATGGATGTTGTGGAGGTGTCTGCAAGTGAGGTGTGTGTGCTTGTTGGTGTGGTGATGGTGGTGAAGGCTATTGATGCAGTGCATGCAGGTGTGAGCGTGGATGTGACATTGAGGGAGGAGGAGGAGTAGGAGGGGGAGACAGTGGAGGCAGTGGATTTTGTTGTGTGTGTAACTGTCTGAAGTGGCCTGAAGTGTGCTGCATGTGTTTGTCTGTGCCACTCTTGTGTGATGTTTTGTGTGCATGCTTATCTGTATGTGTGCATGGGATGGGTTGGAGTTGAGGAGATTGGGACTGGGAAGTGGTAGTTGGAGGAGGGATGTAGGAACAGGGACCATGGCTGCCATCACAGAGGAGGCCAGAGCCTGGAACGGTCTGTGTTGGGCCACCAATCAACAGTGAAAGCCCTCCAGCAATGCATTGCATTGCTGCATCTGTGATGCCAGCCCCTGGATGGCATTCACAATGGTTGACTGCCCTACAGAGATGGATCTCAGGAGGTCAATAGCCACCTCACTGAGGGCAGCAGGGCTGACTGGGGCAGGGCCTGAGGTGCCTGGGGCGAAGGAGATGGGCAACTTCCTGGGTGAGTGGGCACAGACAACTCGGTGAGGGGCTACTGGGAGGGTGGTGCTGGTGAGGGGGTGGCGTCGGTACCTGTAAGCGGGGAGGTCCTAGAGGTGTCTGCCACCACAAGGGAGCTTCCATAGGAGCAGGAATCAGACTCAGTGTTGTCACCTCCTGTGCTCCCCTCGCCCTCCATCCCACTGGTGCCCTCGGCGTCAGTGGACTCTTCCTCCTGAGTCCTGTGGGATGCAGCTCCCCCTGTCGCCGGTGTCCCTGCTCATCCGCCAGATGATGCTAATGCACACATAGGCAGGATGACAGAAGAAAAAAGTGGAGAGAGAGAGAAAGGGAGCAATGGGTCAATTACAGCACCAACACCACAGATGGCATATACATTACCGTCACACACAGGGATCAGGCTTGAGCACCATGCATCGTACGGGCATTCCATTGGCTAGGTACCACAGCAAGATGTGAGCCAACCCCTGCCAACTGCACCCCTCCTGGGAGTCACTAAGCCCTGTCTGAAATGGAATGCAACCTAGCTAGGTTACTAGAATTAGCAATACAACCATTAGCTGGAGCATGCTGCGATCTCTGACCTGGCATTAAGGGGCACCCACTAACTGACACCCACCACCAGGATCACATGCCACCTACCAATTATAGTTGTAAAGCCCACTCTACTCACCCTGTTGTGGCTGCTGTGATGCCATCAAGCGCCTATCCAGCTCTGTGTAGGCCACTGCCAGTATGCGGGCCATAAGGGGGGTCAGGTTCTGATGGGCACACCCCCATCGTTGGGAGGTCATCTCCAGCTGGGCCTCCACAGTCTTCCAGACCCAGCATCTGAGGTCCTCCCACCTTTTTCTCCAGTGGGTGCTCCACCTGCTGTAGACACCAAGGGTCCACATATTCTTCGCAATGGCACACCACAATCCCTTCTTCTGACGGGCGCTGACCTGCAAAGGAAACACAGACAGGAGGACATCATTACACATACAATCCAGCCTGTCACACATATGGCCCACAAATGCCATTTACAGCTCCATTGGCACACATATCACCCAACACCCGCCATGTACACTACCACCAGACATACCCCCTCCCCAAATGACACGATGCTTGAACACACATTTCCATGCAAACTTGTCACATGCATAGTGCTCAAGGTGTACTCACCAATTGGTTTGGAGCCCCATACAGCTGTCCATACGGGGGTAGGACTCTATCCACTAAGCACTCCAACTCCTCAAAAGTGAAGGCAGGGGCCTTTTTCTCGGTCACATGGGCCATGGCAGGATCCAGACCCAGGTCACAGCAGCACATGCAGTGTAGGTGTTGTCCTGTGGAAAGTTAGGAATCAAGTGAGGATTTAGATAGAAAATGGAAGTCACATCCACGGCAGTGTACACAGTCACTGCTGCCGCTGATCCCCATTGGCCACTCTACTCCTTAGAGCCCCATATTAGCGAATGAGTATTTGCAAGGCGGTGGAAGACCGGCTTCCGCCATGACTCCCAACGTCTATGGAGTTACCTCACTTCCACCTGTCCCTGTATATAGGACAGGCGGTTGCCATTTCAAGGTGGTGGATTACATTTAGAAAATCCATAAATGAGTCATTGCTACAATTTGCACATACTTTGACATTCCCATTGTCCCATTACATCAATGCTCAATGTGCACTGAGAAGGTGGTTTGATTGTTCAAATTGTGACAGCCTACTCACTCTTGTGTCCCTTTGATACCTACCGCTGTGGATGAATAGGAGGAGGAGACAAGACCCCGTGTACAGACCCTCTTGTGGACTTGGCTACACTGGAGGACAGGCACATAAAATTGACCTATAGACTAGACAGGGCCACAATCACAGAGCTGTGTGCTCAATTGGAGCCTGAGCTGATATCAGCTATCCCTGATCCCACTGGTATCCCACCTCCTGTGCAGGCTCTATCAGTGCTCCATTTCCTGGCAACTAGTTCTTTCCAAGTGACATGGGCTTGGCAGGAGGAATGTCACAGCCAATGTTCACAATCGTGCTGGCAAGAGTTTTGTCTGCCCTGGTGAAACACATGTGAAACTACATTGCTTTCCCGCAGGTGGAAGTTTTGGCCACTGTGAAGGCAGGATTCTATGCAGTGGGACATATACCTAATTTTATTGGGGCGATTGACGGTACACATATTGCGTTTCCCCCCTGTCTGGCTGCCCAGTACATCTTCCACTTCACTCCCAAGTATCCTGGGTCAGTGCATGATGCCTTTGACCTGAGAAATAGCAGCATCCAAAATGTGATGGCACAACTACAGAGGCACAGGGTGTGGCTAATTGGTGAGCCTGACGCCCTACCCATTGTATGTCAGTGTATGCCTTCTGGTGTTAACCCCATACCATTGTGTAAGGCTAATGTTTGTCCCTCAATACTTGCAGGTGACTCTGGCTAACCAAACCTATTGTGACTCCTGATCCCTGTGAGGAATGCCAGGACAGGGGCTGGGAATAGTTATAATGATGGACATGGGTGAACCAGGAGAATTATTATAAAGGACCTTCGGCCTCCTGAAGGCCAGGATCAGATGCCTCAATTTAACAGGTGGATCCCTGTGCTAATCACCAGCGAAGGTCTGACAGATAGTAGTGGCATGCTGCATGTTGCACAACCTGGCCCTCAGACAACATGTGCCTTATCTGCAGGAGGAGGAGACTTCAAATGCCACTGTGGCAGCAGTGGACCCTGAGGACAGTGAGGATGAAGATGTGGACAACAGAACATCAGTTATACGTCAATACTTCTAATGACACACAGGTGAGACAGTGGAACTGACCATTCCTCTGATTATTGATGTTTTCTGTGTGGCTGTAGCACAATGACATTCACTTCCTTTGCATCTCTACTTACTTTCACCTATGGCTTCTCATTTTGCAGATGTTGGTGATATACCAAATGTGTAGTGATGTGATTACTACAGACAGATACAGGTCATTAAATGTATGCTATCACAGTGTTCAGATGATTTGCACATAATGTGACTGTTTCCATATATGCACATTTTCATCACATAAAACACTTTCACTCAAGTTGTGTTCAAGGTTGTTCATTGTAGTGCAAATAATTGTCAGAAAAGTGCAATGGAATGGGGTAATGGTTGAGGAAAGTACAGGGTATTGTTCCAATGTCCATGGGGCCATAGGAAGTGGAACAAAGGCAGTTAAAAGTGGACATGGTGACAGGGTGGGACACAAGGGGGACATTCAGGAGGGTCTCATTTCCTGGGGGTGGTCTTGGCCCTGGCAAGTGTCTCTGGCTTCTGCCTGGGTCACAGGGGATGCTTGTGGGGTGGTTCATCTTCTGCAGGGGGAGGGGTTCTGGTGGCATGTGAGTTCTGTGGCAGGGCCTCCTGTCCACTAGGTGCAGCGGAACTGGTGGGCTGGTCAGTAGACTGGCTAGTGGTAGGGACCCGCTGCTATGCTGTCCATTCCCTCATGATGTTGGCCATATCTGCCAACACCCCTGCTATGGAGACCATGGTGGTGTTGAGGGCCTGCAAATCCTCCCTGATCTCCTGATGGTGTACCTCTTGCAGCCGCTTGTTCTCTTGCATGTTGGTAAGAACCTGGCCCATCTTGTCCGGGGATTGTTGGTAAGGACCCAGGACATTAGTGAGTGCCTCCTGGAGAGTCGGTTCCCTGCACATGTCCCCCCGGTGCACAGTCATCCTCCCAGTGTCCCTGTTCCCCTGTACCTCTGTACCCTGAACGGTGTGTCCACTGCCACTGAACCCAGGTCCCTGATTGTCTTGGGAATGAGGGATGGACTGGTATCCCTGTACAGGTGGGCACACTGCTGATAGACGTGTCCTGGGGACAGAGGTGTGGGGACTATCGGTGGATTCTGTGGTGTTGGATACTAATGAGGGAGGCTCTGTGGTGGACTGTGAGTGAGCTTGGGTGGCCGACTGACCAGTGGTCCCTGATGGGCCAGGTAGTTCATCCTGATCCTGAAGGCCAGAGTTACTGTCATAACTGGGGGCATCTTCTGTTGGGAGATTGGATAGTCGTTGAACCTCATCACTGCTGAGACTGGCTGGGGCACCTGTGGGGATGTTAGTGATGTATTATACTTCATGTCTGTGACATATTGTACATCCTGAGCTTCCCCTCTATTGTTGCTGCTCCCTGCCACCTTTGTTTGTGTATGGTGATGTATTGTGGGATTGTTAGTTCTCCATGCTGTGCATGCTTTGGTGATGGGTGTACATGCAGGGCTGGGAGGGCTGTCCATGCATTGGTATAGCATGCAGGACTTGGCATTGGGGTTAGACAGATGTGTAGGTACAGTGTGTGGAATGGAGTGCAGTGATGGGAGTGAGGGTGAGGGGGTGTGATGGCATGCAGATATGGTGGGTGATGAGTAGTAAATATTGACTCATCAGGTTCCAGTCCTCCAGCTACTCCAGTGAGTCCCTTAGGATGTAGTATTGCCAAGACTTGCTCCTCCCATGCTGTGAGCTGTGAGCTGTGGGGGAGGAGGTGAGGGTCACCTGCCAGTCCTCTGGATGGCGAGCTGGTGCCTTGCTGCCAAGGAACATGCCTTCCCCGTACGTCATTCCACCTCTTCCTGATGTCATCCCTTGTTCTTGGATGCTGTCCTACGGCATTCACCCATCCAGAAATCTCCACCATAACTCCATCTTCCTGGCAATGGAGAGTTGCTGTATCTGTGCTCCAAACAGCTGTGGCTCTACCCTGACTATTTCCTCCACCATGATCCGCAACTCCTCGTCAGTGAAACGGGGATGCCTTAGTGGGGACATGGGTGTTGTGTGTTGTGTATTGTTTAGAGTGCGTTAAGTGATGTGCCAGTATTTTGTAGGTTTTGTGTGTGTCATAATATGGTAAACAGATATTTCATCAGTGCGGTGGTATGTTGGCAGCTGTCACCGCGGCAGTAAGCGGCATTTATTGCCAGGGTCATAATTGGGCCATTGTCCTGTAAAGCTTTTAATTGTTCCAGGGTATCTATAACATGCAAAGCATAATTTGTAAGCACTTCAATGTCATCAGATAACAGGTCCCAATTGTCTTTGAATGATATACAGTTCAATGTGCAAAACCTTGCAACTTGACCCGCATATCCATTTCCCATTGAAACAAAATCTTGCCATTTCTGGTGAACATGCATTTAACCACAGCAATCTTTTCAAACAATTAAATAGCTTGTAATAATTCAAAAATCCTCCGCCATTTCTTACTGGTGAACCAGAAGAGGTCAGGAAACCTCTCTGTGACCATAGTTGGCCAAAGGCATGGACTATTCCAAATCCATACTGGCTGTCTGTAAAAATTGTAACTTTAAGCTGTGCAAAAATGGCATGCTCTACTAAGAGCTACCTGTTATGCCATTTGTGCAGAATATACTCCTTGAAGCAAGGAATCCTCTAGTGTCCTAGAGATAGTACATACGGCATATCCTACTCCCAATGCGCCCATGTTATGTCTCAGTCATGAGTCATCAACAAAGACAATTTGATCATTTCCTTCCAGCAAGTATCTCTAATATCAGGTCTTGTTTTTGTGCACAATTCGGTTACTTCCAGACAGTCATGATCAATGTCAGCAATTTTGTCAATTTCAACATTTTCATTTGGAAATAAAGTTGCTGGGTTAAGCACTGTACATCTTTTAATTGACACATTTGGGGATCCCAAGATAATAGACTCGTACTTGGTCAATCAATCACTTGTTAAGTACTGGGTCTTGGATCTAGTGAGCAAAACCTCTATTGAGTGAGGGACCAGTACCGTAAGGGGATGCCCTATCACAATACTCTCAGTCTGAGTGAGACTCTGTTCAACTGCTGCAACGGACCTGAGACAACCTGGTAAGGCTGCTGCAACTGGGTCCAAGGTAGCTGAAAATTAGGCTACCGGACGATTTACACCGCCATGTGCTTGAGTCAAGACAGACAAAGAACATGCAATACGTTGATGACAAAACTACAGGAATTTTTTTGTGTAATCAGGCAAACCTGGAGCTGGCGCTTGTCACAGAGTCTGTGTCAATTCTGCAAAGGCTTTCATTCAGGCTCGGTCTAACACTGAATGGTCAATAACCTCCTTTGGAGTCAGATTTTGCAGGGGGTTTGAAATGACCAAACAATTTGGAATCCATTGGCAGCAGTAGCTCACCATTTCCAAAAACATCCTAACATCTCTTTGAGTAGTTTGAGGATTAATCGGCAATATAGCTGCAACTCTCTCTCTCTGGATATTTTCCGAATTTCTTTCTCAGTTAGGTGACCCAAGTATTTTATTTCTCTCTGACAGTATTGTAATTTCTCTGGGGGCACTTTATGACGATTGTTCCCTAAATGATTCAGTAAGGCAATTGTATTGTGCTTGCATTCTTCCTTCCTTTTGGATACAATCAATAAATCATCAGTGTACTGTAACAATGTTGACTGGTAAGGCATTTCCAATGACTCTAAGTTCTTTTTTAAGATCTGGTTGAAAATGGAAGGTGACTCTGAAAACCATTGTGGAATCCTACACTAGCAATGGACACGATTTAAGAATTTGAAACAGAAGAGAAATTGGCTACCCTCATGAAGAGGAACAGAAAAGAATGCTTGGGACAGATCTACTACGGTGAACCACTCAGAATTGCTTGAAATTTGAAACATGATCACTGCGGGATTGGGTACCACTAGGCAACATTTCACTGCAATGTCATTCACTTTTCTCAAATCTTGAACAATTAAAACTTTCCCACATGGCTTTCACAATCCCATTATTGATGAATTACATGGACTGCTCAGCACTTCTTTCAAAACTCCTTTGTCTAAGAATTCTTCAATTATTGGTGCTACACTTTCAATTGTCTCCTTTGTCATGTGGTATTGCAGAACTTGCAGAAAAACTGAATTTGGCTTGACTCTAACTTTAACTGGCTCAACCCCTTTTTATCAGGCCAATGTCTTTTCCTGAAAAATCCCACACCTTCGTTATAACAGATCCCTGTAAATCAGGAGGAAGATGTCTCGCAGTGAAAACTGGAAAGAAGCTAATCAGAGGATATTTTCCACTCAGTGTGTTATTGTTTGTCTCTGTAAGTAGATCATCTTTATCATCAGTGTTTGTCTGAATCCCAGTCCCAACATTTGAACAAGTAATCAAGCATTTCGTTTTGCACAACAAATCCCTTCCTAATAGGGACACAGGGCTTGAATCGCAAACCACAAATTTGTGCAATCCCCTAAAATTGCCAATTTTGACCAGAACTGGTTCTGTAATTGGGTTTGTCAGTTGTTGGTTTGCTACTCCTACAACTTGGACAGTTCTCCTTGAGAGGTACAGGTGTGGAACTTGTGCAGTTCTCAATGTAGAGCATGTAGCGCAAGTGTTGACAAAAAATTTGACTTTGTGACTATTCAACTTTCCTTTAACATGGGGACCTTTCTGATCTATCTTTAGTGATACAGCCAATATGCATTCTTCCTCATCTGAACTCTCACTCGCCCAATCATTTTCACTATGTAAGGGGAATTAGTGTACATTATTATTATTTGGGTTAAACCTTTCCTCTATGACCTTCTGAGAAAGCATCACTTGCCGCTGTTCCATTGGGGCTTGAGGTATTTGGTTTTGTTGTCTAGGCACCATTTGCACTTTAGGTTGCATCAGTTGTGTCTCAGGTATTTGTAACTGAGGCAATTGCACATGCTCAATGGGCTGAAAACCTTGCATCTGATTCACATTATTCTGAAAATCGGGATTTGGACCTCTCTTTCTCGGCCCTCTTATGTGTTGGAAAGAATTGACATCACTCATTTGCTGAACAACACCTCCTTGATTTACCATGGGGCACTCCCATTTCCAATGCCAGAGGCCTCTACAAGCGTGACATGATAACCTTCTTTTCATTCCTTGTGCCTCCCCTTGAACCACCAACGTATTCAAATCAGGACCATGATTCACACTTCCCATTCCTCCATGGCCTCTACCTCTGCCTTGACTTTGAAACAACATGTTTCCCTGCTGCATCCGAAAACATCCCTGAATCCCTGTCTGCTCTACTTTACCCTGCATCACCATTGCCTTTTCCTTCAACTTCCTCTGTTTCAGTTCAATTTCTTCACTACAGTATTTCACATACTGCAACACTTCATCAATTGGCTTCGCTTGCCAGCAAATCAAATGACTCCTAATCATCTGGCTAATTTCAGGTCCTTCAACAAATCTGAACACAAAAAGAATCATGTCTTTCGGCTCAATTGTCTCTGTACCACTCTAATACTTAAACGCCTGCTACAATCTCTCATAGTATGCGTGAATCAACTCTTTCACTTATTGGGCTGTCCTGTCTATGCGCTGCCAATCAATGTTCTTTGGCGAAATCCTTGTTTTTAAAAATTCCATCACCTCATAGTTATATTTCATTACTTCAGGAGATGGTGCACCTGTAGCTAGAGCTCTCTCTGGTTCCCTTATCAGCCAATCTATGTTCCTCTTGCATTCCACCCATACATCTGCCAGGACTAACTATCTCTAACAGAGTGTTTAAGTCTTCCCATTGTCATTTTTCAAGTTTCACAAACCTGTCTGTCTGCTAGTGCCATTCTGCAGGCTTCTCCCTCAGTCTGGGGTAATCATTTGTAAATGACAGACTGTCACTTCTGCTCCAAGGAACATGAACAAAGTTCCCTCCTGTAATTTCTTTCATTGGTAATATTTTTACTGCTTTCTCAGCCTACGGCATGTTTGCAGGGGGAATGTCAGAATCTCTTTCTTTTCTTTTGTTTCTTCACCCATCTGCCTTCCCATTTGTCTAATGCTCTCCATGTCTGAATGCTTTGAAGACATTCTCTAAGGTGTGTTTTCATTCCTGCAGTTCTCATGTGTTAGAAATCTTTTGCATTGAATTCTAACCTTTAACTCTGCCAATTTCTGATGAACAATTCCCGCTCTCTTAGTGACTATTGGACACAAGTATCTCAGTTTGTCTTCTGTGTATGATTCAAGTCTGTTTACTCCCATTGTCCCTTCAATCAATTCCTCTACTTCCATTACAAGTCTAGTATAATTTAGGTAATTCCCTCCATTTGAAACACCTTGTGGACTTCTCAGCTTTTCCAACCATTCAGTCAATTGTTGGGCTGTCAAACCTTGCAGTGAAATGTTATTAGGCTGTGTACTTCGACTGGGAGGTTGCAGTGTCATTAACCTCAGGTTGGGACTGACATGTGACCCTGCTTCAGTATTTGGGGGAACTCTGTATGGACTCAAGTCTAATAATGATCCTGCTTCATCCAGGGTCTTTCTTCTGTGGGATAATATTTCTGCATTCCCATCAAGTATTTCTCCCATTATATTCTGACTCAGGATTCCCTGGCCATTTGTTCCGCTATTTCCTTGGGCTATTTCAATGGTATGACTGGACCAATATGTCGTAGTTTGGACTCTTGCTCTAGGCAAGACTGATGGTTAAAGGATTACAGTACTTTTGTTTGTAGGTGACTATGCCTATCCTACAACAATTTGCAACTGTTGTCCCAACCTTACCGGCTCACTAGCAGCACCTCACCAGAAACACAATAGTAAAAGGTGATTTGCGGCAGCCTTTACACATGGACTCGAAAATAAGACATCTCAGGGAGTGTTGTAGTTAAACGGAGATTACCCCTTTCTCACAGATATATCATGCCTCATGCAAACACAGGCAATGACAAAGATGCAGTAAAGTTTAAAATAGTTTTTATTTAACACAACTGCAGTTTGCGATAGGTTGCATGGGCTGCAATGATTAGGATGATGAATAATACAAGAAACAGAATTGTGAAGACGAGAGTCATTACCACCATCTTGCAATAGCATATAAAAGACATAAGATGTGTAATATGTCCTAATACCCTGATATGATAGGCCTAACCTCCTACCTAAAGGAGAGCTGGGTTTGCTAAACCTAATCTGCCAATGCCATGTCCATGAGAGGAGCCCCCAACCCTCGTTACCTTGGAATGAGGTCTCTATCTCAGACTCCGAAGAGACACGAAGACTGGGTCAGCGTCAAGACGACGTGCAGCATCGATATCAGCAATGGTGCCGATGCCCTCTGGTCGGAATCCCTCTGATTATCTGTCTAAAGTGCGATGTATTTATACAGATCTACCAGGACCCCTGACGTAGGTGTGTTCCCAAACAATAGATAACAGACATGCTAGGGACGGCAATTATACTCGAAAGTATAGAGAGGGAAAATCCCTAAGTGTGAACACCTACTGTTTGTCTTTTTGCTTGATCTTGACGCCTTAGCGCGGTGGCACTGATAATGCAAAGCTTAACAAGTGGCCTAACTATAAAAAAGGCAGCCATCTTAGATTAATTAAATAAGTAAATGGGCTAAGACAGAGCAAGCTAAGTAGGTTAAAAGTCACTAGGTGACGGGGGCACGAGTCTGCAAGCCAAAGGCTAAGCTAACTCCTGTTTTCTCATTAAAACAAACTAGGATTCACTACAAATAGTAATGGGTACCGACACTGCTTCTGAAGTTGGTCTAACATTCGGGTTCTGGGGGTGCATCATTCCTGTATTCTGACTCATCAGTACAGATACCTCTGTCTGTGTTCCTGTCACAGGTGTAAACTTCGGAATCGTTTGTGGCGGCATTTGAAGCTATAAGTGTGGAGTTGACTCCGTCTGAACTAATGTTGGTTTCTGGTAAATCTGTCCTGTCTCAACAATAGAATTTGTTGCAGTGTCTACAATAGGCACATCTTGATCAATTCTGGGAATTCTCGGCTGTGGCATTGGATTTTGAGCTGCCAATGTAGTGGGTATACTAAGACTACTCTGTAGCGGACTCTGTGTCAGATCAACTGTCGGAGCTGTAGGGTTTACATTAGTGCTTGGATCGCTCTCTTGTGCTGCATATGGTGGAGGGCGATTCCTTAGCAACTGTAAAAATGAACTCATCATCATCTTACTCTTCGTCAGGTGTCAAAGACTTCCTAGTTTCTTTTGATTTCTGCTCTCTACCCGCCGAAGGGCTTTTATTTGCCTTCTTGGTAGTATTCCTCCCTGCTCTCTCATTTACCTGAGTAATAACAGGAAACAATTTAATTCCCTGTAAAGTTTCAGATCTCCAGAACTTCTGATCATTGTACCATCTAGCCTACGCCACAATTTTCTCTGCATTTTTCATTCTTCTCTCAAATTTTAGCTGCTGTTGCTGTCTAGCCACTAGTTCCCAGATTACTAATGCTTCAAACTGTGCTGGTCTCGGGAAGGGCTTCATGTAATAGATCACCCTCCTTATGTTTTCTAGAATTTTCAAATTAAATGTCCCATGGGTAGGAAATGCTACACTCCTATCTTTTTCTGTCGTTTTGCACCACTGTTTTAACCAAAGGCATGGCACAGCACCCCGCTCTTCAAAAACTAGATATGCTGGTGTACCTTTATTTGGAGTAACTTCCCCTGTTGATGCTGGAATAGACACTTCTTCTTTTAGGGCACTCTTTAGAGCTTTGAAATATGTGATCTTTGCAAATTTTGTGGTATTTCAATCAAATCAGGAAGTGACTTTTAATCCCAAAATCCTCTTTGACTACCTTCTCAACAAACTGCACTTCACGGTCGCTAGCCAATCCCTACGTGACTCTTTTCACTATCTAACCTATCCCAGCGGGGCTCCAATGATGTCACACTCACACGTACAGCGGCTGACAAAGTCTTGCAGCTTGCCCTCCTCCATTCAAATTCACACTAAACTAATACAAAATTATTGTGAGCACTCCAACAAAATCAAAAACCCATCTGTTTATTATAGGTAGGGTAACACAATCGCTTCAGAAACCTTACAGATTTTTCAATGATGGCGTTTCGCTCTAGGTGCTACTCCTTCTTTTTCAGTTATCCTGATTCACAAGAAAAAATCGACCTGCAAATTTTACTCTCAACTGATCATTGGCCTGTACAGGTGCACATAGGTCTCACCAGATCACAGTCGAAAATGTATTTCACTCACTTTGACACACACAGACTTGTCGACCATGCCCGATTGACCTACTAAACAGAAAAATTACAACAAAAACAAGTGTCTCATACACTTTTTCAATATATTCTGGAGTCTGAGACCTCGCAGGGCCCGTATACCAACAACCATGTGGAAAATGTTTTAGCACAACGCGCCACACACATTTGAAGTTTAGTGACTTCCCTATTCTCACTCTTCAGAGTACACAAACTCCTTCTACAACTTAATTTGGATTACGCAAACTCACCTAAATTCTCACAAACATCACAATTCACCTGCGGTATGCTCAATCTGTGTAAGCACAAAACCTATTTCATTCACACTGTCACTAGAACACCAAGAACATTTTCAAACAAGCATAGGCAAACTCTGAGGCCTGGGAAAGTCATCCTAGGCTTCTAGGGCCATATTTCTCTCTATTTTGCATCATAAACAGAAAATCTCAACCAAATCAACTTTAGATCTTTTATCTTATCTTTAGGATTTTATGGCGATCTTTTAAGGAGACAAACCATGAATTATACTCAAGGATGTTCTCTTAAAGAGACAAACCATCCTACTCTGCTACCATTTCTGTTGGTGTGTCAGACCTTATTGGCTTATTGCAATAAGTTGATGGGTATATTGGGTCAATGGACCTTTGGACTCATTTAAGATATTTACACCCTTCAGTCTACACATATCATGACTATCAACAAAACAATCAATGAAAATCTTTAGAGACTGTAAATCTGACACACCATGACCCATTTGGCCACGAATAACCACACCTTTAGTATCAGTTAGAAAGTTTATTTCCCTAAATTAACAATGTTAGTATCAGGTAAATTAGTCTCAAAACCACATGATATAAGTACAAAAACATCACTGGTTGGCCTGATCATCTAAAGAATCTCAACTTAATTAAAGCATTTACAATTAGTCTTTCTATGATCAGACTTCAAATCAGCAGTAAGAGTAATTGCGCAATAGAAATAACATACATTGAGACATTCAGTAAATGAACAACATCAAATCAGTATTTTAGTTAAATGGAAATAGAATCTCTATCATCTGATTAGCATCAGCATGTTGGGCTTCATGCAAAAAGTTTTACTCAACATTAATTTGGAAAATATCTTACTATGGCTCTATCAAAAGGCAGCAGTGGGTACCCAGAAACAAAAGACAAACAAATAGTAAAGACATTTGCAGATTAAGATATCAGTCCTTTTATGGATCAGCAAGCGGTAATTAGTCTTCGTCAGTTCAGGCAGCATCAGCAACAGGACATGGAAAAATGGTTCAGAATTGGGGACTCTAAGCTCTCTGAACCATTTAAGAGAAGTTTCTAAGAAATACACTAAAGGCACATCGAGCTCTAAGCATCAAGCGCAAGAGTGAACACCAGCCGTTTACGCATGGAGCACAAAGATAACATTAGAGTAAGTCTCAGTAGAAAAGTATCGAAGTGACCCAAAGAAGAGCTCATGAGAGTAGCCCCACAAGTTCTGAGTGCAGTGCAGGTAAGTTACAGTTGTCCCATGTTGTCATTGGTCAGAAAATCATATGATAACTATCAGTCCAATAAAAGTATTATTCTAAATCAGAGATATAACTAGACATCTTTTCACATGTTGATGGTTGGTTCTTCTCCCTTTATGCATGTCGTTGATTTGTCAAGAAGCAACATTTAATGTTATTCCGTTCCTTCCATCAGTACATCCATTGTTAGTTCCTGGGAACATTACTTTCTCATACATTTCAAGTTAATAATTGTAACAATTTTAGTACATTAACATTTCTACACACATTACCTAATACACAGTTGCTTATGAAGACAGGAAAAACATTTGCTTATTCGTAAGATTTGGTAAACCTTCAAAATTGAAACAATTACTTTCTCTATTATCCAGCAAGCATGAGATCATATTTTATTCTGACATTGCAATTTTCCTATTAAACGATAGTGCAAAACTAAAGCTTAGGCCATGTTAGCTTGGGGCCTACAGTTAATTTAAGCTAATACATAGCATTTAATAGCAAGCATGACATATGACTGCATTTTATTATTAATATAAACTCTAAACAAACATGAATATATCTTTAATACAACAATTTATATTAGATGGCGGCCATTCAAGTAAGTCATTTTCTACGCACATTCAGAATGCAAAATACATAAAATATTTATTAGTAACATTTCAGAGCTCACGCAAGCATAACACAGAGTGGCTAAAATTCCACCAACTCCACCAGTGGAGTGGAATTTATCACCCACTCCTAGTACTAATACATTAAAAAAGGAAACAATCTAGTAAGCTACTTCATGGCTGTAAAATTCCACAAGTTTGACAGGTCCTTTACCTTAACTTATCTTAGTATGGGTTTATATACCAGTTTATACCCCTAGTAAATAGTAATAATGTCCTTAAGTAAGTACTTGCAGGCCATATGACATGTAACAACCAAACAGGTTCAATTTATACCTCTGTTTGGAAAGACGTCAACAATGCAGTTTTAGGCCAGACATGAAAGACAGTTGGCTATCACAGTTGGCTATCACAGTCTCCACTGTTCCTATTGTGAATTTCCAGGATGTCTGGTTATATGGGCATACATTGGCATCATGGCTATAATCATATTACTTTGATTTTTCTTTCTTGTGCCATAAGCTTGTTATTGATTGGCGCTTGTGTCTAGATTATCCCGAATTGATTTAGAAGAACAATGCCATCCCGTTTTCAATATCCATGCACCATACTGAATAGTGAAATTACATACAATATGTGTGCAAAAAGGAAATGAGTCCAGATTAAATAGGTGATTGTATGTATACACTCAATATAAAACAATGTACTTAGTACAGCAGGGCAATTTTCAAGACCAATGGCAAAAGTGGGCCGCAGCACCCATAGCTTTTCGTATTATTGGAAATTTGTAATCTTAATGTTATTGGACCACCGAAATGCTAAATGTGATGGTTTTCACACATCAATAGACTCCCAGTGGCATGGTGGTCCCAATCCTTTTTATGCAGGAAAGAAACATTTGGAAGAGTCTTGTGGCTTTCCAATACTACACTTACACTCTGGGAGCAAGGTACATTAAAAAATGAGGGCCTGATTAGGGTCTTGGCGGAGGGGATTACTCTGACCCAAATGTGATAGATATTCCGTCCACCCTGTTACAAGTTCCTTAGGATATAATGGAACTTGTAATACGGGGCGGGATATCCATCAAATTTGGGATTGAGTAATCCCCTCCGCCAAATTCCTAATCAGGCCCCTAATCTCATTCTTAACTACATACAACTCAAATACATTGTAGACTAGTAATTGAGACTCAAACATTTTATAAGATTTGAGAGGCAGAGTTTTTCATCCATAAGTTTGTTAATTGCATTTTGTTCCATGTGAAGTATATTATTGTAGTATTTCTCTGCATAGTACAAAATGCAGTCTTCAAATATGGCCCATGGGGTAGATCCTCTGTCCCAAAATGTCAAGTGCCATGAACTGTAAATCCCTAGTGTAGTACTCCAGTACATGTTGTGCTAATAACATGGGGCCTGCTCTCAAGTCCCCCACTTCCAAATCCATGGTGCTAGTCCCCACATCACCTAGCAAATCACTTAGCGAAATGTGCACCCCAATCCCATGTTTCTCAAATCAATGATCTCATGAAAGGAAGTCTTCAGTGTCAGGCTCGACCAACCTAACATTCATTTTGAAATTATCAAAACCTTGAATGTACTTTCATTCCCACACACCACTATTTCCAAGGCTAAGGCACCCTTCAGAAAGTCTCCTTGATGACTATACAAGTGCATTAGATATGGACAAAAGGATGACCTCTCTCAGTTTGCCACTGCCAGGAGAGCACACACAATTCCTGCACTAATGGTACACCGGTAGTGTGCTTATCCCCCTAATCTTTGTCTTCTCACTTTAAGACAGTGAAAGCAAAAAAGTGTTCACTCATTGTAACATTTCAACTGTGTCTCAGATAGAGATATTGGAGCTAGACAATTGTCATCATGACTGAGGTGTGCTGTCATTTTCTAACTCTAGGTAAGGTGGAATCTCAAACCTAGTCTGTTAGAATCAAATGATACACAAACTGCTCTTGTGATATTACAGACATCCTGTTTTTATATTGCATGTTTTTATATTGCACTTATGTAGAATTTACTTAAAAGAGTCTAATTGAAAAGATGCCACAAACTTGGTGGCAGTATCACATCAGCATTAACACAAAAGTAAATGCAAAACAATTAGGTTTGGTGTTTCCCCATGTGTCTATTAAGTGTCTTTCAGAAGATAAGCTTCCAGAAGTAGACCACTCAGTGCCTTCTTTAGAGATGGTTGGTAATGTAAAAGCCTTCAATGTATGAATCCAGGAATGAATCTACTGAGGGATTTCTTTCTAATATAATCTTATCCTTCTGTAGCACCAAGAAATCCTAGCTATTACCTCAGACTAAATAGTGGATCTCGTGGCTTAGGCCAATGGACCGACACAGCATTGATTTGAGGGGATGTAAATAGTGCATGTCATAATAAGTATTAATACACAAGAAATCAATAATCTAATTACACTACAATGACCACACCAGTTTATAAAGAAGGATTATAAATTTATTTCTCTATATTAACAATGCTAAAGTCACGAAAATAATTCTCAAACACAAATGATAAGCATACAGAATCATCAATGGCTGATTAGACCGTTGTATATACCTAAGTTTAATTAAAGCAGGTAAACAAATTAACTTGAAACAATAAATCAAAAAAATTTCAATTTGAATCATGAGAATGTAAAGACAAACTCCCTCACTAACCACCAATTAGGATTAATATGTCGGGCTTCATGTAAACATTTTAAAAACACAAATTTAGAAAGAAAATATACTAACTCGGGTTATAATAAAATTAATATCATTATTATGCAGCAATTAATTCATGAGTTGCAGCTGGTACCTGTACAACAAAAGATACATATGACAATTCACAATTTATACATTACCCATAGGATAACAACAGAGTGATCACTTCAGCAAGGGGACACCATCAGTAGGAACGATCTAAAAATCCCCCCAAGCCCATATGACTAATATATCACTGGAAAATCTCATAAGGTCTGGTCTACTTCTTCACTCCTTTCTCTCTCTCCAACCCAACCAACCAACACCCCCCCAAAATAAGTGACAGAATATTTTATTAACTTTCACAAAACTCATGATTGGTCAGGACAGGGGAAGTTGTAGATTTAGCCAATAAAACTAAAGTTAGATAACAAAAATTTACACATTCATAGAACACTGAATTCCCATTTGGCAATATCTCATTGACGGAATCATTAGCTTAACTCAATTTCTTCTTCTCTTCTGTCTTGTATGTGGCTCAACTGTTTCAAGTCATCAGAATCTTAGGTTCATGAAGAAGCGTCTAACATTGTTGCCATCTACTTCCATCCTCGAGGAAGAAACCACATGTTAGTGACATTTTCTAAACAATAGGATAGTGAAACTCCAGCAATGACCTAGTAAATCTGACCTTGTGAGACATAACACAAAAAACCCGCTAGAGTTAGCTGTTTACACGTTTATAAACTATTAAACATGCTCTTTTAAGTAAGCATTGACAAAATAAAAAACAACTGAAAAGTTACCTAAATGGTGCCTAAGTAGAAAACAAAAGGATTATGGTGGCCATTTTCAAAAGTCACCCGTTTTTGACACATTAGTTCATCAATGATCAGTACATTATTAATTATTAATTCATCAGTAAAATCTCTACTCCTGCAATCCCCAACTGAATTTTGTCTTCCTCAAGAAATCAGAGTACTTTATTTTAACACCAAACTCTGAACAACACTTTAAATGTATCAATTGTGCCATTTTATTTGATTGTAGACTACTGATTACACTTTGTTTCAGGCAATACATGCATATGAAATGAATAATAATCCCTGTTCTACAGTCTCAAAATGGAGGACGTGGCAACAGCAATGCTTACTTTGAGTTCGGCTCACCCAAAGTTTCAGTTGATTTGACTTCTCGGCACCTAATTTAAACTCATTAGAGGGACGCCATGCCCAAGAGCTACAGGTGGAACTATTTATTATATGGAGTCCTCTTGACCAAGAAGGCATCCTGTCATGAAAAGCAAACAAGACGATGGACTGACTGAGTCGCCCACGGCATACTAAAGGTAGGAAGGGTGTGGGGCCCAGCTCTTACTCCAATATATGAGTCTATCTCACAATCCAAGTCCTTTTCAGACCTAATGTACTTTACTGGTCTTGCTTTAATCAAGTGACAAATCCACCATCTTTCGAAATTGAGATATCCTTTCAAAAACATTTATTTTCTCTACACTTGTTTTTGCCTTGAGTCTAACATTTCTTAACATTAGAGGCAGCACCATTTAAAAAATCTTGATATATACCCTACTCGGTTGGCTCTTAACTCCCTTATCACTCTGAGCTAAAATTTTCTATAATGCATGCACATCACTAAGTTGCTTTGCAGCACATATAAGGGATTGACTGCAAAAATTCCCAATCTGTATACATGCAACTTTCTGATCTTTATGTTAACCCACGGCCTTGAGGTAGCTTCAGGCATATCCATCCACTATGGGGTGAAAGGCATGTTTACTGATATTATCACCGCTTAATGTATGGCTATTATTGTCAACCTTTCAAAATAAGAACCTGTTGAAAGAATAATAAAAAACTCTCTTGAGGATAAAGTCTGAATTTCTTATGATTGTTACATGGAGAATTCATATAAAGACTAAGCTAATAACGTCTGAGCACAGCAAAAATACTTTCCAGTAGTAGCAAACCTCATGTGATGTAAAATATTTATTATTTAACCCCTTCTCTGCCTTGGACGAGGTGATCTCGTCCAAGGCACCCGGGAGCCGGGGGAGCGCTAGCGCTCCCCCCATGGGCCCCCCACCCACGCCCCCCAGTCGTGGATGGAAGGGGAATCCCTTCCCCTTCCACCCCCGACTCCCCCCACCCCCGTGACGTCAGCGCGCGATCACACGCTGATTGTCACAGAGGCCTCGTCCTTTGCGCTGGAAGGGGGGGGGGGTCAGAAAGTCTACTAGATGCTAGGGAATTTTTTTTAAAAACAAAAAATATTGGGGTGGTGGCTACCAACCAGTATGGGCCCGGTTACGCCCCCACCTCAACTGAAGGGGGTAACAGTCTTTCAGCTCTCCTCCACACTCTAAAACATCTTATCCCACAGCAAGCAAGAAGGCATTTGATTATTTTGGGTTTTAGTTTTACATTTGGGCCATGAGAACTTGGCTTACTCTCAAAATCGTCCACCTTGGAATGGTGAGGGCTGCACTTTATGGACTTTGGGACGCTGCCATGTAGAAAAATCCACAAGACCTAGACACATCTGAAAACTAAGCATCTGGGTGATTCCAAACTGGTGTGTTTCACATGCACCCGCACCATTTTTGTACCCACAATCCCCTGCAAACCTCCAACTTTGCTGGAAATCACACATTTTTCCCACGTTTTTGTGATGGAACCTTCCGGAATCTGCAGAAATCTACAAAATTCCTACCACCCAGCATTGTCTCATCTATATCGATAAAAATTCTGCTGCACTTGTCAGCCTAAAAATGTTTTTTTGCAAACTGCCCTTTTGGACCCCCTTTGTTCCCCCTCAATATCAACATGTTTTTGGCTCTTCCCTTTCACAAGCACTTGGCCCAGCTACAAAAATGAGGTATCATTTTTACGGGGACTGAGGGGAACATTGGGTGGTATGAAATGTGTCCCAGTGCGGTGATCCCACACAGAAATGTGGGCAAATGTTTATTTTTTAGCTAAATTTGAGGTTTGCTGAGGATTCTGGGTAAGAAAACATTGGGGGATCCACGCAAGCCACACCTCACTGAATTCCCTCAGGTGTCTAGTTTTCAGAAATGTCTGGGTTTGCTAGGTTTCCCTAGAAGGCTGCTGAGCCCAGGTCCAAAAACACAGGTGCCCCCCTGCAAAAACAGGTAGTTTTGTGTTTGATAATTTTGATGTGTCCACGTTGTGTTTTGAGCCATTTCCTTTTGTGGGCGCTAGGCCTAATCATACAAGTGAGGTACCATTCTTTTCGGGAGACTTGGGGGAACGCTGGGTGGAAGGAAATTTGTGGCTCCTCTCAGATTCCAGAACTTTCTGTCTCAAATTTTGAGGTTTGCAAAGGATTCTGGGTAACAGAACCTGGTCAGAGCCCCACAAGTCACTCCATCTTGGATTCCCCTAGATGGCTAGCTTTAAAAAATGCACAGGTTTGGTAGGTTTCCCTAGGTGCTGGCTGAGCTAGAGGCCAAAATCTACAGGTAGGCACTTTGTAATAAACATCTCTGTTTTCTGTGAAAAAATGGGATGTGTCCACGTTGTGTTTTGGAGCATTTCCTGTCACGGGCGCTAGGCCTACCCACACAAGTGAGGTATCATTTGTATCGGGAGACATGGGGGAACGCTGGGTAGAAGGAAATTAGTGGCTCCTCTCAGAATCCAGAACTTTCTGTCGCCAAAATGTGAGGAAAATGTGTTCTTTTAGCCAAAATTTGAGATTTGCAAAGGATTCTGGGTAACAGAATCTGGTCAGAGCCCCACAACTCACCCCATCTTGGATTCCCCTAGGTCTCTAGTTTTAAAAAATGCACAGGTTTGGTAGGTTTCCCTAGGTGCCGACTGAGCTAGAGGCCAAAATCTACAGGTAGGCATTTTGCAAAAAACACCTCTGTTTTCTGTCAAAAAAATGGGATGTGTCCACGTTGTGTTTTGGGGCATTTCCTTTTGTGGGCGCTAGGCCTAATCACACAAGTGAGGTACCATTTTTATCGGAAGACTTGGGGGAACGCTGGGTGGTAGAAAATTCGTGGCTCCTCTCAGATTCCAGAACTTTCTGTCACCGAAATATGAGGAAAATGTGTTTTTTTAGCCAAATTATAAGGTTTACAAAGGATTCTGGGTAACAGAACCTGGTCAGAGCCCCACAAGTCACTCCATCTTGGATTCCCCTAGGTCTCTAGTTTAAAAAAATGCACAGGTTTGGTAGGTTTTCCTAGGTGCCGGCTGAGCTAGAGGCCAAAATCTACAGGTAGGCACTTTGCAAAAAACACCTCTGTTTTCTGTCAAAAAATGGGATGTGTCCACGTTGTGTTTTGGGGCATTTCCTGTCGCGGGTGCTAGGCCTACCCACACAAGTGAGGTATCATTTTTATCTGGAGACTTGGGGGAACATAGAATAGCAAAACAAGTGTTATTGCCCCTTGTCTTTCTCTACATCTTTTCCTTCCAAATATAAGAGAATGTGTAAAAAAGACGTCTGTTTGAGAAATGCCCTGTAATTCACATGCTAGTATGGGCACCCCAGAATTCAGAGATGTGCAAATAACCACTGCTCCTCAACACCTTATCTTGTGCCCATTTTGGAAATACAAAGGTGTTCTTGATAGCTATTTTACACTCTTTATGTTTCAGCAAATTAATTGCTGTATACCTGGTATAGAATGAAAACCTACTGCAGGGTGCAGCTCATTTATTGGCTCTGGTTACCTAGGGTTCATGATGAACCTACAAGCACTATATATCCCCACAACCAGAGGAGCCAGCCGACGTAATGGTATATTGCTTTCAAAAATCTGACATTACAGGAAAAAGTTACAGAGTAAAACGTGGAGAACAATTGCTATTTTTTCACCTCAATTTCAATATTGTTTTTTTTCAGTTGTTATTTTCTGTAGGAAACCCTTGTAGGATCTTCACAAATTACCCTCTTGCTGAATTCAGAATTTTGTCTACGTTTCAGAAATGTTTAGGTTTTTGGGATCCAGCATTGGTTTTACGCCCATTTCTGTCACTGACTGGAAGGAGGCTGAAAGTACAAAAAAATCATAAAAATGGGGAATGTCCCAGTAAAATACCAAAATTGTGTTGAAAAATTGGGTATTTTGATTCAAGTCTGCCTGTTACTGAAAGCTCGGAAGCTGGTGATTTTAGCACTGCAAACCCTTTGTTGATGCCAATTTCAGGGGGAAAAAACCACAAGCCTTCTTCTGCAGCCCCCTTTTCCCATTTTTTTAAAAAAAACGAAATTTTCACTGTATTTTGGCAAATTTCTTGGCCTCCTTCAGGGGAACCCACAAAGTCTGGGTTCCTCCAAAATCCCTAGGATGTTGGAAAAAAAGGATGCAAATTTGGCGTGGGTAGCTTATGTGGACAAAAAGTTATGATAGCCTAAGCGAGAACTATTCCAAAAAGGCAAAAAAAGGCCTGGCACAGGAGGGGGAAAAGGCCTGGCAGCGAAGGGGTTAATATTAAATCGTGCATATAATTTTAGGAAAAGCACCAAAAAATGTGATTGTAATACTAGAAAAAGGCAATGTTTTACGCTAGTAAAGTACACAAAGTTAGTCTTTGAGCAAGGTTGTCAAATCATGTTCTAGCTCTAAACTAAGCAAACATGAATGTGGGTGACATGACAGAGTAAAGAGTTTTGGAAAATCTTTCTAAGATAGCTGTGTCTAATGCATCCATTAAAGAACCATAGGTCACATATTCTGTTCCTGGTTTGTCCACTCGTCCTCTCATCCTTCTAAATTCGATAAAATGAGTACTGTTGGGTTAGGTAGTAGTTATCACCTTTTATCAGCACCTAGAGGCAATTAAAATTGTAGCATGCACTAAGTAAGGGTAGAAATAATTCATGTTGGTATTATTAATTGCATTCAATGCAAGTACACTATGTAAAACAGTATACACTCTACAATAGCTGTAATTACAACCTCGATTAGAGCGCACTCAAGACTCAAACTCAGGCACTAATTTCACACCGAAGGGTGTTTTTCTCACACAGTTTTCACCAGGTAAAACCTGGCTCAAAATCATAAGGCCACATAAACCACGGGGCGTGGCTAAGCCAGCAAACATGGCGGACGCGAGCTGTTAGAGCTCCGCACCGCCTTCGCCAAAAACTATCTCTTGGAGGGGACGCGGGGGGCATAATGCTCCTCGCGTGCTGAGGAGAGGCGAGGGACGCGCCAGGACCAGCCGTGTGGGAGGAGGACCCCGGCAGTCCATGTTGGCCAGTTGGTGCCACGGCCGCGCGGACCCGGCCTCGAGGTCGGGCCGCGGGAAGGCGGCTTTACTGCAAAGGATCGGACGGATGGAGCTGGGGCCACGCGCCGGAGCTTGGGTGGCCCCTGCCCGTCCCTGCTGATCGCCAGATAAAGCCTGCAGAGGGGTGGTGAAACCCCCCCAGCGCCTGACGGCCGCAAACACGAGGTGGGGCACCCCCTGCGGGGTCCCTGTGCTGGAGACCGCAAAGGGCTTTGGGGGCACCTGTGGGGGCCCCCCCTCCCTTACTGGGAACCAATACTGTGTGCTGGACTTGGCTTGAGGGGCCGGTGCAGGGCGGCATAAACACACGTCAAGCAGCAAATATCGCGGCGGTGACCGTGCAGCTGAGCGGGGGCGCCCTTTGCCTCTTCATTTGTCTTCAATGGACCATGTTATAGGGACAAAAACCAGTCAATCTCCGGGCAACAGAGCGGCAAAGCGAGAGCGTGGCCCCGCTGGACCCTGTGCCAAAAACAGAGCTGAGCCCCGTAGGAGTGTGGGAACCCTTGGGCAGCCTAGTGAAGCTTGCCACACCCCAATCTTTGCCACTGGCCGGAGTGATTGAATAGAGGGGGACACCCCCCCACTCGGAGTCCAGTCCCCGCACCTGGGGGTGGCCGGGGGCTACCGGGGGAGGAGGCGCTCTGGACACCTGATGAGCCTGAGAGGATTTACGGACATAAACCGCACTAGTGCTGGGGCCCCCGACTTACCTGAATCTCCCAGAGGCCACAAAACATCATAAACCAAAAGTAAGTGACCTGAGACAAGAGGGGAGGAGTTGTCTGACTGGGCTGCTCGTGCTGCAGCGGGGAGGCAAACTATTACCTCCCCGGCAACCGGGTCCAGATCGCTCCGGTCGGCGCAGATGCCCAGCAAGCAGAGACGACGTCTGAACAAGGGACCCACTGGCAACCAAACCGAGCGAGGCACTAAATGAAAGTCCCCCTTACGGTGCTATTCCTCACAGAACTAGTTGCAAACAAAGCTCAGTACTACGGAACCTAGAGCGACTACCTTGGATCGAACCCTGCACTGGGCTACCCAGGACCGGCAAAAAAACGACGTGTCCTCCCGCGCCACCCCAACCAAGACTGAACTAAAAAGCAACATGCACAAAGAGGCCAAACGAGTTCAGAACATTGTTTTGAAACCAGGCAACACCCACCCCAAGATCTAAACTATGTCAGGAATGGGGTGCCTGCGCTCGGGAGCAGGAGCCGGAAAAACACAGGACACCCTAACCCAAGACAGTCAAAAATTGACGCGGTGCTCGCTTGTACACCAAACTCTAGGGCTGCCCACCTTATTTAGAGATGGAAGGACCCAATATTCTTCACTGATAGAGCCCCTAATGAATCCTGTTAGCGCGTGTCTGACCTTATTAGGTTTCTTATCATTAGATTATAAGGGAACACGTTAGAGGTTCAATAGATCTTTTGACTGTACTTAGAGTAGTTCCCACCATAGGACCAAGTTCCAAAGCAAATCAAAAGCAATATCAATCAATAACATAAATAATCTTGGGAGTCAATAATTTCCACACACCATGACCGCTTGGCCATGAATAACCACATCTTTCTGTGAAAGTTAAAATGATTATTTCCCTACAATAACAATGCTAATGTCACGTAACTTAGTCAATGTGATCAATGAAAATCAAATGATAAACATACAGAAACAATACTGGTTGATCAAATCTCCTAAACAACCACAATTTAATCAAAGTTTGGACCACTACACATTCCAAAGTTATGGTACAAATCAATAGCAAGACCAACTGTGCAAAAGAAATGGCATACATTTAGATTCAGCAAAAAAAAGACATAAACTGATGTTAATATTTAGTAAGCATCATCAGGGAGTATCCTAACTAACCTTCTGATTAGAATAGCATGTTTGGGATTCATGCAAAACAATTTAGTCAACAACAATTTGGAAAACATCTAACTATAGCTCTATCAAAATTAGCAGTTGGTACCTAAAAACAAAAGCAAATAGACATAATAATCAGTAACATCATCTTATCCCTTGCCTCAGTATGGTCAGCAAGCGGTAACAGTCTTCGTCAATTAGACATCTGTTAGGTCAGCAAAGCGTTGGAATTCAGCATTAAAGTTCAAAATAGGAAATGTCTCTTCATGCATAATAATAATTATCCTCTCAAGACAGTTAAGAAAAACAGGAAAAATGGCCTCTCTCCTCTCGGTGCAGTGTGGCTATGTTAGATTCCCTAAAACTACTACCCACGTTGCTATTGGCCAAAGGATCGTACATTTACATTTAGTCCAATGAAAGTAGAACCTCAAATCTAAGAATTCACTAAACCAGTGTTCACATGTCGATGGCGGGCTCTTCTTCTCCTGTTCCCGTAGTTGTGCTCATCAGGTAACAAAATTTAATCTGCTTATACTCCAGTAATTGCTTCCATTGTCCGCTCCTGGGAACCTCGCTTTTACACACACTTCGTTATACAAAGTATCTATAGCTAGTACAATGTTTTCTAGCAGGCAATTCTTATGGGAAAGAGCTTCAACTACTAGCATTTGGTCAACGCAATAGAAAACCTACATTTTATTCTCTAAGCAGCCATTTTATGATTCGTCTAAGCAATGCAACTTGACATGAGTCCTTGTAATTAGGCCCAAAACCTTGTTAAATGAAGGCCTATGATTAATAAAGCAAATATGTAATACCTAACCATTATTATGACATACTACTACATTAATCCAAAAATAAGCTCAACATTTTACAATAATGAGCTGTTAATAAGTACACTTTGTGGTTATTGGTGGCCATTCAAGTAGGCACGACTTCAAACTTGTGTATTCATTTTCTACGTTAACTCATTTTCTATGCAGATTCAACATTCAGAATACATGAATATTGAAGAATAAAATGTCAGCATTAACAATTCATCGACTGAAAACTTTCTTTGAAGGCCCAGCAGCGATGGGGGCCATTGGAGGAAGGACCTTACACCACCAACCCTATATAGGGTGGACGGTGTAATGTCTATTTTTCCTACTCATCACCACCAAGAAAAACCTGGTGCTGGGGGACAGAAAAAAACAATAATGACTCCCACACAGTGGGAGAAAAGTCCCAGGGTGGGGGTCATTAGTTGTCTTTTGTTAGCCAAAATCTTTATAAATGTTGTCGACCATCTTCAAAACCGATGGCAGGCATTCACCAAACTTTTGGCACATTGAATTGAATTGCAGTGATGGTGGCTCCTTTCAATGTACTAAGATGTCAGCTGGGTCAGCGCTCATCTACAAATTTGACAGTTGGTATTCTGAGAGAGTTGTGAAGGTAATGCCTTCTACCACCCTGAGGAACTTTGCTCCATCTACAAAATCTTTACATGAGGCTCAAAGTTGTAAAATGGAGAGCAAATCATTTATCCACGCCTGACCTACAACATTTATCTTTAGGATGATAACAGCACTATCTTTGCTTATAAACAATGTTAGTGTGGTGACCAAATGAAAATGCTGGCAGAACTTTCTTTAAAGAAAATGAGGTGTTGCATTTACACTTTCCACAAAAATATCTAAATGCACATAGAAATGTAATCCATTTGAAATTTTCACACAGCTACGGAGCACAGAAGCTCTCCCTGGCTGCCTGCTTCCTAATTGGCACAGCTCCTTTGGTATGAGAACAATTAACCCATCTTGACAATCACGAAGGACTGAAAATGCTAGAATCGTGATGTAGATGTCAAATGAAATAAAATAAAGAAATCAAAGGCAAAAGAATAGCAAGTCGTTCTATTCAGGAAATGTTAATTACTATCCAAAGAAGACTATTATGATAACTATTTTTATATTTACAAAATATTTATATCCCAGTGGGTATCAACAGTGCTGTCTCCATTGGAGATTTAGTTGTTAGATGGTTGGTATATATGAGCAATTAGAAAAGACACAAAGGTAAAGCTCACTCTTTCCTGTTGTTATTCAACAAACTGCACATAATCATTTCTTCACCACCCCAACTGCACAAACACTAAGCTCCACTGTGTTCATGTTCCAAGTTTTCTCAAATTATAATATTGTTTACCTCGCCCACCACCTTTCCCAGCCGCACTCCTATGCATCTACAACCTCTGCTAGGTGATTTCTCAAGAATACCACACTTCTACTGTGGTCTTTCACAGGCACCGGCCTCTTCTTTCGGAGACTATTACTGACACCTAAAACCTGCACTAAAGTCTGTTTCATTAATCCACTTACTGTTCTGGAGAGCATCCAGAATCAAATTATTTTTATCACGATAGGCTTATGCACTCTAACTCTCACGAAAACCATTTAATTCATCATACACCGCCACTGGCAAGCTATTTAACGCACTGCCTCAAAACAGCTTGCTGGTTTCTGGAGTGGATCATTCTCTTAGGAAGAATGTATTTCCCTGAGATAACAGGAGGCTGTTTCACGAACCCACTGCTTCCAAGGGAAGGTTGTCTCTACGCATCTAGGACTTCTTCATTAGTTTTATTTGATGCATTGAACACAATCGCTCACCCAGTTTTGAATGCACTTATTCGATCGGTTACAAGCTGTTTCATGTATCTCTTACTTGTGCTGAGAGAAAGGAAAGCGCCACTCATCTCTGATACCGACATGCACCGACTGGTTTCTCACGTTTTCGTCCAGGAGGTAAATGCAGACAAGGTTCCGTATAGGGATTTGGTAAAATATGCAGTAAGTGAGGACAAGATTCACACTTAAAGTGTAAGGGCGGGAATTGTAGGAAACCAGCCTCAGAAATTACCACCAGGTAAAGTCCAACTTGAGGGACAAGGACCTGTAAAAGGTATTAGAGGATATGTCTGCCATGGGAAACCTGCCTGATGTAGCAGAGTTGCACGCTAAAAGGATGTCCCTCCCAGGCAGACTTCTGCAAGGCGCAGAAGGAGTGCCCTATTCCTCAAAGCCTTAAGAACAGGCTAATGGCATCCCCAGTGGGTGACACTGGATCTACTGGGAGGCGACGTCTTGTATAGTGAGCCTAGGGACCATAAATATTGGGCAGGGAGAGGCTGTTAGCTTCCCAGTGCTACAGGGACTTCCTACTGGCCATAATAGCACCCCATATTATGACCCACTTCTAATTCCTCTCTAGAGTATCATGCACACACCTTTGTAGCGTACTGTACTTTCATAGACTTTCCCACAATTTTCTGAATAGTAGCGGGTTATTTCTGTTTCCACTAATGACCAATGAGTAGATGAATAATCACATCATTGACATAACAATTATCTTCCGTCCCTCTCAAATACCCTCTGTCAGATTCCAAGTGCATCATTTTGTGAAGGCTGTAGCCTGTATTTCAACGTATCTGGTGCTCCCTTTGGGATACATCATTTCACCAACTGAACAAAAGCAAATATGTGCATCAATTTTCCTTCCTAGGAACATCTGAAATCATTTTAATTTTAGTCCAGGGTTAAACAGCTACATTTATATTAGTGGTGTCTAGCACTGAAGAAAAATAATATAAAGTACTTTTTTAATGGTTATAATAACTTGATTTAGCTTATATATAAATAAATATGTCTGAAGCCTTGTCCAGTTGGTCTTTCACTGTGTTTTAATATGCTGTACTTGACTGTCTAAAAAGCCATTCAACTCCCTTAAGGGCTTCCTAAAGACTGTTGTCCAATTAATGGGGTGCTCATCACTGGTTCCCCGTTCCAGCGTCAGCATCTTACTGTCAGCGTGTCACTGGCCCCCTATACCTCTGTCTCCCTGTCCCAATGTCAGCGTCTTTGCCCCGTATAAATGTCTCCATTCTCTTTTGTCTGCATTTGTGTTTGCTTGTCCATTGTTGGCATTTGTGCCTTCTTATGCCAGTGTCTGCCTACACTGACACTAGTGCAAGTAGATAGTTCACTTCCCCGTAAGAGAGTTTGCGTTTCTCTTATTCTCCCAGTGTCAATATTTGTAGTCCCATTTCCCAGTGGGACTGTCTCCCTATTACTGATGTCAAGGTATTAATGTTTCTAGTCCAGTCCTTTCATGTACCATTGTTGGCGCTACCTACTCCTATTGTCAGAGTCTCCCAGTCCTGGTGCTAGTGTTCATGTTTCTCCATACTGTTGCCCGTTTGTATGCCTTCTTGTCCTGTTGTAATTGTATGGTTGCCTATTTGGCTCCTTGTCAACGTATTTGTCACTGTGTCCCATTTTCTTTTCCTCTACCCCGGTGTCAGAGTCATAATTTCTGAATATTAGCATCTTCCTATGCCAGTGACAGTGCTGCCCTGTACAAGTGTCAGTGTTTCCATGCCTTGAACTTTGTGCCCGCCTAGCATTACTTGACACTATTTCCCTATTTATTTGTCAGTGTTTATGTATCATTGCTCCCATGCCGATATTTGTGTCTCAAGTATCCTATTTTAGTGTTTATGTCTCCCAGTCATGTTTTGGCGTTAAATGATTCTTATTACATGTAAGTTTATTATCTACCTATTAGACCTTGTCCTTTCTGCATGGTCCCGCCTTCCATTACTGAACTCGGTTTTGTTCGTTTTTGGGACTCTCTGCACTTTATCCCTGCTGATCAGTGGTAAAGTGCTTGTGTTCTCCCTTCTAAATATGATCTCTTTGGGCTCTCGCTGATGTTTTGGGTCACTATAGATGTGTAGGTTGTATTGTTTGTAAATTAACTTCGGACGCTAACATTCTGATGGCTAATAACACAACATTCAACGTGTGTGCTTTACTAAACTCGAACACGTGAAATATCATTTATGTAATCAAATGTCCGTGTATGGTGCTACTTTTACATACAAATTTAAAAACACTGGTTGTAGTGTTTGGATTTGTGACAGTTGTACTCATTTTATTTATTATATATTACTTTTTTAATTGGTTTGGTGTTGTGTTTTCTCTTTCTTACTATTTATGTGCAGCATAAAAACTTTACACATTGCTTCCAAATAAATTTGACTGCTTCTGTGCCAAGCTGCCAGAAAGTTAAGTACACATTTATTTTGTGTCTTTTGTGGTTCACCCTGACAAGGCCTGTGTTTATTACTAGAGTGTGTATCTCATCCTTTTCAATAGCCCAATTACTTGGACTACCATTTGTATGTTTCATTCTTTCTATGTCAATTTTTTTCTTCTCCCTGTCACAATATCATGTTTAAGTTTACATGCCCAACAACATCTATCCTATTGTTGGAATGTCAGTGTTGAGTCTTCTGTACTCAGCTACAGTGATGGACTACATCTGTTCTACTGGCTGTGTTCATGTATTCTTGCCTCCATTGTCAGTCTTTGTGTCCACCTGGTCCTCATGCTCTCTTCATAGATTCCTTCAAATAATGCCGATGATTGAGTAGTCCAATCTCGGGGTCAATTTTCCATTCTCTGTGTTAATTTCTTGGCCTGGTCCAAATTTACATTACACCAGTATAATTTGTATTATTATGGGAAGTTAGTATTATGCTTACTACGCAAAATTCCTAAAATTACGACAATTTGCATAACTACTCACCATTCACAGTAAAAATGTACTAGTAAAGTGTGAGGACAACAGAACCTGAACGGTTGTTGTTCAAATTGCTTTTGGCCCTTGGACTAATTTCATGCGAAAATATAGCATTAAATAACAGATTCGCATTTTGCATATTTATACTGAACGTTGTTTCATTTTTCCACAATTTTATGTATTTATGCAAAAGCGAATTATATGAGTCTCACACACCCTTATTCATTTCTCCCTGTACAAGTCTTTGTGTCCCTCGGTTTTGGAGTCCCGGACCAGAGTCCTAGCATGTTGTTGTGGGTACTAGAGCTGAGGTGTGTGAGAAGGATTTTTATTTGTGTTGGTCCAGTTGCTCATGCACATGTGTATGTAATTACAGGTGGAGATGTGGTAGGGTGCTGGCGAAGATGAAGTTTCCAATCTTTGTACGGGTTCTAGTGGAGTTGTTGGAACTTTTGGGTGAGGTGTCAGCATTATAGTGTATGCTATTGCTGGTGTGTGCACTAACGGAGGTGCTAATGCTATTGCCAGAACTGTTTGTATAACAGTTGTTCAGTTTGGATACTGTGACTGAGTATTGCATGCGGGTAGTAGGATAGAGACAGGGTTTCACAGCACGGCATATTGGTTGACATGATCCAAGTACCTCTGGATTAGCCATATGTTAATGTGGTCCCTATTGTGAGCTGTTTGGGTTTCTTTCAGATGTAACAAAGTAAATATTTCTAAAAGGACAGAGGTCAAAACTATGAATGATTGGCCTATTGCTAGAGATCCAGGAGCCATTGACGCTGCATTGAGGGGAGTTAAATAGATATGTATTAGGGAGTGCTGCAGGTGGGAGGTGCAGGGTTGGAATGGGAGGTGCTGGGTTTAGACCAGGTGATACCGGGGCTGCACCAAGATATTATATGGCATTAGAGGGTGGGCGCACTGAGAGCTGCAGATGTGTTGAGACCGGCATTACCCGACAGTAGATAGTGTACTGCTAACGCTAAATGTATAATGATTTTCAATAAAATTATGATTACAGAAATTTCTGAAAATGAAAGCAGTTCTTGAGAAGATTCCTAAACCAATTAGTGACTTACTGTTAAGTTGCTTTGCTTTAAATTTTTAACATTATTTACACCCTCAGAAACTGTAAAATGATACAGACATTAGTAATTAGCTCTTGCTGAATTTGTCAAGTGGCACTTTGGTCTATCTGTAAACTTCGAAAGTGATGTGAGGTGTAAATCAACATGTTATCCTAGTGACGTAAATAAGGACTTTTTCAGAAACTGGAATTATAACATTACACAATATTTATCAGTTTGAACACAAGTAAATTAACCTATTTAATGAGATCACAATGGCAATCAGTCAATCACTTAGAGAAGTAAAATGAAGACAAATGAGGAAATTGTTTCATAATGAATACACTGACACTTTAACAGGGGTACGCGGAATTCGGGTAATTTGCTTTTGCATAATTAATTGTAATTTTGAGAAAGTTATGTTGTAGAAAAATTGATTATTGGTAAGGGCAGGTAAGTACCTGCACTTAGCAATAGACCACTAACTTCTTCTTAGGTCCAGTTAAGTCTAAATAAATTAAACCCAGCTCAACCCTTGGTAGCTTGGTAACAAGTGAAAAGGCTTAACTTAGGAGACAAATGTGTAAAGAATTTAAAAATCTAAAAACAGTAAATAAGTAAAACACAAAATACAATAAAAATTCAACAGCAATTTATAAAAACAGATTATGGCCCTCATTATGACACTGGCGGTGAGTGATAAAGTGGTGGTAATAACACCAACAGGCTGGCGGTAATTACCGCCAAACTATGACCATGGCGGTGACAACTCCAATAGACAGCCAATGTACCACACCAACCACCAGGGCGGAAACAACACTCACCAAAGCGGTAGCCGGCAACAGCCAGACGGGAGACAAAGTACTGCCCACCATATTATGACACTGCGAACCGCCACCTTATCCGGAGTGGTACCAACGCCATTAGAAGCCTGGAGGAAACGCATCACAGAAGAGAAAGGACTCACCATCGGAGACACACAGAAGAACAGGGTTCCACCATTGAGCCTAAACTGCAAATTTTCTCAATGATCTTCTACGTTATGCTCCACCTGAAACACCAACGCTGATGAAGACGACGACGGTGAGAACAGCCGCCTAGCACACAAGGGGTGGAGGGAGGAAAACGAGAGTGACACACACACGCAAAACACACATCCGACACACACACACACCATACACACAACCAACTGCACACGACAAACAATTTGCCCCCAATACATGGCAGAATAATGCAAGGACAACAGGAATGGACGAAAATGATTGTATTTAAATCAACATCTAAAAAATTTAGCGATTTGTCAATGAAACAGATATGTACACATGTACACAAAGGGACACTGCCCAGTCCAATGTTCTCTGGGCCCACATGACCACAGTCTAAGGACCAACTCGAATCCTGACTTCATCCGGATAGAACTCTGCAGGGGCATCAGTTTGCAAGTGGACAGGCACCTCGGGGGGCACCTCAGCCGGATGCGGGAACAAGCCCACTGGTTCTGGATGGGGCAACATGCCCATTGCTCTGTCCTGGGGAGTGCAAGGCCACAGTCTCTCAGGTGGGTGACTTGCCCACTGGTTCTGGATGGGGCAACCTGCCCATTGCTCTGTCCTGGGGAGTGCAAGGCCACAGTCTCTCAGGTGGGTGACTTGCCCCCTTCTTCTGGATGAGGCAACATGCTCATTGCTCTGTCCTGGGGAGTGCAAGGCCACAGTCTCTCAGGTGGGTGACTTTCCCACTGCTTCTGGATGGGGCAACATGCCCATTACTGCGTCCTGGGGAGTGCAAGGCCACAGTGTCTCAGGTGAGTGACTTGCCCACTGGTTCTGGATGGGGTAACATGCCCATTGCTCTGTCCCGGGGAGTGCAAGGCCACAGTCTCTCAGGTGGGTGACTTTCCCACTGGTTCTGGATGGGGCCCCTCGTACAGCAGCCCCTGGAGGGTAGCCTACCTGGCATCCACTGGCCGTGACAGCTGCAAGGTTTTGGCAGATGGAGGTGCCTCCTGGGCAGCCTCTGCAGGTGGTGATGGATGCAGTGTGGTGGTGGATGCAGGTTCCTCCTGTGCAGCCTCTGCAAGTGGTAATGGCTGCAGTGTGGTGGTGGATGGGGGTGCCTTCTGGGCAGCCTCTGCAGTTGCTGATTGAGCACTTCCTCAGCTGGGGGTGGGGGCCCAGTGACAGCTGGTGGTGGAGGTGTCACCCTGACAGCCTCAGCTGGAGTAGAGGGCTGAGTCTCCTCCATTACATGGGGTGTGGATTCCTTACCCTTTCTGACAGGGTTGGATGGCTTCTTCTCCTTCTTGGATGGAGGTGCAGGCTCCTTCCTCTTCTTGCCTGGAGGTGCAGGCTCTTTCCACTTCTTCGATGGATGTGCAAGCTCCTTCCCATTCTTCGATGGAGGTGCAGGCTCCTTCCCCTTCTTCAATGGAGGTGTAGGCTCTTTCCCCCTCTTTGATGGAGGTGTGGTATCCTTACCACCATGAGTAGGTGATGCCACCACTGTCCCCATGGACTGTTTGGCTGAGGTGCTGGGCTGGGTCTTTGGTACCATGCTCATATGGGCAGGATGGGGGAGGGGGAGGGAAGAGGTCAAGTTGGGCAAGGAAAAGCTTTTTAGGGACAGTGGGGTGGGAGGCGTGATGGGATTGGAGGTAGAGGGAGTAGTTGTAGGAGGTGTATGTTTGCTGGATTTGGGTGCAGGTGCATGGGCTGCATGCTGATGTGAGGTGAGTGGCTGTTGGGTGTGTAAGTGCTTGTGTACCTTAGGAGGGGGGACAGACAGGGTGGGAGAGGACAGAGGGGAAGCGTGCATGGCTGTTGTGGAGGTGCCTGCTAGTGAGGTGTGTGTGCTGCTTGGTGTGGTGATGCTGGTGGTGGATGTTGATGTAGTGCATGCAGGTGTGAGTGTGGACATGACCATGAGGGAGGTAGAGGAGGAGGAGGAAGGGGAGACAGTGGAGGCAGTGGATGTTGCCGTGTCTGCAACTGTATGGTGTTTGCGTGAGTGCTTGTGTGATGAAGTGTGGTGCTTGTGTTTGCATGTGCCACTCTTGGGTGTTGTCTTGTGTGCCTGGGATGGGTTGGGGCCAGGAGAATGGGACTGGGAAGTGGTAGTTGGAGGGGGGATGTTAAAAACAGGGACAATGGCTGCCATCAGAGAGGAGGCCAGAGCCTGAATCGATCTCTGTTGGGCCGCCAATCCACAGTGAATGCCCTACAGGAATGCATTGCATGGCTGCATCAGGTATGGCAGCCCCTGGATGGCATTCACAATGGTTGACTGCCCTACAGAAATGGATCTCAGGGGGTCAATAGCCTCCTTACTCAGGGCAGCAGGTCTCACTGGGGCAGGGCCTGAGGTGCCTGGGGCAAAGGAGATGCCCACAGTCCTGGGTGAGCGGGCACGGGCAACTTGCTGAGGGGCGACTGGGAGGACGGTGCTGGTACCGGGGTGGGGGCTGTACCTGCAGCTGGGATGGTCACAGAGCTGTCCACCATCACCAGGGAGCTCCCATCAGAGGAGATAACTGAGTCTGTGCTGTCTCCTCCAGTTTCTGCGGTGGTGCTCCCTTCGCCCTCCGTCCCACTGGTTCCCTCGGCATCAGTGGACTCTGCCTCCTGTGGGATGCAGCTCCCTCTGTCACTGGTGCCCCTGCTCCTCCGCCAGATGATGCTAATGCACACAAGATGACAAAACAAGAAAGACAAGAGAGAGAGACACAGGATACACTGGGTCAATGACTGCACCAGCACCACTATTGACATACACATCACCGTCACACACAGGGGACAGGCTTAAGTACTATGCATTGCACTACCAGTGATATGGCTAGTTGCTGAGGCATGATGAGGACCACCCACTGCCAACTTCAGCACTCCTGGGACCCATCATGCCCTGTCTGAAATGGACTCCTAACAAGCTAGGTTACCTGTATTTGCCATACACGCATTACCTTTCAGGTGACCTACGCTGCAATGTCTGGCCTGGCCTTAGGGGCACCCACGATCACACATCCACCACCCGGATACCAACCCACCTGGCAGAATATGTAATGATACCCACTGTACTCACCCCCTTGTGGCTCCTGTGACTCTCTCAAGCACCCATCCAGCTCAGGATAGGCCACTGCCAGCATGGGTGCCATCAGGGGGGTCAGGGTCCGACGGGCACCCCTTTCTCGTTGGGAGGCCATCCCCAGCTGGACCTCCGAGGTCTTCCATGCCCAGCTTCTCAGGTCCTCCTGAAGTTTCCGACAGTGGGTGCTCCTCCTGCCATAGACCCCCAGGGTCCACACATCCTTGGCGATGGCACACCATACACCATTCTTTTGATGGGCACTGACCCCAGAGGTAATACAGACAGTAGAACACCATTAAACAAACAGTCCAGCCTGTCACATAAATGGCCCACTGTTAGAAATGGGGTTTTTGGTTGGCAGTCAGGTTACCCTCTGTCCAAGCAAAAGCCCTCCCTCTAGTCAGGGTAAGTCACACACAATCCAAGATTATCCTGTGCCCACCCTCTGGTAGCTTGGCACGAGCAGTCAGGCTTAACTTAAAAGGCAATGTGTAAAGTATTTGTCCAATAAATCATACAATACCACCATATAGCACCACAAAAATACACCACACAGTGTTTAGAAAAATATATAATATTTATCAGGATAATTGTAGGTCAAAAAGAATAAAGTTGCAATGGGAAATTGTAGAGATATCACTGAGAAGTGATATAAAGTGTCTTAAGTTTTTAGAATATAAACAAAGTCTCTTTCAAGCACAAGTACCTGGTTTAGAGTGGAAAAATCTCCTCAGAGGGCCACAAAGGAAGAGGTCTGTGGAAAAAGGATGTGTGCGTCAATTTCTCTCCAGCACACACGGACTTGCGTCGTTATTTTCCACGCGGGGAAGTCGTGCGTCGTTTTCCAGCGCGCGGACAGTCTCTTTCTGTGGATTGCGGGGATTACCAGATGTCCCGGGTCTGTGCGTGGATTTTCCTGCTTGTTCTCCGGCTGCGCGTCGGTCTGCGGGGCTGCGCGACGAAATTACGATCTCACGCAGGCATCGCGTCGATTTCTCCTCTTGAGGTAGGTCTGCAGGGCTGCGCATCGAAATTACGATCTCACGGCAGGCGTTGCGTCGATTTCTCCTCTAGAGGTCGGGCGGCGTAGTCCTTGCGAAGCCGTGCGTCGGATTTTCAATCGTCCCAAGAGCGTCGCATCGATCAGCGTCGGTGTGCCGCGTTTTTCTTGCCGCGGTACAAGCTGTGCGTCGAAATTTTCGGCGCACGGAGCGTCCAAGTGAAAAAGAGAAGTCTTTTTGGTCCTGAGACTTCAGGGAACAGGAGGCAAGCTCTATCCAAGCCCTTGGAGAGCACTTTCACAGCCAGACAAGAGTTCAGCAAGGCAGCAGGGCAACAGCAAGGCGGGGAAGTCGTGCGTCGTTTTCCGGCGCGCGGACAGTCTCTTTCTGTGGATTGCGGGGATTACCAGATGTCCCGGGTCTGTGCGTGGATTTTCCTGCTTGTTCTCCGGCTGCGCGTTGGTCTGCGGGGCTGCGCGCGAAATTACGATCTCACGGCAGGCGTCGCGTCGATTTCTCCTCTAGAGGTCTGGCGGCGTAGTCCTTGCGAAGCCGCGCGTCGGATTTTCGATCGTCCCAAGAGCGTCGCGTCGATCAGCGTCGGTGTGCGGCGTTTTTCTCGCCGCGGAACAAGCTGTGCGTCGAAATTTTCGCCGCACGCAGCGTCCAAGTCAAAAAGAGAAGTCTTTTTGGTCCTGAGACTTCAGGGAACAGGAGGCAAGCTCTATCCAAGCCCTTGGAGAGCACTTTCACAGCCAGACAAGAGTTCAGCAAGGCAGCAGGGCAACAGCAAGGCAGCAGTCCTTTGTAGAAAGCAGACAGGTGAGTCCTTTGAGCAGCCAGGCAGTTCTTCTTGGCAGGATGTAGTTTCTGGTTCAGGTTTCTTCTCCAGGAAGTGTCTGATGAGGTAGGGCAGAGGCCCTGTTTTATACCCAAATGTGCCTTTGAAGTGGGGGAGACTTCAAAGAGTGGCTAAGAAGTGCACCAGGTCCCCTTTCAGTTCAATCCTGTCTGCCAGGGTCCCAGTAGGGGGTGTGGCAGTCCTTTGTGTGAGAGCAGGCCCTCCACCCTCCTAGCCCAGGAAGACCCATTCAAAATGCAGATGTATGCAAGTGAGGCTGAGTACCCTGTGTTTGGGGTGTGTCTGAGTGAATGCACAAGGAGCTGTCAACCAAGCCCAGCCAGACGTGGATTGTAAGGCACAGAAAGATTTAAGTGCAAAGAAATGCTCACTTTCTAAAAGTGGCATTTCTAGAATAGTAATATTAAATCCGACTTCACCAGTCAGCAGGATTTTGTATTACCATTCTGACCATACTAAATATGACCTCCCTGCTCCTTTCAGATCAGCAGCTGCCACTTCAACAGTGTATGAGGGCAGCCCCAATGTTAGCCTATGAAGGGAGCAGGCCTCACAGTAGTGTAAAAACTAATTTAGGAGCTTTACACTACCAGGACATATAACTACACAGGTACATGTCCTGCCTTTTACCTACACAGCACCCTGCTCTAGGGGTTACCTAGGGCACACATTAAGAGTGACTTATATGTAGAAAAAGGGGAGTTCTAGGCTTGGCAAGTCCTTTTAAATGCCAAGTCGAGGTGGCAGTGAAACTGCACACACAGGCCTTGCAATGGCAAGCCTGAGACAAGGTTAAGGGGGCTACTTAAGTGGGTGGCACAACCAGTGCTGCAGGTCCACTAGTAGCATTTAATCTACAGGCCCTAGGCACATGTAGTGCACATTACTAGGGACTAATAAGTAGATTAAATAGTCCAATCAGGTCTGATCCAGAGTTACCATGTTTAAAAAGGAAGAGAGCATATGCACTTTAGCACTGGTTAGCAGTGGTAAAGTGCGCAGAGTCTAAAAGCCAGCAAAACAGGGTCCAAAAAGTGGAGGGAGGCAGGCAAAAAGTTAGGGGTGACCACCCCAAGGCATGTCAGGTCTAACATGTGTCCCCCCCAGCTGAAAGTGGGGAGAGCTACCCGACCTCCTGGGAGCTCTCATCGCTAAGGCGGAAGTATCTGGAGAGACCATCAGCATTGGTGTGGTCAACCCCTGGGCGATGCTCCACCGTAAAGTCCATCCCCTGTAGGGAAATAGACCATCTCAAGAGTTTTGGATTCTCACCCCTCATCTGCATGAGCCATCTGAGGGGCCTGTGGTCTGTCTGAACCCGGAAGTGAGTCCCAAACAGGTAGGGTCTTAGCTTCTTCAGTGCCCAGACCACAGCAAATGCTTCTCTCTCAATAGCACTCCACCTTTGTTCCCGTGGTAATAGTCTTCTGCTAATAAAGACTACTGGTAGGTCTGAGCCCTCCTCATTCAGCTGTGCTAGAACAGCCCCTATGCCATGCTCTGAAGCGTCTGTCTGAACAATAAATTCCTGGGAGTAGTCAGGGGCCTTGAGCACGGGGGCCGTGCACATGGCTTCCTTCAGAGAATCAAAGGCTTTCTGACAGGCCTCTGTCCAATTCACCAACCTAGGTTGTTTCTTGGAAGTGAGTTCAGTCAAGGGGGACACAATGGTACCATAGCCCTTGACGAACCTGTGGTAGTATCCAGTGAGGCCCAAAAAGGCTCTCACCTCAGTCTGTGTTCTAGGTGGTTGCCAGGCCTTGATAGTTTCAATCTTGGCCTGGAGCGGCTGCACCCTTCCACCACCTACGAGGGGTCCCAAGTACACCACGGAACCCTGCCCAATCTGGCACTTACTAGCCTTGATAGTCAGGCCTGCCTGTTGCAGGGCCTAAAGCACCTCCTTGAGGTGGAGCAGGTGTTCCTCCCAGCTGGAACTGTAGACAGCTATGTCGTCTAGGTAAGCTGCACAGAAGGCATCTTTACCAGCTAGGACCCAGTTAACCGACCGTTGGAAGGTAGCGGGGGCATTTTTCAGCCCAAATGGCATCACCTGGAATTGGTAATGGCCATCAGGGGTGGAAAAAGCAGATCTTTCTTTAGCCCCCTCAGTCAGGCCAATCTGCCAGTACCCGGAAGTAAGATCGAACGTACTCAGGAACTTGGCAGCGCCTAGCCTGTCAACGAGCTCATCAGCTCGGGGCATGGGGTGAGCATCAGTCCGGGTGACTGAATTGAGACCCCGGTAGTCCACACAGAACCGGAGTTCTGGTTTCGCACCTGGGGCAGTAGCCTTGGGAACCAATACCACAGGGCTGGCCCAGGGACTACTGGATTTCTCAATAACCCCCAAAGTCAACATCTTGGAGACCTCCTCCTTGATGCTGGCCTTCACTTTATCTGACAACCTGTAAATTTTGTTCTTTACAGGAGCACTGTCACCTGTGTCAATGTCATGCACACAGAGGTGGGTTAGTCCAGGTGTAAGGGAGAACAGGGGGGAGAACTGTTCTAGCATCTCATAGCAGTCCCCTCTCTGTGTTGGAGTCAGGGAGTCAGAGAGAATGACACCACCTACTGACCCATCCCCTTCTTTGACAGCGAGGAGGTCGGGGAGAGGTTCACTCTCCTCTTCCATGCCCTCATCGGTGACTAGGAGCATACTGACCTCAGACCTCTCAAAGTGAGGTTTGAGCCGGTTGTGATGGAGGACCCTTAGGGGTTGCCTTGGGGTCTTGAGGTCCACTAGGTAAGTGGCCTCCACTTTACGCTCCTTGATCTCAAAGGGGCCAGTCCAGCGGTCCTGGAGAGCCCTGGGCTCTACTGGCTCCATCACCCAAACTTTGTCTCCAGGTGAGAACTCAACTAGAGTGGCCTTTTGGTCGTACCACTCCTTCATCACCTCTTGACTGGCCTCGAGGTTACTCTGGGCCTCCTTCCAGAAGCGTTGGGTTTGTTTGCGGAGGGCCAGCATGTAGCTGACCACATCCTGGGGAGGGGCCTGGGGAGCTCTCTCCCAGCCCTCCTTAACGATGCTTAGGGGTCCCCTGACAGGGTGACCATAGAGAAGCTCAAAGGGGCTGAACCCCACCCCTTTCTGGGGCACCTCTCTATAAGCAAACAACAGGCAGGGTAAGAGGACGTCCCACTTACGCCTCATGGCCTCAGTCAGGCCACCAATCATGCCTTTCAGGGTCTGGTTGAATCTCTCAACCAGCCCATTGGTTTGAGAATGATAAGGGGTGGTAAACCGGTAGGTCACCCCACACTCATCCCACAGGTTCTCATGTATGCAGACATGAAGTTTGTGCCCCTGTCAGACACGACCTCCTTAGGGAATCCCACACGGGTAAATATTCCCAATAGTCACCACCTTTGCAGTCACTGTTCTCAGAGGGATTGCATCTGGATAGCGGGTGGCATGGTCCACCAAAACCAGGATAAACCTGTTGCCCAGGGCAGTTTTGGGGTCCAAGGGACCAACAATGTCAATGCCCACCCTTTCAAAGGGGGTGCCAACGACTGGGAGTGGGATCAGGGGAGCTTTAAGCCGTTTCCCTGCCTTCCCACTAGCCTGGCAGGTGGGGCAAGCTCTGCAGAAGTTATCTGAGGCTTTCCTCATTCTGGGCCAATGAAAGTGGGTGTTAAGCCTGTCAAAGGTCTTGTCTTGGCCCAGGTGTCCTGCCAGGGGAATGTCGTGAGCCAGGCCTACTAGGAATTTCCGGTAACACTGGGGGACCACCAGCACACGGTGTGGCCCAGGACCTGGAATTCTACGCTCACTGTAAAGGAGATCATTCTCCCAGTAAATATGGTGAGCGCCAGAGGCGTCACCTACTGCGTGGTCTGTGGCCTGCTTCCTCAGACCCTCAAGGGTGGGGCATTCTCTCTGCGCCTTGCAGAATGCTTCCCTGGTTGGCCCCCCCTCTACTTGCCAGCCAGCAAGTTCAGGTAGGTTACCCAGGGCAGCTATGTCCTCCCCGGTTGGCTCGGGGGCCTCCTCTTCCTCAGGGACCTCGTCTACCACCGTGGGAACATTAGAGGCGGGTTTCCCGCGCCCCTGGCCCCCCTCTTGGGTGGCTCTCTGAGCCATTTTTCCAGGCTCCACACGCCCTTGACTCCCTTCCCGGGCAGCCATGGACCTGGTGGTCATGCAGACCCACTCAGGTAACCCTAACGTCTCCAGGTGAGATCTGAGCTCTACTTCTTTCCAAGCAGTGTGCTCAAGATCATTGCCTAACAGACAATCTACAGGCATGGCAGGACTCACAGCTACTTTCAGAGTACCAGAGACCCCCCCCCACTCAAAGGGAACCAGAGCCACCGGTAGGTGACTCTCACGATTGTCAGCGACTATGACCTGGTGGAATGTATTAGGGACTATCTGCTCTGGGGACACCAGCTGACTCTGGATAGTAGTCATACTGGCTCCTGTGTCACGCAGAGCCTCCACCTTCTGCCCATTAATGGTGACCCACTGCCTGTACTTGGAAGTATTTCGGGGCATGTGGGCTTTGGGCACCATTTCTCTTTCTCCCAGGGATACTAGGGAAATCTCTACTTGCTCCCCAAAGCTATCTGGGTCCATCTCCCCTCCAAGAGCTACACTAGTTATCCCAGGTGTCTGTCCGGTAGTGGACGGTGCCCTTTTTGAGCACTGGGGGTCGCCTTTATAGTGACCATACTGGTAACACTCCATACATTTGGGGTTGGATTTCCCTGACTTATCAAATGTCCCTGGCTTCTTCCCAAATTTAGAGAAGGAATGGTTGCCACCCCCTCCCTGGGAATTCTTTTGGGGGCCTTTTGAGAGTTCCTTATCTGTAAGTTTATCTCCCCCCTCTTTCTTCTGTTGGGAACCCTGACCACCTTTGTGGGAGTCCCCCCCAAGTACCTTTTTGGACACTCTGGTGCTAACCCAGAGGTCTGCCTCCTCAGCAAGCTTCCTGGGATCAGTCAGTTTACTATCTACCAAGTGCTGGTGCAACTCTGTAAAAGTAGTATTAAGCATATGCTCTCTCAGAATCAAGTCATATAACCCTTTATAGTCATTTACTTTGTTGCCCGCACCCATCCATTCAGTGCCTTACGGGAAAAGTCAAAGAAATCTACCCATGTTTGTGTGTTTTGTTTGGTTCTGTCCCTGAACCTCTGACGGTATCCCTCATGGGTCAGCCCAAACTTGGCAAGTAAAGTGGCTTTCTGAAGTGGGTATGTGTTTTGATCAGGTTGATCCAATGTGAGAAGTGTGTCCCTCCCCAATGGCGGCACATAACCCCACATAGCTACCCCCCATTGCCCTTCAGGAACCTCATGAGCCCTTAGTGCAACTTCATAAGCAGCTAACCATTTATCTATGTCATCTCCCACCACAAAACTGGGCACCACATTTTTGGGTATACAAACCTTCTTTTCTCCAGCAGGTCCTGTCTGTATACTGCCACCATTATTGCTGGATTCAGACTGTCTCGCCTTGATCTCCAGCTCCTTGAGACTCAGTTCATGAGCCAGCAATAGTTTCTTTTCAGCCAAAGCTCTTTCAGCTTCCACCTGTTTGGCTGCTCTTTCAGCTTCTGCTTGTTTGGCTGCCCTTTCAGCTTCTGCTTGAATCTGTTTGGCTGTTCTTTCAGCTTCAATCTGTTTGGCTGCTTTTTCAGCCTCAGCTTGTTTGGCTTCTCTCTCTGCCCTTCTCTCCTCCTGTTGAGCCTCAATTTTCAGTTTTGCCATTTGCAATTGGAACTCCCTTTCCTCTCTCCTTTCCTCTGCGGTCAGGCTTTGCATAGAGACAGTGCTCCCTGGTCTGGAAGGGGGCACAATTGCAGTGGTAACACCATCCACAGATAGTGAAAATTCCTCTGAGGTGTTCCTTCCAGTTGTGGGATTTAATATAACTTGTTCAGGTAAAGAGTTTTAAACTTTACCTAAAAAGTTGCCAACTTCAGCCCTGCATTTTTTTTTGCTGCTGTGCTCTGATTGGCCAGCCTCTGGCAGCCTGGCCAGGCTGCCTTAATGAGGTGTGAAGTGGCCTGGCTTCACATAAAGAGATGTGCCTGTGGGAGGGGATCTCCCCTCAGCAGATGATGAGTCAGGAAGGGGGAGGGTTGCCAAACTGATCTTCAAAGGCAGAGAAGGACATTTGGAGCAACCCAGCAACACCTCCACATCCTGCAACCCCAGACAACTAGGTGCCCCCTTGATTAAATTAGGAGAGGGCAGGAGAAGGGTGTGTTTATGATTTTTAGCCACACCAGTGGGTGGGCTCAGCCAAATGTAACCTCCAAAAATAATTTTCAGCCATGATGGCTTTTTGAAGAATGTTGCCTCCTGGGATTGATTTTTGCCACACTTCCCAGGAAGTGGTCATCACAGGGGGAAGGACCTTGCACCTGATTGGAGAATCAGGACCCCCCTGTTTTTCACCCAGGAGCAAGGTTACAACTGGCAGACCTCCACTCACACCTCAGTTCCCTACCAGATCCCCATCAGATTCCAACAAGGAAGAACCAAAGGAGAAGGAGTGCCCTCCGCATGAAACCTGCACTCAGAAGGACTGCACCAGCTGCACACTTGGGCTTCACCACAAGAAGGAATTTGCCTGGCTTCAACTGTATCAAGGAGGGACTCCATGTTTGCTACAGGTGAAAAATTGCTAACCAGAGTCCCCTGCACCAACTGAAGAAATCAACCAGCTGACCACTGCCCAGTGGCCAAAAAGGAGTTTGAGCCAGGTGCATTCTGGGAGTTGTAGTCCACACCCCCAAGGATCATCTCAGAGCTTCTGGACCCTTGGGGTGAGCTGTGGACCTCAAATAGACCTTAAAAGGAAATCTGGGAAAAGACCCAGAAGTTTGGAGAAGTTTTGAAAAAAAGTTCCATAGAGGGACCGACCTGCTGCAGCAACTCTAGCCGGCTTGCCTCAACCGCAACCCGGCCTGATTTTTCGGGTTTGTCCCGGAGAAAAAAATCTCCAAAAAAGAGACTAAGGGGGTCATTCCGACCCTGGCGGTCCATGACCGCCAGGGCAGGGGACCGCGGAAGCACCGCCAACAGGCTGGCGGTGCTTCCTGGGCCATTCTGACTGCGGCGGTAAAGCCGCGGTCAGAAAAGGGCAACCGCCGGTTTCCCGGCGGTTTACCCCTGGCCCAGGGAATCCTCCACGGCGGCGCTGCTAGCAGCACCGCCATGGGGATTCCGACTCCCTTCCCGCCATCCTGTTTCTGGCGGTTTTTACCGCCAGGAACAGGATGGCGGGAACGGGTGTCGTGAGGCCCCAGGGGGCCCCTGCACTGCCCATACCAATTGCATGGGCAGTGCAGGGGCCCCCTAACAGGGCCCCATAAAGATTTTCAGTGTCTGCTTTGCAGACACTGAAAATCGCGACGGGTGCCACTGCACCCGTCGCACCCCTTTAACTCCGCCGGCTCTATTCCGAGCCGGCTTCATTGTTGAAGGGGCTTTCCAGCTGGGCCGGCGGGCGGCCTTCTGGCGGTCGCCCACCGGCCCAGCGGGAAAGTTGGAATGGCCGCCGCAGTCTTTTGACCGCGGTCATTCGGCGGTGACCGCCTGGCGGGCGGCGACTGCAGCCCGCCGCTTTCAGAATGACCGCCTAAGTCTGAACGTAGAAAGTTGACTGGGACCTCCCAGCCAGCTTATCCGAGGAGGGATTCAGTGACGTAGGATCAAGATCCAGGTTTGCCCCGGTCGAAGGATTTTCACCTCGAAAAAACGACTAAGTCCGAAGGTAAAAATCTCCACCGATGGCTCCTGCTTATTCTCCTGGAGGAAAATCTTCAGAAAAGAGACTAAGGGGGTTATTACAACTTTGGAGGAGGTGTTAATCCGTCCCAAAAGTGACGGTAAAGTGACGGATATACCACCAGCCGTATTACGAGTCCATTATATCCTATGGAACTCGTAATACGGCTGGTGGTATATCCTTCACTTTACCGTCACTTTTGGGACGGATTAACACCTCCTCCAAAGTTGTAATAACCCCCAAAGTCTGAAGGTCAACTTTTGACCGAGGACTCCCGTGAGCTGTAGCCGAGCAGGGCTTCATCGTGGTCGGCCTTAAACTTTGACTTTGCCCCGGTCGAGGTGCGACCAGATGACCAGATTGGCGCTTTTTGTTTCTAGGTGCTAGAAAACAATAATTCTTTAAAAATTCATATCTCCGGTTCCCTTATCTGATTCTATTCATATTTGTGTCATTTTAAAGATAAAAATAGAATACATTTTTATAAATTGGTTTGGGATTTTTAAACTGTTTCCTGTGTTTTATTTAATTACTGTTTTGTGATATTTGAATGCTTTACACTCTGTCTCCTAAGTTAAGCCTTGTCGCTCATTGCCAAGCTACCAAGGGTTGAGCTGGGTTTAATTTACTGAGACCTAACTGGACCTAAGTGGAGGTTAGTGGCCTACTGCTAAGTGTAGATACTTACCTGCCCTTACCAATGACCCATTTTCCAACAGCAAGGGTCTCTGGCTTCTGTCTGGGTTGCAGGGAACGTTTGCAGGGTGGTTCACATTCTGCAGGGGGAGGGATGCTGGTAGCCTGTGCGTCCTGTGGTGGGGCCTCCTGCCCATTGGTTACAGCAGAAGTGAAGGGCTGGTCAATGGACTAGGTAGTGGTAGGGGCCTGCTGGTGTGCTGTTGCCTCCCTCATGATGTTGGACATGTCTGCCAGCACCCATGCTATGGAGATCAGGGTGGTGTTGATGGCCTGCAAGTCCTCCCTGATCCTCTTATACTGTTCCTCCTGAAGCTGCCTGTTCTCCTTCATGTTTTCAAGAATCTGTCCCATCGTGTCCTGGGAATATTGATAGGCTCACAGGATATCGGAGAGTGCCTCCTGGAGAGTCTGTTCCCTAGGCTGGTCCTTCCCCTGGCACACAGCGGTCCTCCCAGTGTCCCTGTTGCCCTGTGCCTCTGTCCCCTGAACGCTGTGCCCACTGCCACTGACCCCAGGTCCCTGATTGTCTTGGTGGTGAAGTGTGGCCTGGGGTCCCTGGACAGGTAGGAACACTGCTGATTGACGTGTCCCGGGGACAGAGATGTGGGTATGCTGGGTGGGTGCTGCGGTGTGGGATACTGAAGGGGGAGGCTCTGTGGTGGTCTGTGAGTGGGCTTGGGTGACCGGCTGTCCAGTGGTCCCTGATGGACCAGGTAGGTCATCCAGATCCAGAAGTCCAGAGTTACTGTCATCACTGGGAGCATCTTCTGTTGGGGGACTGGATAGTCGTGGCACCTCTTCTCCACTGACATTGGCTGGGGTACCTGTGGGGATGTAATTGATGTATTACGCTTCATGTGTACAACATATTGTACATCCCTAGCTTCCCCTCTATCGTTGCCCTGCCACCTTTTGCTTGTGTATGGTGATGTATTGTGGGACTGTTAGTTTCCCTATGGATGTCCATGCAGGGCTGGGAGGGCTGTCCATGCATTGGTATTGCATGCAGGGCCTGGCATTGGGGTTAGCCATATATGTAGGTGCAGTGTGTGGGATGGAGTGGAATGATGGAAGTGAGGGTGAGGTGGTGTGATGGCATGCAGCTATGGGTGGCGATGAGTGGTAAATGTAGACTTACCACTGTCCAGTCCTCCGGCTGCTCAAGCGAGTCCCTCAGGGTGCAGTAGTGCCAAGACTTGCTCCTCCCATGCTGTGAGCTATGGGGGAGGAGGTGGGGGTCCACTGCCAGGCCTCTGTATGGCGAGCTGGTGCCTTCCTGCTATGGAACTTACCTTCCCCCGTCGGTTGTTCCACCTCTTCCTTATGTCATCCCTTGTTCTTGGTGGCTGTCAAACGGCGTTCACCCTGTCCACGATTCTCTGTCATAGCTCCATCTTCGTTGGAATGGATATCTGCTGTACCTGTGCTCCAAACAGCTGTGGCTCTACCCTGACAATTTCCTTCACCATGGCCCTTAACTCCTCATCAGTGCCTTTGTGGGGACATGGGTGTTGTGTGGTGTGTGTTGGTGAGAGTGTGTTGAGTAATGTGGAGTGTGTGATGTGGGGTAAGTGAGGGATGTATGGGTGTAAGTGGTGGGTATCTAGTTGTCTCAATGGTCTTGGTGTCAGTCTGATGGCAATGATTTGTATACGTAAAGTGTTGTGTGTAATGTGGGTGTGTGTTTTATATTGATATGGGTAGGTGGATGTTGTGTGTTTATCAGTGTCAGGGGTGTGATTTTTGTTTAGGCCAAATTTTTTTTTTTTTGTTTGAGAGTGCCCATTCTGAACATGACGGTATGTACCGCCAATGGTTTACCGTCGCTGAATGTCCGCAGTGGTGATTCGTGGTTCATAATGTGATGGGCGTTGTTTTGTTGGTGTGACGGTATGGGTGTTGGGATCGCCACTTTTGCATTGACCTTTGGGCTGGCGGTTTTGTGTATGTGGCTATATTCTGTCGGATTGGTGTATGTGTGTCATAATATGGCGAACGGATATTCGCCACAGCGGCAGTATGTTGGAGGCCATCAACATGGCAATAGGCGGCATTTACCGCAATGTCATAATGAGGGCCTATATTTTTATCTTTAAAATGACACCAAAAAAATTCAAAACAGATAAGGGGACCTGGAGATATGATTTTTTAAAGAATTAATGCTTTTTAGAGCTTAGAAACTAATAGCGCCAATCTGGTCATCTGGTTGCACCTCGACCTGGGCAAAGTCAAAGTTTAAGGCCCACCATGATGGAGCCCTGCTTAGCTACAGGCTGCAGGAGGCCTTGGTCAAAAGTTTACCTTCTGACTTAGTCATTTTCTTGGAGATTTTCTTCAGTGGGACCAAGTCACCCGTCCAATCCAACGTCCTGGAACTCTTCCTTGGATACGCTTTGCGGGAGCCCTCGGTGGAGATTTTTACCTTTGGACTTAGTTGTTTTTTCAAGATGGAAATCCTTCGACCGGGGCAAACCTGATTCTTGATCCCTCTTCAGATACACTGCCTGGGAGGTGCCGGTCAACTTTCTACGTTCGGACGTAATCACTTTTTCAGAGATTTTCTTCAATGGAACGAACCTGCAAGTCAGGCCGGGGGCTGTTGGGGCAAGCCAGCTAGAGTTGCCAGGGCAGGTCGGTCCCTTTATGGGACTTTTTTCAAAAAGTTCTCCAGACTTCTCCAAACTTCTGGATCTTCTCCCAGATGTTCTTTTAAGGTTCTTTAGAGGTCCATAAGCTCACCCCAAGGTTCCAGAAGCTCTAAGATGCCCCTTGAGGGTGCAGACTACAACTCCCAGAATGCACCTGGCGCAAACTCCAATTTGGCCACTGGACAGTGGTCAGCTGGTCAGTTTCTTCAGGAGCTGGTGCAGGGGACTCCGGTTAGCAATTTTTCACCTGTAGCAAACAGGGAGTCTCACCTTGAACCCGTTAAAGCCAGGAAAAGTCCTTCTTGTGCTGAAGCTCAAGTGTGCATCTGGTGCAGCCCTCCAGAGTGCAGTGTACAGGTGCAGGCCAGGGGTCCCGCAGGGCAGTCCTTCTTCTCCTGTAGTTCTCCCTTGTAGAGATCTGGTAGGGAACTGAGGTGTGGGTGCAGCTCCGCCATATTTGCCCTTGCTCCTGGGTGAAAAACAGGAGGGTCCTGGTCTCCAATCAGGTGCAGGGTCCTTCCCCCTGTGATGACCACTTCATGGGAATGTGGCAAAAATCAATCTTAAGGAGCAACATTCCTCAAAAATCCATCATGGCTGAAATTGATTTTTGGAGGTTACATCTGGCTGAGCCCAGCCACTGGTGTGGCTAAAGGTCTTATACACACACTTCTCCTGCCCTCTCCTAATCTAATCATGGGAGCACCTAATTGTGTGGGTTTGCAGGATGTGAGAGGTGCTTCTCCATCTGCTGTGGGAAGTTCATTTGGAGCAACCCAGCAGTTCACCTCCCCCAGGCGTATCTCTTTGTGTTCAGCCCAGGCTACTTCACACCTCATCAGGCAGCCTGGCCAGGCAGCCTGGCCAGGCTGCCAGAGGCTGGCCAATCAGAACAGAGCACCACAGGGCTGGAGTTAGCAACTTTTAGGTAGAGTTTAAAACTCTTTACCTGCACAAGTTATATTAAATCCAACAATTGTAAGTTGTGGGATTTATTATAACAATTAACTTGATACAAAACTTGAAGTATCTGACATTTAAGGGGACTTCATACATTTTAAATAAAGTCTCCCCTTTATAGCTTATTGAGGCCATTCGCTACAATGAGGGAAAAGGATTTTGGATGCTTTACCTCACCAGGGCTTACAAAACTATTGTATAAGGTATCTGCTTATAGTTACATGACACCCAGCCCTAGGGGCACACAGGGCACACCTTAGGGGTGACTTATATGTAAAAATAAGGTAGTTTACGACTTTGTAAGTACTTTTAATTCCAAAGCCCAATTTGCATATAACTTTTATTTAAAAGTAGCCAGCAAGTCAGGCCTGCCTTTAAAATGACCCTGGGCAACTCAGCAGTGCACCTTTGGGTGCACTACCTATGCTGGGGTCCTTAAACCTACATGTCCTACCATATACTAGGGACTTTTAGGTAGGTTGACATAGCCAATTATAATTAGCCTGATTTGTATATTTATTTTATACAGAGCACAGGCCCTGGGACTGGATAGCAGTGCCCAGGGCACCATCAGAGTCAGGAAAACACCAGCAAAAAGTGAACAATGGCGGCAAAAAAATAGGTGGCCTATGCAATCAGCCCTGTTTTCTCACATATGTGAAATTATGTGCAATGCAAATCTATGATTCAGGGTTAGATTTTAGCACAGAGGGCTTCCTTTTGTCAATATTTGAATCAAGCATGAATTTTGCATAGAATAATAGCATTTAAAACACAATTGCCTCAAACAACATGTACTCGCGTTCTGGTTGTTCGCATAGTTCTCATTCTCCTTGCTGTATGATCACCACGGATGGCGGTGTGATTACATGTTAGGGCATAATTTTAGAAATTTCATAGAACAAACATAATGCAAAATTCCCCGTTACACTTATTATACTGGTGTAATTTAATCCTGCGTAGCTGAAGAAAACAGGCAACCCTATGAACAAAGGATCTCATAAATTTGGTGAATTAAAAGGCAGATGTGTTCCTGGAAATTCTGAACTTTCTTTTTTAACATTTGTTGTGTCACCTAAGCTCTTACTCTGATCTTAAAAAAACATAGATATCATTTTCATTCTTCTAGGGAATCCCAATTTCTTGAGACTTGAATCAAAAACAAACAACTACCTATGCACCATTTCACTTCATATCTGGCTTTATGTGTTCATTATTTACTTTACTTTTAAAGAATGCAGAGTAATTGCTCAAAACCTCTGACAATAGCAGGAGCTCCTATGTTGAACCATCACATGGAAGCTTATAAACATACTGAGCTTCACACAATAAATAGTGGCCTGAACAAAAAAGACAGGGATTACATAGTCCTGATATGAGATCTAGGTATAGAACTCTTAGATAGTACACAGTATCCCCTAAAAATCATCTTTATATTCTGAAGTTTACATAATAGTACTGTATTTAAGCACTTTTGGGTGCAGGCCATTGCTGGTACACATTTATCCAGATATTAATTTGTAAAAGTGTGTGCCAGGGCTGAGGGCTTTAAGTGGGATGAAAAAAGTAGGAATCTCAAAAAATGGTGTGACAAACGAACCATATTTAGTAATCATTTCCAAGGAGCGTGTCCTCTGTAATTAAGGGTGTGGCTTAAAGCTTGTAAACTAAAACCCTGTGCTTCCCATTGGTACCACTTTATTAGAATTTTAATAACTCTCTGTGAGTTTCCGTCCAGACATATAACACAGTAAAAAATCTACCTAAAGAAGACAAACCTGTTTGTCTATGCCAATGCTTGTTACAAGTATCAAATAAGTGAGTAACAACAAGAATTTTGTTGTGAATAATTAAGATTGAAAAATATTTAAATTTTGAGTGTAAAGGAAATTTTATAAAGTCTGTAGAACAGGTAGTGGTCTTTGGATGGTCTCAGTCACTCCCATACTTCCCGTCACACTGCTTTCCTCTGTAATCTCTGTTAGACACTTATGCCTTTTCTTACCCTCACATCTTTCTGAAATCCTCCCTTTGCACATCTCACACATCATCCCCTCTCACTTCCTTGCATTTCCTACACATCACCAACCCTACACACATAGCACATAGACTCAAATGTAAGCACAGCATTTTCTTTTAGTTTAGCACTGTCAATATGTTTCCAATCTGTATGCCATTTACACACTTTCACATATAATCACAATTGAAGTTGGAAGGATGACCTTTGCTCTGTGTGCTCTGCAGGGAGGGTGTGTTTGGATGATCATTAATTCTGAACACTTTAATAGCCCACTCACAGGCACTATGAGAAACTCGCACTACCTTCAGCTTCAACTTTAGAACTCTTACTTCTGGCCAGTTTAAAAACCCACTCACAACCTAAAATATCACAAACATCTAGACATGACTCTGTCTCCACCCAACACCATAGAAAGGTAATATGCTACACAACAAAACTACAGAGGCACAACATTGTGGAAAATTAAAACACTCTTAAGGCATGCAAGATTAGAAAAACATGTGAAATGTAAACAGAAACTATATTGCTGACGGATTTAATTCAGTTTTTATAGTCATGGTCAAAGATTTATCCTTTTTAGGTTCGAGCACGCAAGCACTCTGTCCCAGTTGTAATCTCTCAGTAGGCTTTTAAACATGCCCATGTCACACCCATCACTTTCGTTGGTTCGTGGGCTTGCCTTTTAATATTCTCTTGATTTAATCATGGAAAGGCATGCATAGGTCATGCCTTTTCCAGTGTTTAGCCCTCCTCGAGATCACTGGTAAATTACTGAAAACATACAAGGCTCCATGTTTTCTGTATGTTTTCTGGACTACTTTTTCTCTTTATTTCACCAGCAGCGCAATCTCACTGGGCAGTAATCGAGCGCTTTTCCTAACTACCAGTTTAATTTGGTTGTTTATCCTAGCGCTGCTTCACAAATTCAAGGTTTTACACAGCACGATCGCACTAGCTTTCTTCCTATTACTATGCAAAGGCAAAACTAGACCATCTTTTTGTTCTGATTAGTCACCTTCACACTCATGGCGTGGTGCTTTAATTCTGCTTCCTTATGTAAAATTGTATTACTTTTCATCTTAGGTTTATGTGGCATGAAAAGTGCGGTTGGGAGTTTACAACACTAATAGCTCTAACTCGAGCAAATGCAAGACCCATTACATTGCAAATGCTTGTTTTTCTTTTGTTAAGGACATCATTGTAGGGTCAGTCTATGACCCAAGGAGGCCCGCCCCACTTGAAACCCTGCAGAGGCCCAAAGTTTTGTTCAAAAGCCCACCACTGGCAATAACTGAATGTCGGGGTTGTCAAATACCTAGGCTGTCTGTTCTTTATTCCACCTCATGCCTCTTTCATCGGTCATCATAAACTACCTGTCCTTTATCTCATTATTACAGTGTCTTTTCATTCCCTGCTTTCTCAGTTTGTCACTGTTTTTCAATGTTTTTTCCCTCCGTCTTTCACTGTTTTCTGCCTTTTTCTCTTTTGCTGTGGCTTAAAGTCCGATGGTGAAAAATAAGTCCTGGTCCACAAAAAGTAGTGCAGGCTGGCACCACTTGCAGCCGCTTACCCAAATTAAACACTATGGGCCAGATTTACTAAAAAGTGGTGCAGTGCGGTGCTACGCTGCGTCACTTTAGAAATGCGCTGTATTTACTAAAATATGGCGCACCCCTGCATTTCCATCTGCACTGGTCTTAAATGTAGCTGCCAATGCAGACATCCTTGCACCATAGTGCAAGGGCGTCTGTGTTGAGGGGATTGATTGTTTATGTGCAGGGAGGTGTCCCTTCCTGCACATATACAATCTACAAAAGTGATTTCATAATTTTTTTTAATTGTTGTTTATGTGCAGGAAGGGGCACTTTCCTACACATAAACAATCATTCATGGCATTTTGCTCTTTCTATGTGTGCTGCGGAATGCAGTACGCATAGAAAAAGCAAAAACAAGAAGGAATAAAAGTATTCCTCCTCATTGCGCCATGCAAACGCAACCCATTGGTTGGCATTAGTTTTTGGCGCTGCCATAGATTTATGCCTTCTTGTAAATCTGGGGAAGTGCCAGAAACAATGGGTGTTTCTGTAGAATGCCTACAGCAACACCCATTGCATGCCTCTCTGAAGCAGAAAACTGCATTGGAGGGGCCCACATTTAAAAGGTGGCATTAAGCCACAAAAAGTGGCTTACCGCCGCCTTGTAAATGTGGCTCACTGCATAGCACATCCGTAGCGTCACAAAAAGTGACTCTCTGGTAGAGCTAGGACCTTGCAAACCTGGCCCTATGTTTAACAAGCAACAGCCCTACTCAATCTTACTTATCCACACTAAATGATAAATACAGAATGTTCTGTTATGTTATAAGCTATGATGTATCTATTTGTATGGTGCACATATCACCTGTGAGGGTATCCTGTTACTTAAGAGGGGGGTACAGACCTGTCTGGGGCTCATTGTAAGAGTCAGTTTTTTTTTGTTTTTTATGGAATTCCAGAATGGAGCTTGTGGCTCTGATGTAGTGGGGGAGATCTCTCAGGCTTCGCTGTTGAGGTAGGAAAAGGCTGGTCCCCAGTTATGGTTTGACAGATGTCAGGGACATAGACAAGGAGCAAGCTGCCCGCTTAGCATAGTTATCTGGTTTGTGTGGTTTGTATCTGGAAATGGATGCGCTGTTGAGGTGTGCCTAGCCTTGACTATGTAGGTCTTTTTAGGTGTGTGAGGAGTTTGAATAGGGATAGGGAGCCAGTGGAAGTTCATAAGGGGTTTGGATATATGTTGGTGGTGTGATAGTTTGAGCATAAGTCGTGCAGGTGTGTTCTGTGTGATTTGGAGCCTCTTGATTTATTGAAAAGTGATGCCAACAAATAGCGCAGTGTCATAGTCCAGTTTGCTTGTGATGAGAGCTTGTGTGACGGACCTTCGGGCGCCAGTCAGGAGCCATCTAAAGACTTTCTTGACAAGCCTGAGGGTGTGGAAGCAGATGAATGTGAAATTTTGTTGACTTGGGTGATCATTGAGACTTTGCTATCAATCATGATGCCTAGGTCCCTAGACGAGTTTTATGAGAGTGGAGTCGGTCCTAGCTGTGCGGGCCACCAGGCCGAAGGCCAGAAAGTGGGATCTCACTGGGTGACTTTCTTTTACATAATGCTTCTGAAAATCGCATACAGGCCAATGTCGGGAAAAAGAGTGAAAATGTACTGAGTCATAGGATTTCAATGTAGTATATCCCAAAGGCTACCACTGAACCTCAAAACAAACGGGGCATCAAGCAGCTAGGCGATTATTACACATAGTATTACAAATTCGAAATAAATTTAAACACACCAATACCAACACACAGTCCGTAAGAAGTAATTAATTAATAAACATCTGTAAGAACTCGAACCATGTCACCAGAGACACGAATCACCCACACAGCACATGAGCTGCTTCCCAACAAAAGCACAACAATTACCATTCAATCCATCACAAGAAAGAAATAATCTAATCAATATCTTTAAGCAAGCCTTTTATTTAGAAACAGGTACATGTTCTAAATCATCACAAGCTGTGCATGATTAATATCAGCTCTAATTTGACAGGTGTGCTTAAAAAATAGCACCAACGTATTGCAGAGTTCCAACAATAAAGGCATCGAGATGGTAATGACCATATATAGCGACATTTCATGTAAAAATTAATTGAGACCACAGCCAACATCAGTTGTTATAAAATTATTAAATAGAGATATGCACGCATAACAATACATCTAAAATTTTAAATAAAACCAATCAATAACTCGACAGCACTGAGTATTATTTTGTATGGAAAGCAACCCATTTCGTACTTTAATTCCTCAATTTCCAGAGGAAAACCTGGAATAAGAACTATCCACCCCACAAGGTAAATACTGGTGACAGCATTTATGGGATGCAGTAAGTAACTCACCCCTTCTGGCCAACTTGTACTCAGAGCCAAAGACTTTGTCAGATGATTTAATTACAGACTGTGTTAGTGATTTAATTTCAACTGATTTGGAAGTATTTTTACCTTAATGGCTGTGTGATGCTGAAACCACATTTACTTGCAGTTAGGAGCGGTTCGCTGGGCATTGAAGGGGTGGGGCGGTGTGCGTGCGCAGTAGGGGGGGGACAATTAAAATAAATTAAACTAATGAAATAAAACACTTACCTTGCTCCTTGCCGAGCCCGGGTCGCTCCTCTCCTTCGTCTTGCTGCAGGCACAGGCTCCCAGCCTGCCCTGCCGCCAATCCTGACACTCCTCAGAGCAGTGTCAGGATTGGCTGGGAGCACCGAGCCAGGGTGCTCCCTGGCAGACTGGGAGCCTGTGCAGGCTCTCGCCAGCCTGGCAACTGTATTGCCGGGCTGGAGAGAGCCTACTGCGCATGTATGTTTGGCCGGCCCAAGACGGCCGGCCAAATATATATGCGCTCTGAGAGGGAGTGCTATGCACTCCCCCTCACAGCTCGTCACCCCCGCCCTTTTAAAAGAAAAAGGATAATAAACACATTTTATTTTATTTTTATTTAAGTGACATTCATGTTTCACATCTAGATTTAGGGTCTAAAGCTAAACCACACAACATTTTTGACTGGTGTGGTAAAGGCAGTGTTTGCTCCATACACCTTTCACCATCTTATTATGAAAACAGAATTCTGAAGGAGGTAGTGAATGACAACAACTTTTGTGTATACTTGCTGCAATGCATTTTGTTGGTGATGTGTTATTTTGTGCTGCCTTTCCTTTTGTGCTGCACTACAGTAATGTTATTTTGTTTTTTGTACTGCAGTTTTTGTGCTGCGTTGTTTTGATAGTTTTGTTGTGATGTACCATGTCATGTTTTAACTGTGGCGTTATTTTGCTTTGGGTTTGTTACAGTTATGTTTAGCTGCTCACTTTAGATATGCTAGCAAACGTAAAATAGTGTTGCTACGGTTCTTCCACTACATAGGATACCAGTCAGCCCAAAACTGATGCCGCCACCATCGTCATTTTATACTAGATGTGATGTTGTGATGTGATGTTGTTTGGGGAGCGGTCACTGCGGTACACTGGACGTGCATTTGCGTGCTGATTGTTCTAATATTTCATGTTACTGCCCACCAAAATAAGAATTAAACGCCGCGGGAAGACACTGAAGTGCCTGGGGGTGGGAAGAATACTGTGGACGTCAGCACTCCGCAGCCTTTTCTTGAATCAGGTGATGGAGAGGAGCAAACGGTTGCCATCAATCTTCATAAAGAGTTACTGGCTGGTGTTTTAGCTACTAGGCTGTGCCAGTGGGACGGGTCACGTGGCAAGGCACTGCCCTCCTTGCGGGAGAGGAAAAGATGCTTGCACAGCGTCAATACTAGAGAAGGAGGAAACACAGGCAGCAATCTTTAAAGAGACCGATCCCGAAATAACACTAACATTTGAAACAAATGAAGAAGCAAAACAAAAATGAAAAGTGGAAGCAAAGAAGACTCAGCACTAAGTAAATTAGGAATGTTTTTTGAAAATTTGGGACAATGCACATAATCACTGATACATCTAAATCAATACATAACTTTTTTTTTTCAACTGTGTGGATGCGCTCTGCATATTTAAAGGGAAAGGTATACCATGTGCTTTAAATTAAAGCAACAATGGAAAAGTATGAATTCACAGAAAAAAGGGAATGAACCGTTGAATGATGTCACAGTATGTCTCAAAATCCTGCAGAGTTGTCAAACCGAATAACATTCTCGAATGTCTATTGCTGGTGATTTTCAGAGATGCCACACTGGGGAAAGAGAAATGTTTTTTTTGTTGTTCAATTGAGCACCCTCTATATAATCAAGCTTACACGTTTACTGAGCTCTTTTAACTGTGTCCAATAGATGGAATGAGACGTGTGACGTAAAAGAAAAAACGTAATTTAATTCAGAGGATAAGAAATTACAGTTAAAGAAATTACAATCAAACCTAGTTACATCGACTAGGTAATTTCCTTTGCAATGCGCACCTATATGAAAGGAAAGATTTAGTTAGAGAGTTTCAAGGAAGATAATTGTATTACTTTTGACTAGACGAGAACAAGAGCACTTATCTATCACATTATCAATTATCATTATCTATGTCTGAATCTTAGCAGAAGAGACAATTGGCCTGATTTAGAGGGAATAGTAATGGAACAACTGCCAAAAAAACAGGCAGATGTCCTGTCTGCAAACCTCTGGCCACACCTGTAGTGTGAAGAGTTTGGGAGGCATTGTTTCAAACACTGGAGGTGTAACACCTGTTATACCATGAAGGCCATGGGGTGGCCATGAAACCGCCGGAGAAGAAACCCTTATTACTCATTGAGGCTGGCCTACCATAATTTCTTATCATGCCAGTTCGGCACAGGATCACCACCCTGCTTGGAAATCCAACCAACAACATAATTCACTGTTCAAATCTACAACTCGAGATAATGGATAGAGTGTATTTTGATTGTAAAAGTCTTAATGTCAAACATTCTCTGAAGAGATGCTACCACCTGCTCCTGGAATTACTTCTCAAGGTCAAGGAATGATCCATTAGTCTCAATGGCCAGAGCCACGGGGGTGGCCTTGCCATGATTCTTACTGTTGCTGATTGGTGCAGGACTGGCCTGCAATTGGCCCGGGCTTTGCCCGGGCATATCCTGTGCAGTGGGAGTTGGCCCAGCACTATATAGCGCAGCATGGATGTGGCCCTCTCCTCCCTGGCAGTCACCGGCAGCAGATTGGTTCCTGGGACATGTGGCCCCTTAGATGAAGCATCCTCTTGTCCCGTGCAGCGGGTGTTGTCCCAGCGCTATACAGCATAGTCTAGGCCTTTCCTCCCCAGGAGTCATCAGCAGTAGATTAGTTCCTGGGACACATAGTTCCTCAGATGAAGTGTCATCCTGTTCAGGTATGTTACAAAAACCTGCACTAATGGACTTTACCCGAAGCTGAGCCTTTGAGCCTTTGAGATGATATATGATGCTGTAGAGCAGTCAACCAGACTGCTTATGTTGTGCATATATTTTGGAGGTGTGTTATCTGAAATGTACTAGAAGTCCAGAGGATATAAAGCAGACATTAGCGGCTATGACTTTAGAAGAAAGATGATAATGGATCTGTGATACAGGTTTTCAGCTATCAGATAGAAAAATCACTGATTGGAAGAGATGGATTGTCAGGTCCCATAATGTGGCAAGTGTGTGAAATGGTGGAAGGGAAATACTAACCTCAAGCTACTCTGATTGGTTAGAGGAAGTAGCTTACATGTCCTCCTACAAGAGGACAATATACACACTGCAAGATCAGATTCATATTTTCAAAGGATCCGGGGAAGGATAGATTAAATACTCTTTGGTGGTTACCTTGGGCACCACTGGCATGTGAAGTTTTCCCTTATTGGGATTGTCACAATGAACCACATTTCTAAATCTGATAAATAACTACATTGTTGGATTGGGAGCATCACACACACACAGACCCTCATCATGAGTTGGAATGGTGCCACCATACCGGCAGTGGTATAGTGACCTCCAGACTACGAGTCACAAAACACAAACCGCCCAAATACAGACATAAAACCAACACCGCCAAACCACAGCGAAAGAGTGACTGATCTCTCACTGGCCCGCCATGCCGACACCATTCCGACCGTCATGTTATGTATGAATCAAGCTCCACCACAGCGGAACATGCACGGAAGACACCGTAGGCGATTCACACCGCAGCGGAACAAGGCGGCACAGAGGAAAGTAGCCAACACCACATTGTCTAGTTCAAATATCCCACACCTAATAACCATACACACACCACGCACACCTGACCACTCCACCATATTACCCCACCCTCAAGCCATTGTGACAAATACGAGCCGCCACAGCCACACTCGAGACTAAGCACTCCCCAAACACAGCAAACAAATATCATACAGCACACATTACACAAAACAACACCACAGCACACACAGCCAAACACCCCCACATAACCACACACCCGGTACTGCACCCAACACGCACAACACATAGCCACCCCACAACACGTCACGCCAGAAGCACCCACATTTCACCTACAATGAGTTGCAGGTCACAGATGATGAGATCATCAGAGTAGAGCCACAGCTCATGGGAGTCCAGGTACAACAAACATCCATAGCCAAAAAACTGAGTTATGGCAGAGGATCGTCAACAGGGTCAACGCAATCGGCACATACCCACGCAGAAGGGAGGACATCAAAGAGGTGGAACGACCTCAGGGGGAAGGTCCGTTACATGGCAGCCAGGCAGAGGGCAGCCAGTAACAAGACTGGCAGTGGACCCCCACCTCCTCCCCTTCAGTTGACAACCTGGGAGGAGAAGGTCCTTGATTTTATGTATCCCAAGGGCCTGACTGGCATCAGCGGAGGGCACAATAATGGTATGTCCACAATACCCGCCAAGCACCAGCCACCCATGCCCAGCATACCTCCCCACTACTTTCCAACCCACTGCAACCCACCTCACTGACCCCATCCCAAACAGCCCACGCCTCTCCTCTGTATGCCACACCATCCCACTCCCACCATTCCTACTCACCCTCCCCCACCGAATGCATGGATGTCAACCACAATGTGAAGAACCACAGCTCCCACAGTCCAATCCAAACCAATGTCTGCAGTGCAGCAGCCGTCATTGCTATCACTGGGAAGCAAGTCGAGCCACTGCATGCATCACAACAGGGACACAACAACAACCATCACACATCTAACATCTATCATATGCATCCACAGGTACCCCTGCCATTGACACCCTGCAGAGGATGGCAGGCTCAGACAGCCCTCTCCAGGATGAAGGCCCCACTGGATGTCTGGTGAGGACAACTTGCCTGGGCCATCTGCGGCCACTGGGCAGTTCACCAACGGCACACCCACCCTGGACACACCGGAAGACAAAACACATGTTGCAACAATACCACAGCCAGACCCTGAACCCCAAACTGTGCCCCAGGGACCCATCAATCAGGGGTGTGCCCCCTAGTACAGCAGCCAGAGTCAAGGGCACCAACCCAAGACAATGATGGCCCCTCTGCTACTGGGAGTGGGCACACTGTGCCAGGGACACACACACAGGGGACCAGGGCTAATGAGAGGGGAACCGTGGCCCCAGGGTTGGCACAGTCACACTAACTGACTGCCCAGGAGGGCTTCAACCCAGTCCTAGGCATATACCAGCACACCCAGGACACAGTGGCCCAGATCCTCGCTACCGTGCAGGAGACCCAGCAGCTGCAAGGGCAATACCATTAGGAGGCCATGCAACAGTGGCAGACCCACAATACCACCATGGCCTCCATAGTAGGGATGTTGAATGACCTGACCACTGTCTTCCATGAGTCCACCACCCACCAGCAGGCCCGACCACTGGCCACATCCCATCACAGCCCTCCACATTAGTGGCAGCCTGTGGCATGGAGGCCCTGCCACAGGACTCGCAGGACACCAGCAATCCTTCCCCTGCAGCTGAGGAACCCCCACACAAGCAAGGACGTCCAAGTAGACATCCAGCCAGACATGATGTCCAGACAACGACCACCGCCAGGAAGTGACACTCTCCTGAACATTTTTCCTTGTGTGTGACAATGACACGCTGTTGACTATCCACTCCCACATCTCCGTCTACCCATGGCCAGCAGACTGTACGTGGACAACTTACAGCTGGCGTTACCATTCTGATGATCTCCTCTGCCATGACCCCACTCATCACCTCTTACACTTGTACATCCCAAATAAACAACAATTAAGCACAGTCCATGTCTAGGTGTTTATTTGCCATGAGTATGTATGGAACTGTCAATAAGTGTACAAGTGGTAATCCATCGCCCAGCACATTCATGGGAGAGTGACAAAGGGGGGACCAAAATGCTGGGAGGTCAATCGTGGAGCAGGCAGTGACTGGAGATATGTGTCAATGGAGGCAACAGCCCAGTCATGGAGCACAGAACACCACAATATTTTCCTGAAAGGAGAGTAAGACAGGGACAACAATCACTGTAGGAGTCACAGATGCCAACTCCACACAAATGCACTGTAGGAACAGGTATCCAGGGCAGATATGCCAGTCAGGTCCATAACCCAGTGCCAGACCTGGCCTCATACCCGCTGCCACCATCAACAATGTTGCACTGCCACCCAATGTTGACTCGTAGGATGGATGCTGCACAGATGCAACAACCCTGTGTAGCACACACATAGCACTTAAACTGGCAACTCAGGGAACATTCTACATACACATTGATGGCACCAGCACAACACCTGCCTGACCATAGGCCTGACCTGTACACTGTGAATTCCCCAGTCATTGGCACAAGTGACACCCCCCAACCCACTCAGTGTCAGAGCTGCAACCAATACCGTAATCAGGGACAAGGGAGACAGTTTTAGGGGACACCTACCACAGAGTTTTCACATACCTGCATCTCAGACGAAGTAATGTCGAATCAGCTGTGCCCTCGAGTCAGCTGCATCCTCATCATCTTCCTCTTTATCACTCCCCATGTCCCCTTCATCAGCCACGGGCACATCTAACCCCTCCTCTGCATCCAGCAATGGGACATGATTCCTCAGGGCCAGATTGTGCAGCATGCAGCAGGCCACAATGATCTGGCACACCTTCTATGGGTTTTAGAGCAGGGAACCCCCGGAGACATGCAAACAGTGGAAACTGGCCATCAGCAGGCCAAAGCATCTCTCAATGACCTGTCTGGTATGACTGTGGGCCTCATTCTAATGGTCCTCTGCAGCTGAGGTTGGATGCCTCACGGGTGTCAGGAGACAGGGCAGGGTGGGATAGCCAGAGTCACCTGTGTGCATACAGGGGAGAGACATGTCAAGACTGGGAGGGCAATAGGGCAGTGAGCTAAGGGGCACACATATGCAGGGGTACATACCGATGAACCAGTCGCAGACCCTCTGGAGTGGTGCCATCATATGTGGGATGCTACTGTTCCGCAGGATGTGGGAATCATGCACAGAGCCTGGGTGCTTGGCCGTCACCTGGGAGATGTACTGGTCTGCAAGACACACCACCTGCACATTGACCGAATGAAAGTTTTTGCAGTTTCTGTACACCTGTTCATTCCTCCTGGGTGGCACCAGGGAAACATGGTTGCCATCAACGGCCCCAATGAAATGTGGGACATGTGCCACATCGTAGAACGCAGCCTTGACAGTGGGCAAAACTGCTCGTCAGGGGAACTGGATGTAGCTGGCCATATGTTTTATTAGGCCACACAGTACATCCCTCAGGACGTTGTTGAACATGGGCTGCGACATCCCACTTGCAAGGCCCACTGTGACCTGGAAGGAGTCTGAGGCAAGGTAGTGGAAGAATGACAACACATGCACTGTGTGAGGGATGACATTGGGATTGCGAATGGCAGACAACAGATCCAGCTCCAACTGGGCCACTAGTTCCATTATGGTCACACGGTTCAGGCGTTAGGGCTGGATGATGTGACACTCCTCTCGCGTGGCAAGGTCTACTACGGTACACCGGTGCATTCTCCATCCTCAACCATCCAACAAACCTGGAAACAGGAGAGAGTTGGATTAATTATGTGCACCATAGACTGTGTTGACCTTGGACTGTGTTGAAGGTGTTGAAGTGGCTGCAGGCTAGCATATGTCACCATGATGCACAAACTTTCACACACATTACACATTAGATATGTAAAATGGTAGCCGCCTGTCTGAATGCATGGGACAGGTGGAAATTAGATCATCCTGCCGGTGTTAACACATCATGGTGGTAGGCGGTCACAAATGCTATGCTACTCACCATTGGTAAACACTGTTGCCTATGGGAGGCAGGAGCCAATGGTGATCACAGCCGGTGGTGACGGTGATGTCCATGGCGGTCATGAGCACCATTTCATGTGCTCATGCTCACTTTACTCCTGAACCTCGTGCACTAAAGACCTCCACTGCATGTGCTGCTGTGTTCTGACTCTGGTAACCAAGATGCCACGTCCTGCAGGAGGCAGGACCACAGCCTTCACCCAGGAACAGTTGGAACGGCTCGTGAACAGGGTCCTGCCCCTGTATAGACAGTTGTATGGGGCACCAGAGCAGCAGGCGCGCCCAGTGTCATTGTCCTGTATGCGATTTGTGCGCCTGTGGATGGGGGCCTTGGTAGCTGGCAGTGAGTATGGAGCATGGACATGGGAGAGGGGCCTAAGGCTATGTTGGCTGATGACGTGTGGGTGTGGAAGTGTGTTGTGTGCTGTCCACTACTGTCCCAGGGATGCCAATTTACATGACTGTGTCCTTCTGTCTGTGTCACCCATGCAGGTCAGTGTCCATCAGAAGAAGGAGATTTGGCATGCCATCGCCAAGAAAGTGCGGACCTTACGGGTCCATGCCCAGTGGAGCACCCACTGCAGAAAGAGGTGGGAGGACCTGAGACGCAGGGCCCGGAAGACCACGGAGGCCCAGCTGGGGACGTCCTCCCAATTTGGGAGGGGTGCCTGTCGGACCCTGACCCCCCTAATGGCCCGCATTCTGGTAGTAGCCTACCCTGAGGTATATGCGTGCTTGAGGGCAGCACAGCAGCCACAAGGGGGTGAGTACGCACTCTCACTTACAACATGTGTTACCATGGTGGCTCGGGGTCAGCACTATTGGGGAACTGTAGCGTGGGTAATAGATGGATTAATGTCCACTATGGATATTAGACAACCTGGCAGGATTGGCATCATAGATGTGTGTTAGTGAATAGAGGGGTAGTTACCTCCAATGTGGTATCTGTGTTGTCACCTACTACCAAGAAAGGGCTAGGCAGCTCATGCCAACAGAATCATTGCTTCTGGGGTGTCAGGCCATTGTAAACAGTTTTTGCCAATCAATGTGCCAGGGGCGAAGGTAGAGTCCTCAATCTGCTGGCAGGTACTGTGTATTGTGAGGTAAGGTGGGGCAAGATGTCACTGTACAATTAGACAATGGCCTAGTAGGCATGCCAACTACCCATGCAGGACCATGTAGGTTTCGTTGTCCAGGACTTGTGTGTCTCAACGGCAATAGGAAGTGGGCAGGTACTGGGCAGGTGTGGTGGGTATGCCTCTGATCATGTATACGATTGCATCTGTATCAGCCATCAGCAGTACACATGTGCATAGCTATGCTTTCCCCTTTGGTGTTCCATTGTTATAGCATGTGTAGGTGAAGGCATGGCATGTCAAAGCATAGTATGAGAAGATGATGTAGTTACTCTTTGTGACTGTTGTGCTGGCATTGACCGATTGCACAGTCTCTCTCTCCCACCCACCCACCCTCTCTTGCATCATCTGGAGAAGGAGAATGGGCACTGGCAAGTGGGGAAGCTGCACCCACAGGGCATAGGAGGCTGATACCAACGGAGCCGAGAGGACCAGTGGGACGGATGGAGAGGGGAGTGCCATGGGGAAAACAGGATCAACCACTTCATCTTCAGATTCCATCTCCGATGGGGGCTCACTGGCGGTGGCTGACCCATCTGGGCCCATGCCTGCATCACCCTTGTCCACCACCCCCTTAACCAGCACCGTCCTCCCTGTAGCTCCCCACCCAGTTGCCCGTGCCCACTCATCCAAGAGGGTGGGCATCTCCTTTGCCGTAGGCACCTCTGCCCCTGCCCGAGCCGTCCCTGCTGCCCTCAATGAGGAGGCTATTGACCTCCTGAGGTCCATCTCTGTGGGGCAGACAACTATCATGAATGCCATCCAGGGACTGGCATCCCAAATGCAACAGTACAATGTGTTCCTGGAAGGCATTCACGGTGCCTTGTCTGGCCTGCAGCGATCGTTTCAGGCTCTGTTCTCCTCCCTGATGGCAGCCAGTATCCCTTCTACTTCTGTTCCCCCCTTCAGCTACCTGTTCCCATACCCACATCCTACTCCCCTCACCAATCCAAGCCACATCTACTGACACACATGCATTCACATCAACAGACACAATATGCAAGGACAGACATAAGCACCACAGATGCTACCACCACCACCATGCACACATTCAACCAAGATTTGCAGACATGACAACATCCACACCCTGCACCTACCCACCTACCACCTCTCCCCTCACAGTTGGCACACCACTCGCACTTGCAGTCTGCACCACCTCAGTCACTGACCTGCCAGATGTGTTCTCACTGACACCGTCACCACATCCTCTTACCCACATTCATGCACTCCATATACCACTGGCACAGACAACACAACTGTCAACACACACACACACACAGCAGCACATCCACCCTACCTGCAGACACCATCTCAACATACACTCACATGTCCCCCGCCATCTCCCTGCATCTCCTCCCTACCTCCTTCCAGCACATCTAAACACCTCCACTCACCCACCCAACAGTCCCCCAGCACACTCATATCATCCACCAAAGGCACCTCCATGTACATACCTCACAACCATACCCATTCCCTCCACTCCCAAACATCCTTTCCTTGACCTCCCATGTGTCCACAAAAAACATTTCCTTTGTGGGTTTTCCCTGTTCACCACCACTGATACAGTCCCTGTTCACCCTAAGTGTACTGCTACTCTTCCAGTGCCCCTGCCTTCTGCATCCCAATTTTCCAATGCCCTCCCATGCACCTTTACCACCGGCCACTTCCGCTCCTGTCACGTCCACTGTTCCTGCTGCCAAACCCAAGCGCACTCCCTCCACTTCCAAGGCCAAGCCCACTTCCTCCACTTTTCACACCAAGCCCACTTCCAAGGCCAAGCCCAACCCCTGACTAAACCCCCCAAGGGCAAGCTCAAGGATCCCCCATCCAGGTCCACCCCTAAGGGCCCACCTTCAAGCCCAGATGAAAGGACCCCCTCCAAACACAGGGACACCCCCACCCCACCCCCTCACCCCTGAGGTACCTGCATTACCCATTGATGCCCCTGCCCTGTGGAGGCCTGCACTTTGCAGTCAGGACTTGCTCTTGGGCCTGTGTATTAATAGGTACATTCACAATGTTGACTTTTATAATATATCTGCACCACAACACCATTGGTGTCGATGGTACCTACCTTCTCCTGGCTTTCCTTCCACATGTATGTGTGGTAGTTGTGGGTATTAGCGTGTATGCATGTGTGTATGTCTGTGTGTAGGTACGGGTGTTTGTGTGTGGGTGTGGCTTCCCGTGTCATATGTGTGTTGTATGTGTGTGTGAACTGACATCGTTCCCTGCAGTGTGTGCTAGGCTGGTGTACTTATGATTGGTGTTTTGGTCGCCGTCGCTGGTCTGGGAGTTGCAGGACCAGGTGGAGGATTGGAAGGAGTTGCAATTTGCCTGCCATGGCGCCTACAGACGTGCCTGTGTTCCTGAAGGTAGGCGTTCCCATTTATATTGTTTGTTTCCGCCACCCTTTTGGTGGCTGTGGTTCCTCCCCGGAAATCCTGGCGGTGTTCAACCTTGTAACATGCTTGTGGCTTCCTGCCTGACCACCAGGCTAATGATGGCCACAGCATGGAACTGGCTCACTGTTCACTACTATGCAGTTATCTTCAGGGTCTACCATCCTCTGTTTATCTCACACCACTCTCTTCAATTTATTCCAGAGCTATTGTACTTCACTTTGCTGGACCAAGTCCAATCACTATACCTACACTCAAGATAAATTTGCTAGTCTATGCGTTCTGTGATGCTGCATTACTGTGCACGCATTCTAGTGAATGTTGTAGTCAGTGCCTGGTCTTTGTATTCCATATTTTTCACATAATTGTAAAGCCAAATAAACAATTACTTGAAAAACAGGATTGATGGATATGTAACACATAATTATTCAAAACAAGATGAGTAAAGTCTCAGCTGTTCCTGATGTGTACATTTTTTCTGAAGACCCCAGCAGGTAAGACATTTTTCTTTTAGATCAGAGAATACTGTGACTGCCACAATTTGATTGTTAGACAAATCATTTGGCTTCCTGTGCTGTGATAGGTGCTTGCAACAGTAACATCAAGGTCAATGTGCAGGGAGTGGCAGGTAATATTGTGACTTGGAGGAACTTTACAATTGCCAGCATCAGTCAGAGATATGTTCATCCATTTTCTATCTGTATGGGGTGGCTTTTCCAGTGACATTACTCTAGACAAAAATGTGCTCATCAAAGGAGAGGTATGAAAATGCCCATGTTTTGATTCATGTCAATAACAAAATACTTCTTGACCACTCCTATGGGACTGCAACCTGTTCTGGATACTCTTACCTTACTTTGTGTTACAGCCAGAAAATTAAAAGGAGAGCATACTTGGGACTCAGAGGGAGGGAGAGCGAGGTGGCTGATAGAAAAAAGAACCCTTGCTGCCAATGAGATCACTCCATTATTTGAAGTTGCATGCTTGTAAGAATCTTGCAAGACTCTTGTGTACTCAACCATTTAGATATCTATGAATTGTGAACCTTAATTTATCAAAAATGATGTACCAAAATACATCAAATCACAAAAAGCAAGCTTCCCATGGAAATATCTAGGTTTCTGCTAAGTTTGGTGTGATTCCATTCAGCCGTTTTGTCTGTAGCACTGTGTAAAATTCACTTTGAAGTTGCATTAGGAAATTTCATTTTAGGACCCCCCTCCCTTTTTCTTGGCTCCTTCTTAATGGATCACCGTAAAAATGATTTGAGGTGGATATATTTTTTTTTTTTAAGTTTCATGAAGATTTGTCAAACATGCAAAGGTATCAACAGATCTGTTGCCTGTCAGTCAAATTGCTTGGTCACACCCAGACATCTACGACTGTTGAATCTTTAATTTCTCAAACACTTATGAATGATTATCCACCACATCAAAAAAGCACACTTTCTGACTGAAGATCTAGCTTTCTGCTAAATATAAGTTTTTGAAAAATGAAGGATAAAAAGAGGTAGGTATCTGGATGGTCAGGTATGCAGGACATGAAATTAACAACTTTTAAATATTGAATTTATTTAGAATGGTATATTATATTATTTGGTAATTCAAAATAAATCATAAAAGTATTTTAAAAATACTGAGGTTGAAATAATTATATTTTATATTTTGCAAAAAACGTAATAAAAAGGGTTTCATATTTTTGGGGGGATTGGGGAGCTTTCATGGGAGACGGGGGTGGGAAGTTTATTGTTATGAAAAATATTAACCTACATGTATATTGGGTGATTTAAGTGATAATTTTAATTTGTGATGCATAATAATTTGAATTTTAGTTTTACAATAACACACAAATATATTTAATTGAAAAAATGAATTTGCAATTATTAGGCCCACTTAATTTCGTAAAGCAGTTGTAAAATGTTTGAAAAAAGTATGTTAAATTTGTGAACTAGTTAATTTTAAAGATATAATAAAATGTAAAAACCCTTATCTCATTAAATTAATTTATTTTAAATATTTTGAATTTCTTTTGAATAATAGAAGTGTCTTCCATAAAATCTTTAGTTAAATGTGTGTAACATTTATTGTTTTTATACATTTGGTTACTTTGTGTTAAGAAAGGAAATCAGAAACCACCCTCTCCTGATATATGTCTGTGTCTCCTCAATGTTAGTCAGATAGGAGGCATAATAGAAATTCAACTATCCTTCCTTCCATACATATGCTCTTTGGACAATGTTGTAGGACTAGTGTTAGAATATTACCTCTAACCCCAAAAGTATATCACTTTCCCCATTGATAGTGGGAAAGGAATCACAATAGTAATAGGTAAACATTGGGATTGCGTTGCTACATTTTACAAGTGTAATTTCCAATTGGGAAGAGTTTGGACCCCCAGGGTTGGTGTCTCTGGAATCACAATTTAAAATCACAACTGATAGTAAAGTCAGATTTTAAATTGTAATTCTGAAACTGGCACTTTTATAAAGTGGGCATTTTATTATTTTAATTCATCTAGTGCCTCCTATTTGTCTCTGAATAAACATCTGGGTTGGTGACAGCTGGGTGCTTGTGTATTCCATCCAGACAGCCACACACAAAGGGAGCTGAGGTGTGACTCATGGACCATCAACATCCTGATGGACCATTGTGGGCAGGATGGGAGAGAGGAGCTGAAACCTACACCTGAATGGGATGTGCCCTGAGCCCACACAAAGGGCTGCATAACTCCCTGTAGTGTGTCTGGAGCCAGGGCAAGAAAGGTGAGGACTCTGTTTACTTTAAAGGCTTCTCTTTGAAGTCTTCCGTACTTCAAAGGCACCACTGGGTATAGGAACTGGACTTCTGACCCTACCAACTCAAAACACTTCTGGACCTGAGGACATTCTGTCAGGTAGAAGAACTGACATGCTGTTGAAGGGACTGTCACTCTATTGGACCTTACTGGACTTTTCTGGACTTCTGCTCTGCTGTGTCTGACCTATTGTCTGCTGCCCTCCTTGCCTGGGAGAGAGAAGGACTGGACCATGCATCTCTACAGCCGCAGAACCAAAGTAACTCCAAGGGCTTGTTAGCTTACCACCTGTTCTGAAGTCTCAGGGACATCAGAGATGTCCCTTCATTCTACAGGCAGCACCTAGACTTTGCTTGCGGCAAGTCTTGCTCTGCCAAGTGGTGCCAACTCAGTCCAGGGCCTTTAAAAGTGAGTATGAAGTGCTGCATCTGCCAGAACCTGGGAGTAGATGCCATTGTGCCAATAGGAACCAATGCATCGCTTGCTGAGAGATCGGGATTGACACATCACCGGTGCTGTAGGGAACCGGACAGGTGCTTCGGAATTGCCATATCACCTCCGGAACCACTGCTTCGGAATCAATGCATTGCCGCCACTGCATGGAGAAGATCAGCACATTGCCCCTCCAGTGTGGATTGACCTGGCAAATCACATTTCAAACCACTGTGCACACAGGACTGGAAACCAATGCATCATTGCTTGGAGAAATCTGGCGAAACACCCCAACTGTGTAGGGTCCATCAACACATCTTGTGCTGTAACAAGGATTAAGGTACTGTTGCTCAGTGGGCCCTGCATGGGTCCTATAGCCAGCTTGCGCTCCATCGCATGGGCCTGAACTCTGGATGTTGTACCGGTCCAGCAGAACCAGATATCCCAAGAGGCACCTATTGCTTCAAAGCACTACTTGCACATTTTTCTTCAAAAATCATATCTTGACTTCTATTTATTGATTTGTTATTGTTTTGGTCTTGTGTTAATTAAATTAAGCTCTATTTTTCTAACCTGGTGTGGATTATTTTGGGTGGTGTTTTCACTGTTTTACTGTTTTAAGTGTTGCACAAATACTTTACCCATTGCCTTCTAGGTTACGTCTGCCTGCTCTGTGCCAAGCTACCAGAGGGTGAACACAGGTTAATGTATGGTGTGTATCTGATTTTCACTGACTAGGATTGTGGTTCCTGCTTGCACTGGGTACACACTTTTGCCAACCAGAAACTCAATTTCTAACAAACATAAGATGGTAAGGTGTTTTGATGTCAACCTGTCCTAAAGGAATATGCAATATATTTTACAAGTGAATAGACATCACTTAACTATTATTAAGAGGGTGCTGACTAACTCCCATTTATATATATTTTGCCAAAATCAATCTTGTACAATAAACGTAGTAGGTTTATTAAGAAACTAAAGCCCATTTGTCTGAACAGATGTCTTAGATTTCCTTAAAATGACTGGAATAGCATAACTTAAAAATTAGATTTTAAATTTTGCAACTAAGTTGTAAAACCGGATATACTGTACTCCTGGCTTCCTCCTTGATATATTGACTGTGAGTTGGCTCATTCGTTATAGGAAAAGAAGGGAGGAATGTGATCCTAACACATGACATAACTCCCCTCTTTGGTACTCTGTGAAACTAGCCAGACATACACTCATCCTACCTTCAAACTGATGCAACATCACCTGCCGAGTGGTGGCAGCCACTGGCCCTGATTAAATCCCCAGCCAGTTTTATGATTGTACTGCTTTACCTCAGTCAGCCAGAGATGCAACATGTGCAGACCTAGTTTCCATAAGTTCACTAGATCTTCCACCAGTGAGCAGCATATTTAGGTGGTCATTATGACATTGGCGGTGAGTGATAAAGTGGCAGAAATACTGTCAACAAGCCAGCAGTAATTGCTGACAAATTATGACCATGGCAGTGTGAACTCCCATAGACAGCTAATGTACCACACCATCCGCCAGGGCGTTAACACCACTCACGCCGGCGGTCACCATCAAAAGCCATGCGGAAGACAAAGTACCGCCCACCATATCTCGACACAGCACACTGCCACGATTTCCGGGACGAAAACAACGCCCTTAAAAGCCTGGTGGAAACACTGCACAGAAGACAAAAGTCTCACCATCAGAGACACAGAGAAGGACAAAGCCGCCATGGAACCGGAACTGCAGGGTTCCCAATGCTCTTCTATGCCATGCTCCACCTGAAACACCAACGCCATCAAAGATAACGACAGTGAGTACAGCCGCCTAGCACACAAGGGAGGGAGGGAGGAAAAGGAGAGTGACACACACACACGCATAACACACACCACACACCATACACACAACCAGCTGCAGAAAAAAATAATGGTACACGAAACACAGCATAATAATGCAAGGACAACAAGAAGGCAGTAATGAGAATGAATTAAATGAGAACAGCCACCAAATGAACCAATTAGATAAAAAAAAGAGATATGTACAAATGTCCACAAAGGGCCAATGCATATTCCAAAGTACTAAGGGCCCATATGGCCTCAGGGCATAGTCCAAGGCCCAACTTGTTTCCTGACATCATCCGCACAGAAATCTGCAGGGGCATCGGTTTGCAAGTGGGAAGGCACCTCAGGGGGATGAGGGCTTGGGGGCACCTCATCTGAATTTGGAAACTTGCCCACTAGTTATGGAGGGGGATCCATGCCAATTTCTCTGTGCTGGGGAGTGCAAAGTCACAGTCCCTCAGGTAGGTGACTTCCCCACTGGTTCTGGAGGGGGCTCCATGTCCATTTCTCTGTGCTGGGGAGTGCAAGGTCACAGTCTCTCAGGTGGGTGACTTGCCCACTGGTTTTTGAGGGGGCTCCTTGTACAGCATTTCCAGGAGAGAGGCCTACCTGCCCTCTGTTGGAGGTGAGGGCTGCACTGTGTCAGCAGGTGAAGGTGCCTCCTGGGCAGCGTCTGCTGGAGGTGAGGGCTCCGTGAGCACTGGTGGTGGTGATGGTGGTGGTGTCATCCTGCCAGCCTCTGCTGGAGGTGAGGGCTGCACTATGTAAGCAGGTGAAAGTGAAGCTTCTGCCCAGGAGTGGGCTGCGCTGCCTCAGCAGGAGGTGAGGGCTCTGTGACCACTGGTGGTGGTGGGAGGTCCAGGCTCCTTCCCCTTCATGGCGGGAGTTAAGGGCTTCTTTCCCTTCATGGCAGGAGGTGCAGGCTCCATCGCCTTCATGGCAGGAGTTGAGGGATTCTTCCCCTTCATGGCAGGAGGTGTGGGATTACCCCTCCTGGCTTGTGGAGTGGTATCCTTCACTGTCTTGCCTCCATGACTAGGAGGGGCCTCCACTGTCTGCAGGGACTGTTTGGCTGAGGTGCTGGGCTGGGTTGTTGGGACCCTGCTCTTACGGGCAGGACGGAGGGAGGGGAAGGGAAGAGGTCAAGTTGAGCGAGGGAAAGATTCTTAGGGAAGGTGGGGCGGGAAAAGGGAGGAGAGATGGGAGTGGAAGGTTGATGGAGTCATTGTTGGAGGTTTATGTCTGCTGGACTTGTGTGCAGGTGCATTGTCAGTGTGCGTGTGTGAGGTGGAAGGCTGTTGGGTGTCTTAGTGCTTGTGTTTGAGTCCGTTGGGGGGACAGACAGGGAGTGAGAGGACACAGGGGATGTATGGATGGATGTTGTGGAGGTGTCTGCTAGTGAGGTGTGTGTGCTGCTTGGTGTGGTGATGCTGGTGGTGGATGCTGATGCAGTACATGCAGGTGTAAGTGTGGACATGACTGTGAGGGAGTTGGAGGAGGAGGTGGGGAGACAGTGGAGGCAGTGGATGTTGTTGTGTTCTGTCTGCAACTGTCTGGTGTTTGCATGAGTGCTTGTGGGCTTAAGTGTGGTGCCTGTGTTTGACTGTGCCACTCTTGTGTGACGTCTTGTGTGCATGCTTGTCTGTATGTGTGCATGGGATGGGGTTCAGGAGACTGAGACCGGAACTGGAAAGAGGTAGTTGGAGGGGTGACGGTAGGTACAGGGGCAATGGCTGCCATCAGAAAGGAGGCCAGAGCCTGAATCGATCTCTATTGGCCACCAATCCACAGTGGATGCCCTCCAGGAATGCATTGCATTGCTGCATCTGGGATGCCAGCCCCTGGATGGCATTTACAATGGTTGACTGCCCTACAGAGATGGATCTCAGGAGGTCAATAGCCTCCTCACTCAGGGCAGCAGTGCTCACTGGGGTAGGGCGTAAGTTGCCTTGAGCAAAGGAGATGCCCACCCTCCTGGGTGACCGGGCACGGGCAACTCGCTGAGGGGTGACTCACTGAGGGGCGACTGGGAGGGCAGTGCTGGTACTGGGGGTGGCAGCTGTACCTGAAGCTTGGGTGGTCACAGAGGTGTGCCACCACCAAGGAGCTTCCATCGGAAGAGGTATCAGAGTCAGTGTTGTCACCTCCTGTCTCTGCTGTCGTGCTCCCCTCGCCCTTCGTCCCACTGGTTCCCTCTGTGTCAATGGACTCTGCCTCCTGGGTCCTGAGGGATGCAGCTCCCTCTGTCGTCGGTACCCCTGCTCCTCTGCCAGATGATGCTAATGGAAGGATGACAGAAGAAACAAGCATTTTTAATGCAACGGGTCAGGCATTTGCTCGAGTTAGAGCTCTCAGCTTTGTAAACTCCTAACCACACTTTTCTTGTCACATAAATTAAAAGAAAAAAAAGTGCAGCACGATAGCTTTATGTAAAATGCAGCACGATCATGCTGTATGGTGGCCATCAGGGGGGTCAGGTTCCAACGGGCACCCCCTCCTCATTGGGAGGCCATCCCTAGCTGGCCCTCCGTGGTCTTCTGTGCCCAGCGTCTCAGGTCCTCCCATCGTTTCTGACAGTGGGTGCTCCACCTGCCATAGACACCCAGGGTTCGCACGTCCTTGGCACATCATAATCCCTTCTTTTGATGGGCGCTGACATGCAGAGGCGATACAGACGGGAAGACACAAGTACACATACAATCCAGCCTGTCACACATATGGCCCACCAATCCCTTTGTCATCACCATTGGCACACACATTGCCCGGCGCACACCATGTACAACACCACAAGACATTCCCCCCACCCCGATGACACGATGCTTGCACACACATCTCCATGTATCCTTCCCACATGCATCGTGCCCAAGGTGTACTCACCTGGTGGTCCGGTAGCCCATACAGCAGTCCGTACTGGGTTAGGACCCCATCCTAGAGAAGAGGCTCTAACCTTCTCTAATTGGCTTAATACAGCCAATCCATTCCTGAACTTTACTATGACAATAGGCAACAACCAACTGCCATTCCTGGACCTACTCATTTATGAAAATAGCGGATCCTTGGCTACGGAGGTTTACTATCCCCTGCCAAACAAACCACTCTCTGGCACCTACCACCACCGACAGGCCACTACCCTTGTGGCAACTGTAGTGTTTGTTGATTTACCCACAAATCTACAACGATAAACCTACACCTCAAGACACCATGGGTACAGAAATCACTTACTAACTGTAACAGCAAGAATGTCATTTATCTGATTAAATGCCCTTGCCAGCTCAAATACGTTGGAATGACCTTGAGGAAGGTTAGTACATAGATCTCTGAGCATAGGAGCACGATCCGCTGCAAACGTGATGCTACTAAGCTAACTAACCATTTCATCCAGAACAATCATTCCCCAAATTATTTATACTGGACCGTTCTTGAGCAATTGTCTCCAATGAGCAACAACATGACACAGAAGCTGTTCATGTTTGAACAGCGCTGGGTCTGGAGATTACATTCAGACATCGTTGGATTGAATGATGAGATCCCGTGGTTTTCACTCAGAAAATGAGTTTACGCTACTTTTTGCTCTACTGGTTCTTTCTTCTCTGTTTACTCCCTTCTCTCCCCTCTCTTGTTTTCCTTTCCCTTTTCCCTTCACTGCCCTTCCCTGAAGGACCATCTATACTTTCCTCGTCTTCTGTTATCCCTTCCTCATTTTACCGCTGTTTTTCTTTTCTCCTCCCTCTCATGGTTTCAGCAACTCCTTCTTTTCCCCTCTTTTCCCTCCTTTCCTCCTCCTTTCTTCCCCTCTTTCCCTGCCCCCCTCCCCCTCTACACCCACTTTGTTTCCTTCTTTCCTCCTTGTTCCCCCTTGTTGTGCCAATTTGTCTTCTCCTTCTTTTTCTCCCCTCTTTTCAATGAGCGTTATCTCTGTTCATTTCTCCCTATTACCTTCTCTTCCTTTCCCCTTTCCCCTCTTCCCTTTCTCATCTCTCCTTTCCTCCCCCTCCCCTCTCGCTACTTTCTCCTTTGGACCTCTTCTCCTCTCCTTGCTTCCCCCCCCCCCCTTTTCGCTCTCTTTCCATTCTGAGGCTCAGTGCGGCCGTTGGGAACTACTTTTCCCAGAGACCCGGGAGCTCCAGCAGTGCAACGCCGGGTCACCTGACCCGACGTTGGAGACATACTTCCGGTCTCTGCGTTGGCCCCCTTTGGCACCATGGGCTCGCGGCGGTGATTAGGCACTTATGGCCCACACCTGGAACTCAGGCCTGCGGCGGTGACTAAGGATTTCCAATGCGCCCTTAATAAAAGACCGCCTCGTCCTGAGCCATTCCATGGAGAGGACGGTATAGGCACACAGTGAGCGCCCCCTTTGATGTAGTGAGTGACTCTTCAGACTACACGCATCACAGATACGATTATTTCTGGGTTCATGTGTAATTTTTCTCTCTGTGAACTGTTTGTTTTGGCTGGCGCGCATTATTTATTACTCATTATTTGTTTATTAGAGATGCTCTCTCTTTTATTGAGCCATGATCTGTACAGATCTTTCTACACTCCACCACCTAACCACTTCTGAGGACAGTACTGGTGCTGATTAGGGCACCGTCCTCTGCTCTGGCTTTCATTGATAGGCGCAGGCATAGCTGTGGGTTACCCTCTCTTGTGTGTGTATATTTCTTCTCCTTATCTTTGCTACTTGTTTTCATCCTTAGTGTTTGACTATAAGAGGACACTCCCCCTTCTGGATACCAGAGGCAAGTAGTCTCTAGGGATAGGGTAAGAATTTCTCCTCGTTGTTAGTGGTAGAATTGTCTTCCACTTATATACTGTGCATGAGTAATTTTCTCCTTGTCACGTGTTTGTGTGGTTTGCTGTGCAGTGTTGTGTTTCACCTTTGTTTTAATTGCCTCTCTGTTTTACATTCTTTAGGCCTCCTCAAGGTAATTCCTTGGGTAAGGTAGGCTCATTATCTTATTACTTTCTCTCTCCATTATTTTGGAGTAGGCTCTTCAACTCCAGTGTGAGTCTTAGGGATCCAAAAAAAAAAAGAAAAGTGACCCTGTGAGTCCTTGTTCTCACGGAGGTGTCCCACTTTTAGTTTTTAACTACACCAAACAGACACCATTATTAAGTTGTAACTTTGCACTGGTGACTGGTTAGGTGTTTTTATTTTCCCTCGGTTAGCTGGATCCCAAATTTTTCCAGACCAAGAATTAATTTACGCACTCCCTCCTGTTCTTTTAACAGTGAGGTTGAGTCTGAACAGGTGGCACTGCCCTTCCTGGGTGGGACTAGGTGGTCAAATGAGGAAGCATGACACTATATAGTGTGTGAGACCACCTAGTCCGGAAAGGTAATTCTCCCTGTTTTTTCAACACTCGCACTGACCTCATTTTCCTAGTAAGGACTTTGAGCAGCGGGAGCACAAGCATGACCCCTACTCACGCTCTTTGATTTATTAGTGAACCCCGTACTTCTTTGTGTTATTTCTGGATACATACATAGGGAGCCTAGTACGGTTGAGTTCCTCCTAACCATTTTCCGCTCCCTCACTCTCTCCGTGTGTTATGATAGGACCCCATCCCCCAATCGCTCCAACTCCTCCACGGTCACACGGGCCATGGTAGGTTCCAGCAGCACATGCAGTGTAGGTGTTCTGTTGAAGGTCAGAAAACAAGTGAGGATGGTGGAAACGTTTGTGGCAGTGTACACCGTCACCTCCGGCGTAGATCCCCATAGGGAACTGAAGTCCATTGATCCCCATATTATCCAATAAGGAATGGCACGGCGGTGCAAGACTGCCTTCTGCCACGATGCCCAACACAGCAAGGTTACCTCACTTCCACCTATTCTTACATACAGGACAGGTGGTTGTCATTTCATGGTGGTGGACAACGATCATATTAACCTTTACTGCGTCACTGCCTAGATTTGCACATAACTTGCCATTCCCACTGTCCCATCACATAAATGCACTACATATACTGAGATTGGGGTTCCATTGTTTAAAATGTGACAGCCTACTCACTCTTGTGTCCCTTAGATACCTTCCACGGTGGATGAAAGGGAGGAGAAGACAAACCCCCATGTACAGACCCCTTGTGGACTTGGCTACAATGGAGGAAAGGCCCATTAAACTGACTTATAGACTGGACAGGGCCACAATCACAGAGCTGTGTGCCCAATTGGAGCCTGACCTGATATCAGCTATCCATCATCCCACTGGGATCCTCACCCTTGTGCAAGTGCTATCAGTGCTCCATTTCCTGGCAACTGGTTCTTTCCAAGTGACAGTGGGCTTGGCAGCAGGAATGTCACAGCCAATGTTTTCAATTGTGCTGGCAGGGGTTTTGTCTGCCCTGGTGAAACACACGTGCAGCTACATTGCTTTCCCCCTGGTGGAAGACTTGGCCACTATGAATGCAGGCTTCTATGCAGTAGGGGATATCCCCAATATTATTAGGACAATGGATGGAACACGTATAGCATTTGTCCCCCTCTGTCAGAATGAACAGGTGTTCAGGAATTGTAAGAGTTTCCACTCACTGAATGTGCAAATGGTGTGCCTGGCGGACCAGTACATCTCCCACGTCACTGCGAAGTATTCTGGGTCTTTGCATGACGCCTTTGTCCTGAGTAATAGCAGTATCCCAAATTTGATGGCACAACTACAGAAGCACAGGGTGTGGCTAATAGGTGAGCCAGAGTCCCCACCCACTGTATGTCAGTGTATGCCTTCAGGTGTTATCCCCATAGCATTGTGTGAGGCTAAATGTTGTCCCTCAGTACTTGCAAGTGACTCTTGCTACCCAAACCTATTGTGGCTTCTGACCCCTGTGAGGAATGCCAGGACAGGGGCTGAGGACCGTTATAATGATGCACATGGGCGAACCAGAAGAATAATCGAGAGGACCTTCGGGCTCCAGAAGGCCAGGTTCAGGTGCCTCCATCCCACAGGTGGATCCCTGTGCTACTCACACAGAAAGGTCTGCCAGATAGTAGTGGCATGCTGCATGTTGCACAACCTGGACCTCACAAGGCATGTGCCTTTTCTGCAGGAGGAGGAGACTGGAGATGCCCCTGTGGCAGCAGTGGACCCTGATGACAGTGAGGATGAGGAGGCTGAGGATGAGGATGAGGACAACAGAACATCAGCTATATGTCAATAATTCCATTGGCACACAGGTGAGACAGTGGAACTGACCATTACTCTGACTATTGATGTTGAATGTGTAGCTGTAGCATGATGGCATTCACTTCCTATATATCTCAACTTACTGTCACCTATTGCTTCTCATTTTCCAGATGTTGGTGATATGACAACAATGTCCTGATGTGATCACTACAGACAGTTACAGGTCATTGTATGTATGCTATCACAGTGTTCAGATCATTTACACTAGATGTGACTTACCTCAAATGCACATTTTCAACACATTAAACAGTGTCACTCAAATTGTGTTCAAGGGTGTTCATTGTAGTGCAAATAAGTTACTGAGAAGTGCAATGGAATGGGGTGATGGTGAAGGAAGGTCCAGGGTATTGTTCCAGTCTGTTTGTAGCACACATCCAGTGTCCAAGGGGCCATAGGAAGGGGAGCAAAGGCAGTTCTAAGTGGACAAGTTGACAGGATGGGACACATGAAGGACAATCAGGAGAGTCTTATTTCCTGGCGGTGGTCATGGTCTTGGCAAGTGTCTCTGGCTTCTGTCTGGGTCGCAGGGAATGTTTGAGGGGTGGTTCACCTTCTGCAGGGGGAGGGGTACTGGTGGCCTGTGGGTCGTGTGGCGGGCCTCCTGTCCATTAGCTGCAGCGATGTGATGGACTGGTAAAAAGACTGGCTAGTGGTAGGGGCCCGCTGCTGTGCTGTCCATTCCCTCATGATGTTGGCCATGTCTACCAGCACCCCTGCTATGGAGATCATGGTGTTGTTGAGGGCCTGCAAGTCCTCCCTGATCTCCTGATGGTGTTCCACCTGCAGCCTCTTGTTCTCCTGCATGTTGTTAAGGATCTGGCCCATCGTGTCCTGGGATTGTTGGTAAGCACCAAGGACATTAGTGAGTGCCTCGTGAAGAGAAGGCTTCAGGGGCCCCTCCTCCCCCTGGAGCTCAGTGGTCCTCCCAATGTCCCTGTTGCCCTGTGCCCCTGTCCCCTGAACAGTGTGCCCACTGACCCCAGGTCCCTGATTGTCCTGGGGGTGAGGTGTGGACTGGGGTCCCTGTACAGGTGAGCACACTACTGATTGACGTGTCCTGGGGAGAGAGGTGTGTGGATGCTGGGTGGGTGCTGTGGTGTTGGATACTGATGGGGGAGGCTCTGTGGTGGACTGGGAGTGGGCTGGGGTGACCGACTGACCAGTGGTCTCTGATGGGCCAGGTCGTTCATCCAGATCCAGAAGTCCAGAGTTACTGTCATTACGGGGGGGCATCCTCTGTTGGGGGACTGGATAGTCATGGCACCTCCTCTTCGCTCAGATTGGCTGGGGCACCTGTGGGGATGTACGTGATGTATTATGCTTCATGCCTGTGACATATTGTACATCCCTATCTTCCCCTCTATCGTTGCTGTTGCCCTGCCACCTTTTAATGTATATGGTGATGTATTGTGGGATTGTTAGTACCCCTATGCTGTGCATGCTTTGGTGATGGGTGTCCATGCAGGCCTGGGAGTGCTGTCCACTTACCAGTGTCCAGTCCTCCGGCTACTTCAGTGAATCCCTCTGGATGCAATATTGCCAAGACTTGCTCTTCCCATGCTGTGAGCAAAACATTTCTCTGTAGTTTCCTTCCTGAACACCTGAGGAAAATGAAACTCCTCCCAGTAGCCACAGTGCCACACTGCACTTTAATACACACATGAAATGTGTCAAGTGTCTGTTAAAAAGGGTCCCAGTTAGGAGGAAAAAGCTACACGGAGGCAAAAACCTTAGAAGCATGCTTGATGGTGCTTGATTTATTTGAGAGGAAAAATAATTAAGGCACCAAAACCACCCTGGGTCAGGATTATGACAGACCCAAGCATATGGCTTTCTAAAGGCAAAGTCTATGAGAAATCCTGATGGAAAAACACAAAAATCAGGTACAAAAGGATGATGAACTCAACAAAAATGTAGGAAATATTTGGATTGCAACATACCCTTCTCAAGATCTAGCCTGCTTATGTATACTTAGGAAATAAATTATATCACAGGTACAGAACTGAAGGCTATGTTGGTTTAGAGTCCCCCGAGAGTCATCCCTGGAGAGACAACCATAAAAAATGTATAAGTAAAGTTAAAAGATCCACCGACTCTTATAGAAAATTAGTATTTTCAAATAATGGCTTGCAATGGAAGAAGAACCCCACTTTGACAATTCTTATTCCACTACACCCTACCACCAATCTCCTGCCCTTACTGCTCTTCATGGGGCAGACTGCAGAGACACTGATGCTGAAAATTCACAGTGAAGAGAAGCCTCACTGTAAGCAAAGTGTTTGCACAAGAGACAAGGGGCCTGATTACAACTTTGGAGGACGGTGTTAAACCGTCCCAAAAGTGGCGGATATACCACCTACCGTATTACGAGTTCCATAGGATATAATGGACTCGTAATACGGTAGGTGGTATATCCTCCACTTTTGGGACGGTTTAACACCGTCCTCCAAAGTTGTAATCAGGCCCAAGATGTCTTCACCTGGCTTAATGCCAGTGCCAATGAGTTCCACTCTGGATCCTGCTCTCTTGTGCAACAAACATTCACACATAAGACTCAGCACTCATATAGGTTCCAGGACATGATAGAAAGTTCAACAAAGTCCAATTCCAAAAATATGGATGGCACAGATTCCCAAATCTTCCGTCTTGGTTAAACAAATTATTTTTATTTATAGATGTTCATAAAAACATCTTCCTCTGCAGTTCATAGTAGCCATAGTAGCCACAGTTCATAGTAGCCATAGTATCTAGTGCATTTTGTCCACATGGACTTCTTCAGGGCTACAAACATGCAAATACAACTATAAATACACATGCTTATACATAAATATATATAAAAATTACAAATATGGGACTTTACATTCTATTTATAAGAACCACATAATTTTCAGGTTTCCACAAAATACCATTGTATAGTGAGAAACATTTTATCATTTGCACTAGTGTTTGTAAAAAACAAAATATTAAGTGGCCTGCTCATTATTGACCTCAAAGTCCCATTTCTTCATGTAACCAATTTGCTATGCGAAACCATTTTGAAATTGTCAGCTATAACATGTCTATTCGAGAGGCAGACTCTACATTCATTAATTTATTTCTATGTGTCTATCCTATTTGTGTAATCACATGAATAGCAATTCCCAATCTAATTAACCAAACAAACATACAAACATTGAATTAAAAAGAAATGAGGCAAGACAAATCACGAGGGCAAGCAATAATATATCATCAGTGAACATTGTCATGAAGTGTCAGACAACATAAACGTAAAGAATTTATGTACAGAAACCAAGACATATTAAAATATAATACATGTTCCAAACAAATATATCCAACCATCTGGATCAAAATAATTTCTTAAATCATTTTAAATATCATAAATTTAAACTCAATCACTACTCAATATTAGAGAAACACAGTAACTCCTATGATTAGCAGTGGGGGATAAAAAGAGTTAAAAAAACATTACGCACTCTGATTTAACCTGCAACAACCCATACCTCGGGTGTCAATTCGCCAATATTTCTGCTATGGCAAAAATAGGAAAAAATTGAAAAATTGCTGAAAATATTCATGTATCCATGTCTGTGTCTTTATATCCTAAGAGTAATTGCTATCGCCTGTGACTTAAACCAGGACCTTTATGAACTCGAACATTTATGGTGGCCATATTGAAGTGACTACAAATATCTTGAATTTCGCCTACCTATACCTCCATCGGCAATTGCATCAGTATTTAATATGATGCTTCATGGATATACAGGCCCTCATTACGAGCCTGGCGGTCTTAGACCGCCAGGCCCGCGGTTGGCGGGAGCACCGCCGACAGCCTGGCGGTGCCCCGCAGGGCATTCTGACCGCGGCGCTTTGGCCGCGGTCAGAAATGGAAAACCGGCGGTCTCCCGCCGGTTTTCCGCTGCCCGTTGGAATCCTCCAAGGCGGCGCAGCTTGCTGCGCCGCCGAGGGGATTCTGACACCCCCTACCACCATCCTGTTCCTGGCGGTTCGCCGCCAGGAACAGGATGGCGGTAGGGGGTGTCGCGGGGCCCCTGGGGGCCCCTGCAGTGCCCATGCCAATGGCATGGGCACTGCAGGGGCCCCTGTAAGAGGGCCCCGCTTGTATTTCACTGTCTGCTTAGCAGACAGTGAAATATGCGACGGGTGCAGTAGCACCCGTCGCACCTTCCTACTCCGCCGGCTCGATTACGAGCCGGCTTCATCGTGGGAAGGACGTTTTCCCCTGGGCTGGCGGGCGGCCTTTTGGAGGCCGCCTGCCAGCCCAGGGGAAACCTCAAAATACCCACTGCGGTCTTCCGACCGCTGTACGGTATTTTGGCGGCTCCCGCCGGGCGCGCGGTCACCGCGCCCGGCGGGAGTCAGAATGACCCCCACAGTTTGATGGAATACTACAGAGTTCTCCAAGCACGCTATATATATATTCCGGTAAGCTATATGAAATAAAACCAAGTTTGTAGCATAAAAAACAAACAGATATACATATACATAAAACCCCATTCAGAACATTGCGCCTGTATTTAAGAGCTGGAACCGCTACACGTTCCAACTTTTATGGTGGCCATGTTGAGATGTCTACAATAATCTAGATCCCGCCTACCTATACACCCCATTGTCAATCATGTAAATATTTAATATAATGCTTAAAGGATGTATATTAAAGATGTTGCTTCGAGGATATCCAGGCAAACTTTATACTAGGCTCATGTCAACATTATACTAAGTTCGTATTGTAAAAGGTCAGACAAGTATGCATATACATAGGATACCATCCAAAACATGGCAGCCATCTTTAAATAGTGTAATTTTCCAACCTTTTTCTTATTTACCAAACAACCGCTTATATAACTCTCCTTAAGTTGTACCAAACAGTCGTCATATATTGAAAATAATGTCTTTAAGAAGTAAATATTGTTACCAACTCTTTCTAATTTATATTATGAATGCTGGGACAAAATATCAATGAAACAATACAACAGCCATCTTTGGACAGTATAATCTTCACAATGAAATTGTAATAACATCGGTGGCCATCTTCAAAAAGTATGTTCTTGGTACAAAACTCAAGCATCAATTTTTTAGAGGTACAGTTCTCCTCCCAATTTCTTACATGTTCTCACAAGTAGAAACCCTATATTACCATTTTTAACTCTCATCTCTATCTATATCTATCATGTGGTCCCCACACTGTATAACTTATTCAATAAATAAAGAAGGCAATGAATCCCACACTGCAGTTCTGGATTTTACACATCCATTATCCATTATCTACAGTCTACCATTTCAAACTCCTAAAAAGTGGTGGAATTCGCTGTTGATGTTCAATCCTTCATGTACTGTCCTGTCCTTCAGCGGATATCAACTGCGGCTACTAGTGCTATTAGGAACTGCAGAGGAAGATGTTTTTAGGAATATTTCTATGAGTGATGAGTCTTATGTGGATACTGAATTTCCAGGATTTCATCCTGGTGTGTTGAGGACTAGAAGGGTTGGTCTACATATTTATGCACAGTTTACATGGGGGTAATTTAAGAGACATTTTTCATTATTGTGGTAATGTGTGGCATTGATCGCCCTGGCTCTTCTTTTGATTTGATGATTGAAGCATTCATTAACATTTCACACACACAGAAGGGAAGATTATCTTACTGTTGCATGGAACAGACAGGTTCTAAATACAAGTCAAGTCTAGGATGTCAATGAGGAGCATCCTACATTGACCCTCCATATCAGAACATTTTGTTGACAATATTAGAGCTAATATGTTAAACAGTACTGATAGATATATGGAGATATTGCTAAAATAAATGTTGCCACATACAAAAACATAAGTAAGATGGGAAAGAGGGAGAAAAGAAAAAGATGTTAGTCATAAGCATGACCAAATAGTTTTTTCATCTTAAGCTCTTTGATTATGGTTAGTATGTGTTGCTTAGAACACAAACCAATGACGTTATCTCCAGAGAAAGAATCAGGTACCCTGATGGTAAGCAGAGTTATAGGAAATAAGGATCTGACTTCAACATTGGTCTTTTTATTCAAGATTACATACAAGATATGCTTTTGGTTTTGTTGTTCAAAATGTGCCCAAGTATTTGATGCATCTGTGAAAACCCACTGTGCTTTCTTTATAATATCATATTTTTTTAACAAAGTTAGAAAGATATTTGGTAATGATCCATGGTACCCATGGTACCATAAGCTATTGTCTATTAATACTGACGAATGGGGTTTCCTCAGTCTATCAATGGTAATGTAGGGTGTGGTAACATTTGATGGATTATAAGATTGAATGAACTGTAGTGAAGGAAATTCTATTGGAAATGGACATAGGAGTATCTTATGTGGTAGCCACAAAGCTTCCAGAAAAACTAATATGGCCTGTATTATTTATTGGTGAATCCTGGTGACTCTTCACTTCAAACGTCTATGTGCTTTGCAGGACAAATCTCCAGAAAACTTGCAAAAAAGAAGATGGGGAACAAGTGAAACACACATTCTAACAGTTAGAGTTGGCAATCATTTGCTTGTGTACACTATAGTAAGAAGGTGTTACTTGATTTCATGGCTGAATGTGGTTCAATCCAATACCAATGTTTATTTACTTGTATATGTGTTGTCTGGTGACTGCCAACCTATTGTATTGTATTTGTATTTTTAGAGCACAGTCGTATCTCTTGTGACACACAAAACTATGAAACCTACAAAAGTGGTGTAATCCTACTGCAATCAACCCCCATGAGTAGAAAGTAGTGATGCAGACACTGAAACTGTGGAAGCACCCTTTTTTATAGACATTATTTTGTTGGATTTCATCCAAAAACACTTTAAACAAAACTGCCATCTTTCAACATATTACCATTCCCTATAGCCTATATCATTTGAAAATACCATCCAATTTCCATCTGCCCCAGACATGCGAATGTCTCCATATCTCCCTCAGTGCTCCCTCATTCCTCGTTCTGTGAGGTTTCTACCTTGTGGGTCTCCATTCTCTCCTCAAACCTGGTAGTGATCCCCAGATTGTCAGCTCCTCAGTAACATGGTCATCGCTCAGACACTGATGGAGACGCCCTTCCTCTGTCACCTCCCATTCCTTAACATCTCTTACCCACCCTTAGTTGCTATTGCCCATGTGACCCATCCATGTAATGGCCACACGCTGTTTTGCCAGCATTAGGGTTAGATGAGTCAATTTCCATTCCTTTTTCCTGCCTTTTTTGTTTTTTGACGTCTCCCAATAAACAGGTTGCTGGGTCTAGCTCTACAGTCACCCCCTCCACATACTGCAGTCTCTGTACCACACTGTTCCAGAATGTATGAACCGATGGACAGTGCCAAGCTGAGTGTAGGAAGGTTGCAGTCTGGTTTTGAAAACAGTGACATCTATCTGTTCTAGTAGGGTCTATTCTATGTAGGAATACTGGAGTAACATAAGTATGGTGAATGTAATTGGAAAACACTAGTTTAAAATGCGCATTGCATGGTCCCCAATTTAACCAGTGCACAGAATCCTTTCCAGTGTGCCTTCCTTCCACGCCACCCAGGCCAGAAAAGTGAACCTAGATTTGTCAGCAATCATAGTCCTGCACAGGTGGGAAACTAATGTACAATGGCACATTGGATGGATTTGAAAACAATACAGCTGACACACATTGCCACAGTGGACACACCTGCAAAGGACACTATAAAACACACCTCTTCACACAACACAATCCTTTGCATTATCAATGTCATCACAGAAGCCTCTGCAAATAATTTACCACACAGCACAGACACTAGGCACCACTTTTTTATCACCATCTCTTTTTACACCCAGCACACACTTTTGTACAGTCACACCCTTTTGCACTCCCCCGCTTCAGTAAGGCACTGTCACACATTTGTTTTTTCCAACATGACACGTTTTAAAAATCCCTATTTCACAGATGAATAGTTAAGAGTCATGGTGGATAAAATCATAAGAGTAGAGCAACAATTGTTTAGAGCAGAAGTTCAACACACCTCTCAGTAGAAAAATGGAAATGTGGGAAAGGATAGTCGACAGATGTAATGCTGTAGGCAACACCCTGAGCACAAGGGAGGACATCAGGAAGAGGTGGAACGACCTCAGGGGCATGGTCCATTCCCTGGTCTCCAGGCACCAGCTGCCGGGCAAGAAAACTGGCGGTGGCACTCCTATTCCTCCCTTACAACTCCATCCCTGGGAGGAGAAGGTGGGGTGGCAATCCTGCATCCTGAGAGCTTGACAGGAATACCTGGGGGACTGGAGTCTGATAATTCACAACACAAAGAATTACACCAAAGTGTTATGTCATGCATGCTCATCGCTCACTTTTAGCCACATTCATTGTCACTCCACTCACCAATCACTGTCCACCTGTCCAAAACCCCCCTGTCTGGCATCTCACAATTAAAGTAAACTCACCTGGGGAACAACACCTTTGTATAGTGTGTGTATTACAGAGAGTCACAAGACTACAACTCACAGCAGGCACTGTTTTACAACTCTAAACACCAAACCAGTGTTTCCGCAACCAAATACTCAAGTTAGTCAACTCACAAATGATGTTTACTCAGCTGGGAGGATGGCATTTGTATAGTGTGTGTCACTGAGAGAATGACATGACTGCAACTACCAAGCAGCCCTGTTTCTCTAACTCCAAACACCAAACCAGTGGTCTCTTGCCCAAATACATATGTTAGTGAACTCTCCAATGAAGTGTACTCACTGGGGGAGAACATTGGTCAAGTGTGTGTACTAGAGAGGGTGAAATGACTGCAAGTCAAAGGAGGCACTGTAACTGTAACTCCAAACTCCAGACCAGTGTTCTTCTCCAAAGATCACTGTCTTTCCAAAATGAAGTTTACTCCGAGAGGGGATAACATTGGTCAAGTATTGAGGAGCATTGAGCTTGACATGTCTGCAACTTACAGCAGGCCCTGTATCTATAACCTCAAACACCAGAACAGTGTTCTCTTATCCACAAAACACTGTGGGGGTCATTCTGACCTTGGCGGACGGCGGAGGCCGTCCGCCAAGGTACCGCCGTCCGAACACCGCACCGCGGTCAAAAGACCGCGGCGGTGATTCTGAGATTTGCCCTGGGCTGGCGGGCGGCCGCCAAAAGACCGCCCGCCAGCCCAGGGCAAATCAACCTTCCCACTAGGATGCCGGCTCAGAATTGAGCCGGCGGAGTGGGAAGGTGCGACGGGTGCAGTTGCACCCGTCGCGTATTTCAGTGTCTGCTAGGCAGACACTGAAATACTTTTTGGGGCCCTCTTACGGGGGCCCCTGCCGTGCCCATGCCGTTGGCATGGGCAAGGCAGGGGCCCCCAGGGGCCCCACGGCACCCCCTACCGCCATCCTGTTCCTGGCGGGAGAACCGCCATGAACAGGATGGCGGTAGGGGGTGTCAGAATCCCCATGGCGGCGGAGCGCGCTCCGCCGCCATGGAGGATTCTGACGGGCAGCGGAAAGTCGGCGGTACACCGCCGGCTTTCCGCTTCTGGCCGCGGCTGTACCGCCGCGGTCAGAATGCCCGGCGGAGCACCGCCGGCCTGTTGGCGGTGCTACCGCCAACCTCCGCCATGGCGGTAATTACCGCCGGGGTCAGAATGTCCCCCTGTATGTCACTTCCCAAATGAAGTTTACTGACCTGGGGGATAACATTGGTCAAGTATTGGGGAGTAGTGAGAGTGACATGCCTGCAACTTACAGCAGGCCGTGTATGTGTAACTCCAAACACCAGACCAATATTCTCTTCTCCCATGACCACTGTATGTCAATTCCTAAATGAAGTTTACTCCCCTGGGGGTATAAGATGAGTAGTGAGAGTGACATGATTACAATTTACAACAGGCCCTGTATCTGCAACTCCAAACAACAGGCCAGTGTTCGCTTATCCAAAGACCACTGTTTGTCAATTCCAAAATGAAGTCTATTCACCTGGGGGGATAACATTGGTCCAGTATTGGGGGGTAGTGAGAGTGACACGTCTGCAACTTACAGATGACCCGGTGTCTGGAACTCCAAACACCAGGCAGGACAGTGTTCTCTTTTCCAAAGATCGCTGTATGTCAATTCCAAAATAAGTTTACTCACCAGGGGGGATAACATTGGTCAGTTATTGGGGAGAAGTGAGAGTGACATGATTTCAACTTACGGCAGACCTTGTATCTGTAACTCCAAACAGCAGACCAATGTTCTCTTCTCCAAAGACCATTGTATGTCATTTCCCAAATGAAGTTTACTCAACTGGGAGGATACCAATTGTCAAGTGTGAGGAAGGAGAGGGAGTGACGACTGCAAAGACCAATGGACCCTGTTTTGCTAACTCCAATCATCAGTCCAGTGTCCACCTATCACAGTTCATCTGTTAATGAACTCTCAAATGAAGTTTACTCACCTGTGAGGTTACCAAGTGTCATGTTTTGGGAAGCAGTGAAAGTGACCTGACTGCCACTGTACAGATCAATTGACTCCAAACAGCAGAACACGGGTCACTTGTCCAAAATCCCTTGCCTGCTAACTCTCAATTGAATTGTACTCACCTGGGATGGACCTAGATATAGATCATGCTCAACTCAGATGTGTCTTACCACCTATTTCCATCTTGAACTGCTAAGCCAAGATGAAACAATTGGGGACAGGAAGGACAGCTCACCCAAGGTACAACAAGAAAGATCCCCAAGGCCTCAGGATGCATCACCAGAATGGTATTGGCAGCAGACACATTCACAATGCACTGATCACACAATGACTCCAATCACATATACAACAAATTCCTGGGTCTGCCTGGGTCACAATCAACTAGGCCTCAGAATGGTCCAAGCCACATCCTGCCCAGCCACTGTTTTGCCTGCACTGGTGGCAAGATGGCATTTTCAGCCCATTCTCCCAAATGCTAATGACTTGCACAAATCAGCAGCTGCTTGACTTTAATGGAATTGGCATGCTTCACATATGTCAGGTCAGTTCAACCAATAACATTGGGACTTGTCACAATAGGATTAACTGCAAAACAACCTTATACAAGGGCTTTGCAAAATGTCATTGCAAACATTTGGAGGTAGATGTCATAATACAACCAGTAACATTGTATCTTTCAACAGGCGGAGCTGTCACTGGGCGCACAGAGCCCACAGAAGAGACTGACACTACCCCTATGGATTAAGCCCTCAGTGAAGAAGACACTCCTGGGTGTCTGGATGTGGAGGACAATTCTGGCCCATCTGCCCAACCTGGTCAGACACCAACAGTGAGTCTCACTGTGGCCACACCAACACCTCCCAGCCCGGTTGCCTCTATATCACAGGCAATCAATCGCCCTGCCCCAACCTGTGTCCATAGAACAGTGGCAAACATCTTGTGCCCCCCAGTTCATGATCCTGAGTCACAGGATCCCACCTTGGACAATGATGGTCCTGGGACAAGTGGGGGAGAGCACTTTATGGCAAGGAAACAGGCCCACGGGGTTGGGTGCCTGGGAGGAATGCTGTCGGCCAGCAGGGTGAGGCCATTGGGGCTGCTCCTGGCCAGAACACCATCAGCCACATCTTGGGGGTCAATCAGGAGTCCAAAGATGTGACAGGCCAGGTACTTGCAGAACTACGGGAGATCAAGCAGCTGCAGAGGGACAGCCATAGTGATATGCTTGGACAGTAGGAGACCCACAATACCAATATGGCCTCCCTAATAAGGTGGTTGAGGGACATAAATCTCACCCTGATCATGGATCATCAACAAAAATCTACCCCTTTCTTTGGCACAGCAACACCTGTTCCCTCATCAGTGATAGACACTGGAAGGGAGGCCCTGTCAGGGGAAGAACCCGCCACCAGCACCACTGACTCTGTAGCAGCAGATCACCCCCCCCACGCAAGCGCAGACATCCAGCAAAGACTCCATTAGGTATGAATGGCAAGACACCCACCTCTGCCAGCATGTGACCTCTTCCAAAATTACCTCCTTTGTGTGCCACATAATCACTCTTTTGACTGTTCTTCAACCACCTCCCATTTCATATGGGAGGAGTACACTGGACTTTGGGCTTACAACTGTGTGGCATATACTCCAATTATTACATCTACCATGACTGAACTATTCACTGTTATTTTCAACCCTGCACCAATTAATTTTTAAGGCACATTTTTTAAAAATTAAATCTACCTATCACAACGTCATGGTCTCCGTGCTTTTGTTCCACATTTTGCTCTGTAGAGATTTAAGACCATATGAAGTAAACGAGGAAGACACACAGGCCCTCATTCGGACCTTGGCGGGCGGTGGAGGCCGCCCGCCAAAGTCCCGCCGTCAAAATACCGTACCGCGGTCGCAAGACCGCGGCGGGTATTTTGACTTTTCCCCTGGGCTGGCGGGCGGCCGCCGAAAGGCCGCCCGCCAGCCCAGGGGAAAATGACCTTCCCACCATGAAGCCGGCTCGTAATCGAGCCGACGGAGTGGGAAGGTGCGACGGGTGCTACTGCACCCGTCGCATATTTCACTGTCTGCTATGCAGACAGTGAAATACTAGCGGGGCCCTCTTACGGGGGCCCCGCGACACCCCCTACCGCCATCCTGTTCCTGGCGGGCGAACCGCCAGGAACAGGATGGCGGTAGGGGGTGTCAGAATCCCCCATGGCGGCGCAGCGAGCTGCGCCGCCATGGGGGATTCAAATGGGCAACGGAAAACCGGCGGGAGACCGCCGGTTTTCCATTTCTGACCGCGGCCAAAGCGCCGCGGTCAGAATGCCCAAGGGAGCACCGCCGGCCTGTCGGCGGTGCTCCCGCCCCCGTTGGCCCTGGCGGTGCAACACCGCCAGGGTCATAATGAGGGCCACAATACTAATGCATAGAGGGAAATGTAACAAGTACAGTGTCCTGCTAAGGATTACTACCAACACACACAAACACATTACTACAAGTGTCTGGTCACGCCAAACATTTGATTCCACTATATAGCAGATAGGCTGTCCATATTTCTGGATTGTCTGAACCAAGAATAGCTGACTCATATTGTGTCAAGGTAGATATTCCAATGTACAGACCCCCAGACCACAGAAGGAAAGGCCTTGTCAGACATTGTCCTGTAGTGTCAGCAAACAGAAAAGTGAATAGTGTCATCAGCTGGTGCCTTATCACATACCAAACCAAAGTAATCCAACATCACATATACCAAGGTACAGACAGATGGCACTACAACAGTCCCCGATCACAGGTCCATCTCAATCCAATGACCATGCATTTGGTGGTATGACACAAAGCAATGTCAGTGTTGTGGCACAGGCACTGTGGCCTGCAATGATGAAACACATTTAAGCTACATACAGATCATACATGTTTAGCCAATGTGAAGGGTGAATGCCTTGCTTACACTTGATGCCAACATATTTCATGCCCACATGATCCCACACATGATGCAGTTGGCTCAACACAGCACAATAAATAAGTACAATGTGCACTTCAGACCTTCCACCCAAACACTGTTCAAGCTGCCTTGGCACAGGTCTCATACACCCCAAATCTGTGACCTACATTACCTGGAACAATCCATGTCCACTTCCTATGTCAGAACAGCATTGCATACCTGTCAATGTCACAACTCTGAAATGTCCACATGAGGATGTCATGGTGAAGCTACCTGAACAAAGACAAAACAAGGCATATAGGGGGTGATTCTAGGCTTGGCGGGCGGCGGGAGCCGCCCGCCAAGCGGGAACCGCCAGAAGACCGTACCGCGGTCAAAAGACCGCGGCGGTCATTCTGGGTTTCCCACTGGGCCGGCGGGGACCGCCAAAAGGCCGCCCGCCAGCCCAGTGGGAAACACCCTTCCCACGTGGAAGCCGGCTCAGAATGGAGCCGGCGGAGTGGGAAGGTGCGATGGGTGCAGTTGCACCCGTCGCAAATTTCAGTGTCTGCAAAGCAGACACTGAAATTCTTTGTGGGGCCCTCTTATGGGGGCCCCTGCAGTGCCCATGCCATTGGCATGGGCACCGCTGGGGCTGGCGGTATGGGGTGTCAGAATCCCCTTGGCGGCGCAGCAAGCTGCGCCGCCATGGCGGATTCCCATGGGCAGCGAAAAGTCGGCGGTACACCGCCGGCTTTCCGCTTCTGGCCGCGGCTGTACCGCCGCGGTCAGAATGCCCGGCGGAGCACCGCCAGCCTGTTGGCGGTGCTACCGCCGACCCCGGCCCTGGCGGTAATTACCGCCAGGGTCAGAATGACCGCCATAGGCTTGAAAAAAAATCCTATTACACATATGGCAAGCATCTGGAAAGGAAAGTGTGTTGCAATGAGATAGACATAGACAATGTAGCTACCTCAAGATGGGAATGTGTCAAAGGCTAATACTTCAAGCACCCTTTGGCTAAATGTTGCAAAGCGGACTTCCCCTGGCATATTTGGGTTCTTTAGTGGTATCAACAACCCAGGAGGGTTTGATATGCAGAATCTCCTTTCAATGAACAATGCAATGCAACAAGGAGTCCCTCTTATCAGAATTGTGGCACCAGACATTGCACACACACAAACAGGACAGATGTGATTTACCAACCAGTCAATACCTCTCAGGGTACAGTTGTGACATCAACTGGGGAAGAGTGCTGCTCTGCATTATGAAGATATTATGGACTGAACCTGGATATTGGGCATAGTCCTGTGAAATGTATAAGGGCTAGATGTCTCATGCATTTTTGCAGTCACAATTATTCTGACAAGGCCACTTACGACTCCAAAATTGCATTTTCGTATGTATGAATTCCAATTTGCAATCTAGTAACTTGTTGCTGAATCATAATTTGGAATTGCGACTACATACTGATTGGTTAGTAGGAAGGGGTGTGTCAAAGTCAACCCTTTCTAATACCGAATCATAGCTGTATGAAGGAATGTTTTGTGACGGAAATGTGGTCACACAACATTCACATTTTACCACCTACTTCAACTAGGTGGTAACCCATTAGCAAATGGGAAGACATCCCCTTGGGACCCCTTTTCCTTTGTGAATGCACATGAAAACTTTTTGTAAGAGCAGGCAGTAGTCCTATGAACCACTGTATACTCTTAAACAAATGAAAAGAAAACTTTTAATTCCTCTTATTTAAATGCATCCCATTTTCCTTTAAGGGAAATGGGCTGCATTAAAAAAAAAAATATTGCTTTATTTAAAAGCAATCACAGACATGGTGGTCTGCTGACTCCAGCAGAACACCATCCCTGTGATTTTAACGTTTCCTAATGGGTCGCAAATTGCGACCTACCTCATGAATATTAATGAGATAGGTCGATTTGCGAGCCAATGGGAATCGTTAAATGAAGCTCCTGGAGTTTCATACAATTGAATAGTGATTACCTAATTGCGATCTGCAGAAAATCGCAATTAGGTAATCGCTATTTAAATAAATGATACATCTGGCCCTAGGTACACAAAACATACAACTTGGAAATTGATGGAATGGAAGTTCTTTCTGTTGCGGTATACTTGTTCATTAGCAAGCGGTGGGACCAAGCTAACATGCGTGCATCAAGTAGCCCCCACAACATGTGGGAGGTGTTCAAAACCATAAAAGTCAGTCCTCACATGGGCTACATCCTCACGTCGGGTAAACTGGATGTAGCTGTCAATGTGTTTCAATACTGCTGAGAGGACACCCTTCAACACCAGACTGAAAATAGGTTAGAACATGCCAGCAGCTAGGTACACTGTATGTTGGAAGTACCCTATGGCTAGGAAGAACAATACTGAAATGACTTGTACAATAGGTGGTATGCTGTTTGGATTACTAATAGCTTGCATCAGGTCTGACGACATAAGTCCACAATTGTTTGCAAGATTCAGACAATATAGGAGTTTGATGTGACATTCTTCCATGGTCTGTAGGTTTGGCAGTGGACATTAGCCAGCTGGTTGACACATCTTCCCGCTCCTCGTGTACCTACCTATGAGAAGAAATGAGTTCTGGCATTAGTAGTTGTATCCCCATCTGTATACATGATGCATGTCATTGATAACATGTGACAAGACAATTTAGAAGGCATGGAAGTAGCAAACAGTACAAATCATAGCTGTTAATGACACAAGGGTCACTTATAGCACCCAGGGTTTGCCGCACATGTGTATACATCATGTATCTGGACCTAACTGAAAGGTGTGCATCACAAATGCCCTTCGAAATGTCACTTAGTATCCCGGCTGCAAAACAAAATTGACCTTTGACAGAGGTGGACTGTGCCCCTCTGTAAAATGCCATCTGTGCCCTGCAACATACTACAATGGTATTTGAGTAGTAGGACCTACATGACAAGAAAAGGATGAGCAGATTTGTGAGCTCAAAACTACATTTTCGGATGTGTGATGCAGTTTGTGACGCCAAATACGGCATTTCAGGCCTGACCTACTCCACTGGACATTAGGAGCTACCTGCAACCCCCGGCAGAAGTTGTTATGGTGGTAGGCGGTCGCAACTGCAGTGGACACCGCCATAGGCTAACATTGTTGCCAGTGGAGTTTGCTGGCCAATGGCTGTATACCTCGGCGGTGACAACCGCGTTCATGGCGGACGTGACCACCATATTTTGCATATTTCCTCACTCCTGACACTGCTGCCAGCAGGACCTCCACTACTGAGCTGCTGTGTACTGCCTCAGAGAGCAATCATGCCACGTCCTACAGGTGATAGGGCCCAGGCCTTCTCACCAGAGGAGCTGGAGAGGTTAATGACTGAGGTCCTACCCCATATGCACAGCTCTATGAGGCAAAAGAGGGCCGGGTAAGTGGATCATGTGCACATTTGTATCTGTACTTCACCATCCTTTACCTCCTCACAGACTAGATTGTACCCATGTGTGCCAGATTGACTACTCATGTGCCTTTAAGTGCAGTCTCTGTGGCATCAATGGGATGTTAAATGTGCAGGTATTGGAGGCCAGTGCCATATGTTGAGTCCATTCACATTGTGGTGTGTGTGTGTGATGTATTCCTGGATCCACCTTGTGTTGGATGCACATAACTAGGTGAGGTGACATTACAGCCATCCACTGATATCTCTTTCTTCATGATTGTTGTATATGTGAGACAACATGTATGTGCATGACAGCAAGAGCAGTGTACACATATTGTATGAGTCAGTTGAGAGTAATGTGAGCAATGTGTATGGTGCCACAGAAATTGCTAAACACATCTGTCCTTGCTAAACTATAGTTTGGAAGGGATATAATGACTCACTGTGCCCCTAAGGTTGCCACACACACTACTTGTGAAATAGCTGTTGGCTGTCAGGCATGGAAGTGATGTGAATGGAGTGCTATGTAGGTTTAGTCCACTCAGCCTGCAGAAACCAGAGTCTGACAAATGTTTCTCCCAGTATGGGTCCTAGTCTAGGCTGGGGTGGAGTCATTGTAGCCTTGCGAATGTGGCACTGTGCCCACTCCCTTTACCCCCAGAAGATCCTGACATGTGGGCAATATGAGGCTCATATGTAAATTCCTGCCAATAATGCATTCTTCCTATGATTTGATTAGGAATGGGTCCAGAGGTAAGTCATGGAGCTAGTCCATATGTGCATGTTGCCTCATTGTCAATATGTTCCTTTGACTCATAACAGGGCTCTTACTGCCACAGCCCTGTTGTCACATTCCCAAAGGTTATATTTCTCCTGTACAGGTGTATTGCCTACATGGCAGTCCCACAGTGCAGACAGTGTGTTGATTCCTGGGGGGCCATGATATGGGACTCAGTAGTTTGGTCACATTGCAGAAACAGTGCAACACATGCCTTTGTTTGTTGGATGTCATCTCTGTAGGATGGACATATATGTCCAAAGGAGTGTTCTGTAGTACAGGTATATAGCACATAACCCCACCCCCTGAAGTGGCACAGGTCTGCATTTGCCAGTCCACTTGTCCACAAATGGACAGGGTAGACACTTTTCTGCTGTACCACCCATGTCAGTTCCTTCATTGTTACCCATTTGTGATATTTGAGTTTGTTCTATGGCAGTAGCCTGTAGGGACTGTCTGCAGTGAGGCATCCTCACAGAGTCTGAGGCCCTCATTACAACCTCAACAGTCTTCTCAGAAGACTGCCGAGGCAGCGGACGCCAGAATACCGCCAGTGCTGGCGGTATTTCTGGCTCACTATTTCGACTTTTCCGCTGGGCCAGCGGAAGGTAACAATGTTACCGTCCGCTGACCCAGGGGAAAAGTCACATCAACATTGCTGCCGGCTCGTGATAGAGCCGGCGGCAATGCTGATGTGCAGCGGGTGCAGTAGCACCGGGGCGCATTTCACTGCCTGAAATTAGGGCAGTGAAATGCGCAATGGGGCTATGTCTGGGGGCCCATGCACTACCCATGCCAAGTGCATGGGCAGTGCAGGGGCCCTCAGGGGCACCCCAAGTCCCCCTTACTGCCAGTCTTTCCATGGCAGTGTTTCACGCCGAGGCAATGCTGGTAGTCAGGGACTCTTAATCCCCAGGGCAGTGGTACTTGCACCGCTGCCCTGGGGATTATAACCACCAGGTGAAAGGCTGGCGGTATAGTGGAGGGGTCGGCAGTATGGCCGTCGCTATTGCACCACGGTCATAATAGCTTGCCGAACACCGCCAGCCTGTTGCTGGTGTTATCTCCAGCTTACCGCCGTCCGCCAGGGTCGTATTGAGGCCGTGTATGTGTTGGCCCATTCATGCCTAAGCAGTTTACCCTTCAGAAGCCACAGAGTGATCTGTCTCATAGTGGGTCACATCCCCGATTTCTAGAGCACGTCCTACATGATGTCAGTAAGCTTGCTTAATCATTGAAGGGCCTGAGCATGGTGGAGGGATGGTCTGCAGATTGGAAAATGTATATCTGTAGTCATGGCCCTGTACTTCTTGGCTTGTAAGTGTCACAATTGGGGTGTATTGACAAATAGGAAAGTTCTAGCTTGAAGTTACTGACATGTATGTGACTCAACCATTTATGATGAAACTTGTGAACATAGGGCCACATGTAGTAAACTCTGAGATTGCGACTCGGAAATTGCGAGTCTGTCCGACTCGCAATTTTTCGATTCGCAATCTCGGATGCAGAACGGTGTCTCAGACACCGTCTGCGACTCGCTATGATGTCGCAAAGACCCACCTCATCAATATTAATGAGGTGGGTCGCATTTTGCGACCCTATAACAAGTCCCTGCACTCACAGGGATGGTGGCCTGCTGAAGTCAGTAGACCTCCATGTCTGTGACTGCTTTTTAAATAAAGCAGTTGTTTTTTTTCATTTTGCAGCCCGTTTTCCTTAAAAGAAAACGAGTTGCAAAATGAAAAAAATACCGAAACCATTTGGTTTGAATTTTTTAAGAGTAGGCAGTGGTCCATAGGACAACAATATGACCACGGCACACAGGATAGTATGATCACAGTTCGTATTGAGGACAAGTGTCCATAGGACCACTACCTGCTCTGAAAAAATATTTTTGTCGACATTCACAAAGGGGGGGCCCTTCCCTTTTGCGAATGAGTTACCACCAGTGTGACACTGGTGGTAACTGCAAGTTGCTATGCAACTGTATTCGCGGTCACAAACCAATTCTGAATTGCGATGCGAGTCGCAAATAGGAAGGGAACACCCCTTCCTATTTGCAAGTCACATTCCCAAATTGCGAGTCGCTACTGACTCGCAATTTGGGAATGAGCATCGGGTTAGGCTGTTTGCATGGCACAAACTGCGATTTTCGCAGTTTGCACCATGCAAACGGCTACCTACATCTGGCCCATAATCTCTCGATTTGTCTTTTGTATCTGTGCAGGTTGACACCTATCAAAAGAAGGGAATATTGCGAGCCATTGCAAAGAAGGTGCAGACCCTAGGGGTTCACAGCTGGTGGAGCACCCACTGCAGAAAAAGGTGGGATGACCTGAGACTCTGGGCCTGGACGTTTGAGGAGGCCCAGGTGGTGCTGTCCTTCCAAAGTGGGTGGGGTACCCATCGGACCATGACCCCCCCCTAATGGCCCGCATCCTTGCAGTGGCCTATTCAAAGCTTGATGGGCATTTGAGGACTACATATCATCCACCCAGGGGTTGAGTACACAACAAATTCCTGTCTGTCTCATTGCCAAGTGATTGAGTGAGGTTCTGACAGCTCCCACTGACAAGGGAAGTCATGTATCACACACTAGTTTGTGTTGACATGTCATGTGTTGTATACAAATGTGCCCTGCCTATTGGAGCAGGGACCTAGGATACGACTGGGTGGAATCTATGGACCACTTGCTTTGCAGGGACAAGATATGGTTGTGGACATTGATCAATCATGCACTGTTTGCTGTTGTAGTGGGTGTAATTTCTATGCCACAGACCACCACCCCTCAGTATTCCAGGCCAAAGGTAGGTAGGTGATAGATCACTGTCTTCTGCCATGTGTCTGGGTAAATATGTATGCTGGCATCTGCCACCCAGAAGCTAGTTTTCTTCGGCATATGATGGGTGCTAGTGCCTCACTGCAGTCTGTAATGTGAAGGTGTCCAACATACATGTGATATTGCTTACATTGTTCTTTGGATATACTTATAGATTACTACTTTTTCTTGGTAAGTGGGGAATGGCCATTGACATGATTTATGTGCCATCACTGTTGCCAGCATTCCTTGTGCCTACATATCAGCATGGGTCCCTTTCTCTCTGGAAAACATTTGTAAACTGCACTTTCAAGTATGGTCTACTTATGTTGATGGGATGATGTCTGTATTCCCTCAAATATTTATGCATGGTAAACTGAAAAAGTACATTTACAAGGGGGTACATTTCATGTTGTACCACAGACAGGAGTGTGTCACCATTGTTTATTGGCTGACACATACCCTCACCTTTCATAGCATTTCATTTGGCAAGTACAACTGGAGTAGTAATGAGGGATATGACAGGTAGGCAGTTTAGAGCCACAACGTGAATATCCATACCCTTGATGTGCCATTGGGTGGATAACTCTCGCTCCTAAGTGAGACAGCTGGTTTAGGGGAGACAGCACTTTTGTTTAGAGGCAACAAAGCCATTCCTACAACAAGTTGCCAATATCGGCCCAATCCTCCTGGCTCACTAGTAGTATCTCACCAAAACTCAGAAAGCAAAGGTGATGACTTGCAGCCTTGCGCATGGACTCTAGATAAGATCTCTCAGGGAAGTTGTGGTGGAACAGAATTTACCCTTTTCTCACATTAGCAACAAGTCTCAGTCACACACAGGCAATGAAGGAGATGCGGGGAAGTTTTCAATATATTTATTGAAAAGGCTGCAATCTGCAACAACATGCATGAGCTGCAATGAATAGGGTAATAAACACTAAAAGAAACGTAATTGTGAAGATGAGAGTTGTGAATGTAAAACCCCCCACCATCTTACAATACACATGAGATATAAAATTCCTAGCAAGGACAACCTAATCTACAGCCTAATGAGAGTTAGCTATGATAAAACTAATCTGCCATTATTGCTGCAGCACCAAGAAATCCTAGCTATTACTTCAAACTAAATAGTGGATTTTGCACCTTAGGCCAATGGATCGACCCAACATAGGTTTGAGGGGATGTCAATGATGAATGTCATAGTAATCAACAATAATCAAGATGTTCAATAATCTAATCACTAAACAATAAAAACACCAGTTTATGAAGAAGGAATATAAATGTATTGCCCTATATTAACAATGCTAATGTCACGAAAATAACTCTCAAACATAAATGATAAGCATATAGAATCAATATTGGTTGATTAGAACATCTAATATATCTGAGTTTAATCAAAGCAAGCAAGCAAATTATCTCAAGTATCATAAAACTGATTAACAACACCAATATTTGCAACAGCAAAATATTATGCATTAGGGAAAAAGATCAAATAATCTCAATATAAATGACGAGCCTGTAAAGATAAATTCCCTCACTAACAACTAATTAGCATTAACATGTCGGGCTTCATGTAAAAATAATTTAGAAACACAAATTTAGAAAACCATACTAGCTCAGTTTATAATAAAAATTATTATCTTTATGCAGCAATTAATCTATAAGTTGCAGCTGGTACCTGTACAACAAAAGATACGTATAACAATACAATTTCATACATTACCCATAGAACAACAACATGCAGTCTACTTCAGCAAGGGGACATCATCAGGTAAGGTTTCATAGGGTCTGGTCTACATCGACAGCTAGCCCCACATCACTTATGTGACTCAAACATCCACTAAGAACTCCCTCAATCCGAAACTCAGACAGAAGTACTCAGAATAATAACAAGGGAAGATCACAACAACCCCGAATAATAGGTGACAGATCATTGTATCATTTTGTGAAAAAGCTCACAATTGGTCAGTACCTGGGGTGTTATACAATTCAACTAAAAGTTTGCTGACAAAATTATTAGCTAAACACAATTATAACAGTTTCTTCTCCTCTTCCATCTCGTCTATGGCTCCATTGTTCAATCTCATCAAAACTTCTCTTCTCAGGAAGAAACGACTTACTAAGTATAATCTACTTCCATCCTCAAGGAAGAAACCATTCGTTAGTGACAATGTTAAACAATAGGACAGTCAAACTTGCATAATGATCTAATAAATCTGACCATGTAAAACCTAACGCAGCAACCCACAAGGGGTAGCTAGTTACACATCTATAAGCTATTAATCACACTCTTTTAAGTAAGCATTGAGCAATTGAAAATAACTGCGATTTTAGCTGAAGTTTTGCTTAAACAGAGAACAAAATGAATTATGGTGACCATTTACAAAAGTCACCCGTTTTCCACATGTTAGTTCATCAATGATTAGTATATTATTGATTAATAAAGAAATCATAAAAAATGTCCACTCCTGCATTATCATGTCCATGAGAAGCCCTCCTCCACCCCTTGTTACCTTGGAATGAGGTCTCCAGGTCAGACTCTGTGGTGACACAAAGGCTGAGTTCTGCAGCAAGGTGATGTGCAGCATAGATGGCATCTATACTTTAATGACCCCTTTAATGGCCTTGTATGTGTGAGATGTATTTATGCAGATCATGTAGGAGCCTTGATGCAGGTATGTTCCTAAACAACTGATAAAGAGGCACACTTGTGGCGACATAGGTATTATCATCAAGTCCCCTTTTCACTTACATGTGATAGGAACATAATGTATACTTTTTGGGGATTGTTTATATAATTGCACTGGAACAAGAGTCTCCTCCTCCAGTGACTACTCTGGCCCTCCTTCGGTCACTCCAGACCTGCCAGAGCGAGGCTGTCACAAAACGGGAGTGATCCACTGCTCTAACTCGCTCCTTGCATCTCCACCTGTTGATCCACAGCCCAGGGACTGTGCGACAAGGGTGCTAGCTGACTCCTATGCTTTGCTCCGGTTCTCCTTATTCTTATGGCTGCACGATGGGCACAGTAGGCCACTGCAGCCATTTCTTGACTGTCACATTCCGTCACACACTTTCTGGGCTTTAAAAGGTGCAAAGCACACCTACCTTTGTATCTATGTATGGTTTAATTGTCCAATTTAATATCAGTGTCAGGATGTTTCAGGAAGTTATGATCAAGGAGCCAGAGCTTTCTAAAGTTGTGTCATGTCTGCCATCTTGCCAGGCCATGTCCCTCCACCGGGATCTTAAGCACCCTTAACAGTACAGACCTTGATGCATTATATTGTTGTCTCTTAAATGATGGACTTGCACCTGTGAGGGTCCAATCCTAATGCTGCTTTATTGTTGCTGGCAGCATGACAGCAGCGTCAGGACTGGTCTGAGTGGCCTTGATTTGCACTCCCAGGCAGACTGGGAGCCTGTGCCTACTGTCTCTAACCCGGCAACACAGCTCGGGTTGGAGAGAGATCAGTGCACATGCCAGTTTGGCTTTCCTGAGACATCCGGCCAAGCCCACATGCGCGCTGAGGGGAATGCACACCATTCGCCCTCTTTGCCTGTCATCCCCTATGGCCCTGGCCCCTTGAAAAAGAAAATGCTAATAAACATGGTTTATTTTTGTTTAATTGTTCATATTTTGTAGCTGCTGCTGGCTGGGAGGGGTGGGGGGCAGTGAATGCTCCTCTGCCATAGCGAAAGAGCCACCGCTGGGCATATTGTGGCTTACTTCCAGCCAGGAGATAAGCAAAGAGTCTTGTGAGCCAAGACAAATACTTCAGGAAAACAGTGGCTGCACTGCTTCAGCGATGGGAATGTAATGGGAAAAAATATGTGTGATCTTGAAGAGGTACTAAACAATTAATAAAGATGGAGATAAAATAGACAAAGAATCTTTGCAGGCTCTATTTTCAGAATCCAAAACGATAATTGATGAGGGTACTTGACCTCGATTTCCTTTGTTCAGCATTATTTAGAGGAAATAACTGTGTGATGCAGAGTTAAACCAGAGCTGTTTTTGTTCTACTGCAATTCATCATGTTTATACAATAAACATAATGATGAAAAGGCAAGGCACCCTTCATAAATACAAAAATTATTTATGTATATAATGTTATTTATATAGTGAAATGTTTGCTAGAAAGCAATGGAGTGCTGAACATGGGGAAGAGGCCATTTAGGCCTGGCAATCTTCTATTGGCGCAAGGTAGCTGTAGGATCCCAGTGTGCTGGTAAGTAACACAATGGCACTGGAAGCAGGGCATGGCAAGTGCAACAGTCCCCCTTTCTTCTAAACACAGTTTCCAAAATTAAAATCATTATCTTTCAGACGACAGAACTCCAGCATTGTATGAAAAGATTCTATGCAGCAATGTATTTAGATGTCCTAAAAACGGAACGAATTGACCCGATCTTCCAAGTGTTTCTCCATTTAACCCCTCTGGACAGGCTTAGGTACTTTGCTATACTCAGCTGCACAGAGACACAGGCATTGCTTACTCCTGTGATGTGCAGGGCCAGCACCTCCACTCTGAAAATTGTTTCACCACCACTGGAGTAACATTTCTAAAATATATGTACCTTCAGCTTACACTGCTCTTATTACCAAAATATACATGTAAGGGATGCCCTGTCCTTTTCAACAGACTGCTTTGTCCACGTTGCCAGATAGACATTTGCTATCCTGCTGGTGGGCCTATTAAGGAAAGATTGACCCATCTTACAGTTGAGATGAAAGTAATGATATGCACAAGAACCACTTCTAAAGTGCTGTGTACTAGGGGCTGGTGACTTTACAGTTGTGTATATTTATGTATGTGTTATTTATATAGTGTGAACCTAGCGGAGAAGCGGTTGATAGTACATGGTCCAAGACAAAGACCCTTCCTTGTGGGGTTCTAAGAGTGAAAGTGGACAATTACTGCATCATGATGTAGTGTTCTTTAAAGAGGGGTGTTTCATGTATTTCCTAGATTGTAACAGGAGTAGGGCAGTCGGGATGAATGCAGAAAAACTGTTTCACATCCTGCGTACACAGCAGGAGAAGGTCTGTGACATTGTTTGTCCAGATGATGAGCACAGAAAGGAGGCAGTCTGATGATATTGTTGCAGGTGTACTGAGGGCCACAATTGGATAGTTATGCATAAGGAGAGCTGAAGCTCTAAATTGCTGCCATCATCATCAACAAGAAATTGCTTGATTGTACATAGAGAAATGAGCAGGCCAGCAATTGGCTAAGATTCTAAATTCTAGTGACGAAGATTGTTCATGACTTATCTCCACAAAACGTCTGTATCCCTTATGTGTAAGAGACCGAGTCCTCCACCAAGAGCTTGCAAAGATTACCTTACAGCACTGCCACTGAAACTCTAGCACCAGGGGCCAGGTGCTTGGGGTATTACTTACCCTTAAAAAGGTATTCTGTAATAAATAGTTGGGTACAAGTGCTTTCAGTCTGGTAATGTGAAGTGTTTGGTAGATTTGACCTGGAATGTGTACATGCCCACAATGACACACACACACACTGTCTCTTATTTGAAGGCCTTAGGAAATGTTGATTAGTTTGAAAAATATTAGATTTTAATTACCATCTTTACAATGCCCCTTGAGTTCCTCTCATGTCCTGCTTTCCATATAATGTGTTTTAACAAAATATTCCAGCACGGCTGTTGGGAAATTTGAAGCCCAACTCACCCCCTCCCAATCCCCGCCCGAGTCATATTGACCAAAGTAAGCCCCTGCCTAGCACTTGAAACACAGGACACTTTATGCTGACAAGTAAGAGAAAGAATATGCTGTTTCCAAAAGAAATCCATTGACAAAGTAACCCTCTGTGTGGCCTATTGGACCAGTTTAACAAACCAAAGATTAATCTCAACTTGGCCCTTATCTCTCTTTTAACATGCTTTCCTTCAAATGTCAGTAGTCATTTACCAGACATATAAAGACTTCACTTAATCATTATGACCAGACTCGACCTTTGTCTCTTAGCTCATGTATTTGTTTATTCTCTTTGGCATGTAGTGATATTTCTTGTGAGATAACTAGTGTAGGCTCTGGTAACGCGTCCAGTCTTTATAAATTACTTGTACTTGGACACGTTGGAGGTCGGTGAACCTTTTAACCGAGTTGGGCTCTCCTCATCCTAGAATAGTCGGATCATTCAAATTGGTAATCAATAATCATTATAATCAATACCCAATACTTAATTACTGGACCACACGACACATTAGGGATCCATAACAATCAATATTTTGACGCACCATGACCTTTCAGTCATGAATAACCAACCAGTTTATTAAAGTTAATGAGTTTATTTCCCTATATTAACAAAGCTAGCACAATGTATATAAGTCTCAAAACCAAATGATATATGTATACAAACATTACTAGCTGTCCATAACGCCGGAAGAAACGCAATCTACGCAAAATCTGGATTATAATACACTCGGTTATAGCAATGCAAATCACTAATATAAGTAATTGAATTTGACTAATTTCATACATCAGTCAGCATAACAAGATTTCAATTTAGCATGGTGCATCAAGTGAATACCTCAACTAACCTCTAATTAGCATTGGCATGTGGGCTTCATGCAAAACAAATTTAGTCAACACAATTTAAAAAAACTCCTAGTTTGGGCCCTATCAAAATAAGCAGTTGGTACCTAGGAAGGAGAACACAATGCATAATACAATTATCCTTTCATAATTACCAAATACAATCAGCATTCAATAAAAGTCTTCGTCCTTCAGGTATCGGTTCGATCAGCATGGGGCAGATTTCAAAGGGGGCAGAGTTAAGGGCAAGTTTCCTTGCAGCAGCAAGGAGAATGGGGCAAAAGTTACTGCATGGGCAATGCGGGCAGGTTTTAAAGTTAAAGTCTCTAGGGTGAGAATTTTTAAAGTCTCTTTCTCTGGAATAGAGAAAAAGCATCAAGGTGTCGTCTAAGATGGCGTCTTGAATCGGGCTTCAAAATGGCATCGAGGAAAATGGCTGACTTCTCTTTGTCCGGTGGGTTTAAGTAAGAAACATTCCAAATTCTCCAGGGTCTTCCATTGGAGGGTTCATAGGGTGGCTTCAATTTGACCAATGAATAGTGTCTTTCTCCTAGTACTTATTGATGCATAAGGTGTCCTTGGAGCCTTGGAACACAAGTTGCAACAAAGTTTGCCAATTCATTTTATCTTTAGTGTCTTTGTTGTCTGCACCTGCAGAAACTGACCTCACTTAAAAAGGGATGAAACCTGCCTAGCACGAAACCTTGAGATAAGTGTATTAGTCATTCTACTGGAAAAATACAACCTTTAAAGTAAAATACTGTCTTTGTTAATGCAAGTGAAAACCACGCAGTTAAATTTGAGACCAGGCGACTAGGCCAAAGCCTCTGCTAAATTTAAGCTAAGCATATAACAGTTTTGACAAGAAAATCATGGAATACATTTGCAATTATGAAGGATTACTACATTTTCAATTCTTCATGATTGATTAAGCCCATTTATAATAATGGCGAACTACTCCGTGGGCACAATTTCCCACGTACATTATTTTTCTTTGCTAAAATCACACTACCTTATACAATTTTGATTATATGATATATGAATATTTGTTAGACCTTCTTTTCTGCATCATCAATCCCTCCTCTGATGACTAATTATGTCATCACATCAAATCTTCCACCACAAATTTTATTCCATTAAAATTCTGTTTTAGTAATTTGGCACTTCAGTCATTTCCCTCTTTCTTTTAGTTCCCCTTTGATTTTTCTCTGTATATTTCTACCATTTGTTTTTGTTCTTTCTCTTCTCTTCTCCTTTTGTTTCTTGTTTTCAATATTTTAATAGTTTTCCATATTCCCCAAATACCTAATAAGCAAATTAATATTATTAATATTCCTTTTACTATTTTCAATAATAGTCCGTTCCAAATGTTGGTGAGACAATTTCCCACAGAAGCAAATCCTTTTCCAACCTTTTCCCATACTCCTGGTTCTTTCAATTCTTTCAAATCTGTACTCTCGTTAGTTAAATTTGTTAGCATTTTTCTAATTTGCCCTCTGTTGTCCGGAATAAAAGAACAACAGTGATGTGCACCAAGCATTTTGCAAACGCCGCCATCCTTTGCTAAAAGAATATCTAAAGCAAGCCGATTTTGAAGAGTCATAGCTCTTTCTGCAGGAAGTTCAGCATCCATCAGGATTATAGCTCCTGAGAATTTTGTCAACATGTTATCCACAATAGTAGACAACTTTCGTATTTTGATTGAATTCAATATGACTCCTACTGAAGGAATCATTGCTCCAAATATATCTCCTACCACACCAGAAGCTGTCTCCCTTTTCTGAACACAATTTGATTCAGACAGCTTTGGGAGTTTCTTTAAGTCGTCTAGTTGATCAATCTTTGGAAATACTATTCCCAAATAACATCTCTGTAGTGCTTTCCTCTTATCTAGTTTCTAAGCACTAACATAACACAACAGAAATGCACTTCTGAGGTCAAAGAAGACTTTTATTGTTGTTAATTCTTCCCCAACCACAATATTTATGAATGAATGACGAATTAGTAGCTTTCAAGTCCGCGTTAATCAAACAAAATATATCAGTTTGCAATATACACAGCAGGTTATATTGATAAGATATTGAATGCAAAGCAAAACAAATACTTCACTGTGTAGGAACTATTTACAGCTACATCTTTCTAAGGTCTGCAAGCTGATGACCCCTGTCAGCCGCGAGAAAGAGTTTCATCTACCCACACGGGATGCTGGCAGCTGGCGCCAAGCTCCAGCACGAGGTCCGGCAGATTCGAATCTGACTCTCTGCAGCCTGTTACATTTGTTACAAAGGTGTGCCCCCTCCTCTCAGACCTGGGAAACTGAGCAAGCCTTTTGGAGACTGGCCAGGTCTCCAAGACTACTCCTGTTCCCAAGCTCAAGCGAAGAGAAAACAACACCCATGTACTCTCTCTTATCATGTCTAGTCTACTGTGAGAAAAACATCTTGGTTCTCTGGTGCAAAAACACAGCTTGGAAAAATACAGCTTGGATTCTCAACTGCAAGATCTAACTCCACGTTAAAGGCAATAGGCAGCTAACCTAGATATCAAATGCAATGTCATGTTAAAGGCAACAGGCAGCTAACCTAAATATCAAATGCAATGTCTAGTGTCATATCAAAGCCAATAGGCAGCTGAGCTGAATACAAAATGCAATGTCTTATATCATGTCAAACCCCATAGGCAGCTGAGCTGAATACAAAATGCAATGTATAATATCATGTCAAAGCCAATAGGCAGCTGAGCTGAATATAAAATGCAATGTATAATATCATGTCAAAGCCAATAGGCAGCGGAGCTGAATACAAAGTGTAATGTATAATATCATGTCAAAGCCAATAGGCAGTTAAGCTGAATACAAAATGCAATATATAATATCATGTCAAAGCCAATAGGCAGCTGAGCTGAATACAAAATGTAATATGTGATATCATGTCAAAGCCAATAGGCAGCGGAGCTGAATACAAAATGTAATATGTGATATCATGTCAAAGCCAATAGGCAGCTAAACTGAATACATCATGTCAAAGTCAATAGGCATGCAATGTCAAAGCCAATAGGCGGCTAGGCTGGATACAGCATGTCAAAGCCAATAGGCAGAATACAGAATGTAATGGCTAATGCAATGTCAAAGCCCATAGGCGGCTCAACTGAATACAGAAAGTAATGGCTAATGCCATGTCAAAGCCCATAGGCAGAATACAGAACGTAATGACTAATGCAATGTCAAAGCCCATAGGCGGCTAAACTGAATACAGAAAGTAATGGCTAATGCCATGTCAAAGCCCATAGGCGGCTCAACTGAACAAAACATACCATGTGCTACTGGTGAACATTGAGCAACTAATATGCGCAGTGGTGAAACACAAAGTCATTGGTCAAAACAAAACTTATCAAATGGCAGTACAATCTCCCATACCATTCCTTTGGAAGACGATAATAGGCGTTGAGTCCACAGATATAATATATGCCTGGAATAACTGGGTCTTGGCCATTTAACATGAACGTCCACTTGGCTTGAAACAAAAACGTATGTTTACATTCACTCGTTCCCACAAAGATTGTGTCATAATATGATTTAGGTCTATCTACACAAAGCCTCCCTACGTGTACCGTATCTAAAGCAATTTTCCCTTGTGTCTTTATCGCGGCAAAAGCATAATTATCTACAGATGTCCTCTTGTGTAATTCCCTTTCTAATTTCTCCTTCCCCTCCTTCCTTCTATCGTCAGTGTGATCTAAAAAGCTTTTCTCTATCGGTAACAGCAAGCATGTAAGGTTTTCTCTGTGAGCGTGAGCGGTGTGAAAAGGTGACAATGGCTCAAAGAAAAGAAGCCCCTAACTAACTTTATATAATAATCTCTTGCTGTTTTAATCAGGAGCTCTATTGTGGGGGTATATGCAAATACAACATCATAATTGGAATAAAAGTAGTGAATATACTCCTGGCCATAAACTCTGGTCATTAATAAACTACATGAAATTCCATACGTAAGAGGCATGCTATGATATTTCACTCCTTCCTTTACTCAGGTAGGTATTTGTGTGCACACATAACAATCTTTCGCATCCATTGTCTCAACACACTCATTAAGTAAGAGATAGAAAAATTTTGAGGATAATTTTTTTTTGTCATGCAAATATTTCTCGTCTTGTTCGAGTTTCTGCAAGGGAGTTAGTTCAGTAGTAGGTTTAGAAGTAGAAGCATCATTCACATCTCTCTCATTCTCCCCATGCATTCCAAGAACTATTGCTATAATTTGTATTAGTATACATGCAGTTATTAAACCTATACACACGTATTTACAACACTTCATTTTGTGTCCTTTTGTAGTGTAGCCTGGCATGATCTATATAGAATCAGAAAGTCAAATCAATTTGCAGATATATATTTACAAAGCTGAACGAGTTCAATGTTCACACGGTTTTCTTTAGCAGCTTATTCTCTTATCGGTTTAGCAGCTTTGTCTCAAGATCGGTTTCAAAGTCAATCAGGTTATCAATGTCTTATCCGGTTCAAAGTCAATCAAATTGTCAATGTCTTATTTGGTAATGTTCATGGAATTTCACTTCTCAAGTGCCAAAGCGACGTTCTGCTTCTTCGTTCTCAAGACTGAGAGATAGGAATTCGTCTGACCAATGGTTAGTGGCTATGTATGCCCACTCCGGACCAGAATATCTTCTGCTCGGTATTCTTTTCCTTTTCAATTTTGCATCTCCTTTTGATTCTCTCTCGCTGATGCCTTGTTCCTTGGCTGGGTCTTTCTCTTCACTTAGTGTTGTTATTGCGACAGACACTTATTTTCTTTTCTCTTTCAACTTTGGCCCTTCACTTTCGTTGAATAGTTCTTTAGTCCTTAATTTCACTGGCGATATGTTTTGTCACGACCCAGTCACCTGCTTTCAGGGTGTGTCCTGGACCTTGGATCGGTGGCAAGGTAGTTGCCTCCACCTGGTGAGAAAAAGAGCGTACCACATCAGCTAACCTTTGCAGTAATCCAATACCATATCATCGGTAATATTTACAAGTGCATTCGCAGGAACTGCTGGAAGTCTCATGGCTCTGCCCATGAGGATTTCATGCGGGGATAGTCCAGTTTTTCTATCAGGTGTGTTTCTCATTGACATGAACACCAAGGGCAATGCGTCAGGCCATTTCAAGTTTGTGGATGCACATATTTTCGCCATCCTCGATTTCAATGTGCCATTCATTTGCTCCACTAGTCCTGATGCTTCAGGGTGGTAGCTACAATGCAACTTTTGTTCAATTTTCAGCACTGCACACAGTAATTTGAGTACTTAGTTATTAAAGTGACTTCCCCTATCTGATTCTAAAGAGATTGGGAATCTGAAACATGGTATTAGCTCTCTCAAGAGTAGTTTTGTGACTGCGAGACTGTCATTTCTGCATGTAGGGTACGCTTCAATCCAGTGACTAAAAATACACACAATCACCAACACATACTTCAAGCCACCATGCAGAGGCATCTCAATTAAATCCATTTGCATCCTGCTGAATGGCCCACCAGCTCTTCCAATGTGGCACAAATTTACTACTGTTCCCTTCCCTGCATTTATTTGTTGGCAAATGATACAACGATGGAAAACTGCTTCAGCAACTTGACAGAATTTAGGATTGAACCAATCAGTTTTGAATAGTCTAATCATGGCATCCCTCCCAAGGTGGGCTTGTCCATAATACAACCTGGGCAATTGCATTAAAAGACTGTCTGGTAGAACCAATCTCCCTTCACTTGAAACCCACAAATCATCTGGTTTCTTCATGCATTGTAATTTACTCCATGAGAGTTTCTCATCCTTACTGACATTATTTTGTAGGAATTTCAATTCATCAATCGTATCTACAACTTTTAAAGCAAAGGCTTCACTTGGTTCTAGTTCTAGCTCATTTATCAAGCTCCATTCGTCTCTGAGAAATATACAGTTCAATGCGCAAAACCTTGCGACTTGATCTGCATATCCATTTCCCAGAGAAACGAAGTCTTGTAATTTCGAGTGTGCACTGCATTTTACCACTGCCACGTCCCCTGGCAACCGGATACCGTGTAATAGTTCTCTTATTCTTTCACCATTTTTCACAGGTGACCCCGAAGAGGTCATGAAACCTCTCTGTGACCACAGTTGTCCAGAATTGTGCACTATTACAAATCCCTACTGACTGTCAGTGTAAATGGTGACTTTCATTAATGCAGAAAGTTGGCAAGCTCTAGATAGTTCTGCTACCTGTGCAGAGTAAACTCCTTGAAGCCAAGATGCTTCCAGAACACCTGTTATTGTACATACAGCATATCCTGCTTTCAATATTCCTAGTGCATCTCTTAAACATGAACCATCAACAAAAATAATTCATTTTCTTCCAATGGGGTGTCTTTGATATCAGGTCTTGGCTCAGTATAAAATTCAGTCACCTGAAGACAGTCGTGCTCGATGTCTTCGGCGTTCTCAATTTAGACATTTTCACTGGGAAACAAAGTTGCTGGATTCAACGTAGTGCACCTTTTCAGCTGCACATTAGGTGATCCCAGAATTATTGTCTCATACCTTGTAAGTCTAGCACCGGTCATGTGCTGCGTTCGGGAACGTGTCAAAAGTATTTCAACCGAGTGAGGGACCATAACTGTTAAAGGATGTCCCATCACTATTCCTTCACTCTGATTTAGGCTGATACCAACTGCTGCTATGGCACGCAAGCACCCTGGTAAGGCTGCTGCAACTGGATCCAAAGTAGCTGAAAAATATGCTACTGGTCTGTTTACGCCACCATGGGCTTGAGTCAAGACAGACAAGGAACATGCATCACGTTCATGACAAAAACAATGTAAAAGGCTTTGTGTAATCAGGCATACCTAAAGCTGGAGCTCTGCACATGCATTCCTTTAATTCAATAAAAGCATCCATTTCATCTCTTTTCAACACTATTTCATCCAGCGCTTCTCTCTGGGTCAGTTTCAGCAAAGGTTTGGCTAGAGCGGAGAAATTAGGAATCCATTGGCGACAGTAGCTCACCATTCCCAAAAACGTTCTCACCTCTCTTCTCGTCTTTGGTGGACGCATTTGAAGTACGCTTGTTATTCTCTCTTTCATAATTCTTCTCGACCCTTTCTCTATTTGGTGACCCAAATATTTCACTTTCTTCTGGCAGAACTGTAACTTTGAAGGGGACACTTTGTCTCTGTTCCTTCCCAAGTGGTTCAATAGGGCAATAGTGTCAACCGTACAGTCATTTTCTGTCTTGGATGCGATCAGCAAATCGTCAATATACTGTAGCAAGGTTGATTCAAAAGGCAATTTCAAGGATTCCAAATCTTTCTTTAGAATCTGATTGAATATTGATGGTGACTCCGAAAACCCTTGAGGAATTCGATACCAGCTGTAGACTCTGTCCAAGAATTTGAAACAAAAGAGAAATTGGCTGTCCTCATGAAGAGGCACAGAAAAGAATGCTTGTGACAAGTCGATGATTGAGAACCACTCTGCATTACAGGGAATTTGAAACATTATCACAGCTGGATTTGGTACCACGGGACAACATTTAACTATTATGTCATTTATTTTTCTCAAATCCTGAGCAATTCGGACCTTTCCACTCTGTTTCATTAATCCCATGATTGGTGAATTACATGGACTACTTAGTACCTCTTTCAGTACTCCCTGTTTCACAAACTCATCAATGAGTTGGGTGACTTTTATGAGAGTGTCTTGTGACATGTGGTATTGTGGAGTCTGAGGAAAATTTGCATTGGGTTTTACAGTCACTTTCACTGGTTCTGCTCCTTCAACAAATCCTACTTCTTCCCCTGTCATGTCCCACACTTCCTTTCCAACTGTTTCCTGTAATTCTGCAGGAATATCTGCTTCAGTGAGCATTGGATAAAGAGTAATCAGGGGATACTCTTCATCGACAGTTTCCACTTTGTCCCCTCCTAAACTGTCCTCTTCTTCCTCATTGCTGTTTGTCTGAATTTTAATTCCATCATTTGAGCACATAAATGAGCATCCCAATTTGCACAATAAATCTCTCCCTAATAGGGATATCGGACTCGAGTCACACACCACAAATTTATGTGACTCTTGATAGTTTCCAATTCTGACTTGAACTGGATTTGTGATTGGGTTTGTCAGATACCTATTTGCTACTCCCACTACTTGAACTGTTCTCCCAGAAAGTTTCAACTTTGGTACTTCAATACTTCTGACCGTAGAGCGTGTAGCTCCGGTGTCAACCAGAAATGAAACTCTGTGACCCATAACTCTTCCTTCCACATACGGTCCCTTTTGATCAACTTCCAAAGATGCTGCAAGCACACAATTTCCCTCCTCATCTGAACTTTCACTCTCCCACACATCGTTTATTGCATTCTCACTGTGTAACGGGAATTGGTGAACTGCGTCATTTTGATTCATTCCTTGACCCGTGACCTGTTGAGGAAGCATTACTTGTTGCTGATTCATTGGTGCTAAGGGTATTTGCATTTGCTGATTAAGTACCATGGGAAACCGCTGTTGCATTGGCTGCAACTGTGCCATCTGTACACGGGGCATTTGTACCTGCTGGGGTTGTACGGGCTGTAAACCCTGCATCTGATTCACATTATTTTGAAAATTTTGATTTGGATCTCTCATTTTCGGTCCTCTCATATTCTGAAATGAATTGATATCATTGTTTTGCTAACCTACACAATCCTGCACCAACATTGGGCACTCACATTTCCAATGCCCGATGATTCCGGGTGTGTGACATGGCATCACCTTCTTCATTGCCTGTATACCATTCGGAACTACAACAGTATTCAAATCAGGGCCATTATTTACAAAACCTCCTCAGCCTCTGCCTCTCATCTGTGGCTGAAACATAGCATTTCCCTGCTGTTGCAACTGCGGTAACTGTTGTTGGAAACCTTGCAAACCTTGCAAACCTGTCTGAGCAGCTCTAAGCTGCATCACCATCACTTTTTCCTTCAACCTTTTCTGCTTTGTCTCAATCTCATCACTGCAGTACTTTGCATAGTTCAACACCTCATCGATCGACTTTGACTGCCAACAAATCAAATGTATTTTAAACATCTGGCTGATTTCGGGTCTCAATCCTTCCACAAATCTGAACACAAAGTGGAGCATGTCCTTTGCCTCAATCGTTTCCGTACCACTGTAATTTTTAAACACTTTCAACAATCTCTCATATTACGCATGTATTGACTGTTTAACTTCTTGTGCTGTTCTGTCAATTCTCTGCCAATCTACATTTTTTGATGCAACCTATGTTTTCAAATGTTCAATCACTTTATGGTACAAACTCATTACCGTAGGCGATGGTGCACCTGTGTCTCTGTCTCTTTCTGGTTCACTTGTTGGCCAACCTACAGCCCTTTTACAATCTTCCCACAAATCTGCCGGAACCACAATTTTGAATAAAGTATTCAGGTCTTCCCAAAGACATTTTGCGAGTTTCACAAACCTATCTGATTGTTGATACCATTCGATCGGTTTCTCTCTTACTTTGGGGAAATCATCCGTAAAGGATTGAATATCGTACCTGTGCCACGGTACGTGTACAAGTTTTCCCCCTGTTGTTTCTCTCATTGGCAGCATGGTTATCAGATCGTCATTCTGTTCTGCTTTTTCGTTCCGATCTCGGGTACTTTCTTTCTTTTTGTCCTTTTTCTGAACCCACCTTCTCTCCCACTTGTCTAAACATCTCCAGACCTGCGCGCTTTGCAGTATCTCTTTAAGGTGTGTTTTCATCCCTGCAGATCTCATGTGTTCAAAATCCTTTGTCTCAAAGTCTAGCCTGTAACTTCTGCTCAAGTGTTTGGTCTTACCTATATCGATCTCGTTTCTATCTGCAATTTCATGTAACTTCTTATGTATGCTGCTTACTTCTCTTGCAATCCTAGGGCACATGTATCTCATCTCTTCTTCTGTGTATGATTCTAACCTGTTCAGACCCATCGTTCCCTCTACTAGTTCATCTGCTTCCATGTCCAATCTTATTTTTTTCAAATATTCTTCTCCTTTTCCATTGGGTGTACTCTGTCGGGAGTTCAGGCTGTTCAACCATTGTGTCAACTGTTGCGCGTTCAGTCCCATCAATGTAGCACTTACATCGGCTGCTACTGATTGTTTCTGCAACGTTTCTGTTTTTGAAGTTAGCGGTACTATTAGTGGTGGACCTGACCTTACCACAGTTGATGGAGCACAAGCTGGAATTGGACTAAATTCCAACAAGGACCCAGATCTATTTAGCAGTGTACCGACCGGAGTAGTTTCTTGTGTATTTTCTATGCATCTCCTTCCTGTCTCATTTTGTGTCATTACCCCTTGGTCGCACAGATTCGGCTTTGCCTGTATATACAATGGTACTGGCGGACCTACAGTAATAGGCAGGGTATTGCGTCTGGATTCTGTCTGTTCCCCGAATTCTGTGGCATGTTAATTCCCACATTATGATTCATCATTGCTGGCATGTCTAACTGGTTTTCTGCTATTTGAGTGTACCTCAGCACTTCTTGCATCTGCTTTTGTGGCATCAAAATTTGTGTTGATTCGGCTTGAATCAATGTCGGTCTTTGATAATTCTGTCCTCCCTGCGCCATTAAACTAGAAGTCATTTCCACATTATGCTCATTGCAACTGCGCCTTTGAACCTGTGGCTGGTAATCATTGACAGGTTTCAATTTAGGCACGTCAGGATATATCCTCCGAATTTGTGGTATTTGTGGTGTAAAAGGCATATCGGAACTGCTTTGTCTTTGTGAGGTTCTCAAATTCGGTGTTACATTACCCTGTACTGGTTCTGGAGGGGCAGTACTGGTGCTTGCGCCATTTTCGCTTTCCACATATGGTGGCAGGTGGTCATTTAGCAATTGTATAATGAACTCCTCATCGTCTGACTCATCTGACCTTTTCGAAATTTCTGTTGTTTTCTCTATCTCTGGACTGACTCCTGTTTGTTTTATAGGTAGCTTTCCTTCCTTCCGTCTCTGCCTAGTCAGTAATTGCTGGAAACAATTTAATTCCCTGCAATACGTCTGATCTCCAAACCTTTTGAGTGCTATCCCATCTATCATCCGCTAGTGTCTTTTCTACTTTTCTCACTCTTGTCTGGAATTTCTTTCGTTTGTTGATTTCTAGCCATTAGCTCCCAAATTGCTAGCGCTTCAAATTGTGCTGGTCTTGGAGGTACTTTCATGTCGTATAGCGCAAATCTTAGATTCTCCAAAACTCTCAAATTAAACGACCCATGGATAGGGAACGCTACACTTCCATGCTTTTCTGTTAATTTACACCATTGCTTTAGCCAAAGACATGCTGCAACACCCTTTTCTTCAATCACGATGTAAGCTGGTGTACCCTCAGGCGGTGTTTCTTCTCCTACATTTGCTTTAATATATACATCTCCCCTCAAGGCACTCTTAAATGCTTTGAAAAAATTCATCTTTCCGTCTTTTATTTTTCTAAAATATGTAATCAATAAGTGACTTTAGTTCCCGGAATACTCTTCGCTTGCCTTTCCCCACCAATTGCGCTTCACGGACTGCATCCAATCCGTGCGTGACCCTTCTCACTAACCAACCTATCCCAGCGCGGCTCCTAGTGACATCACACTCACACACTGCGGCTGACAAAGTCCAGCGGCTTGTCCTCTTTCATTCAACTTCACTCAAAACTAAGTTTCCACAATATATCGTGAGCACTAACCAAAAAGAAGAAAACAAATCTGTCGGTTTACTACAGGAAGGGTAATACAATCGCTTCAGAAACCTTAGGGATTTTTCACTAGCCTCGGCAGTTATTCCATCTTTCTCGGTTTCCCACTTTCGCAAGCAAAATTTGACCCGCAAACTTTACTCTCAACTGATCAATGAGCTATTCTAGAGCGCCTTAAAATTCGTCAAATCTCGAAGTCGAAATTTTTTCTTTCATTCCTCAATATTTATACCGACTTGTTGACCATGCCCGATCAACCTACTAAACCAAACAGATTACAACATCAATCAAGTGTCTCATACACTTTTCAACATACTCCGGAGTCTCTTGACCTCACAGGGCCCGTGTCAACATCAACTACTACCTGGACAATTTTTTCCTGCACAAAGCGCTACACACATATGAAGTTCAACGACTTTCCTACTCTCACACTTTGGAGTAACACTCCTCTAAATTTTGATTGGGGTTCGTAACCCCCTAAAACCCTCACAAATTTCACAATTCGTCTGCGGCCTAAACTATGCAAGCGCAAAACCCTAACTTCACTCATACCGTCTCTAGAAACGCCGAAAACATTCTCACACCTCCATTTCCTCCATTCGCAAGCACCGAGATTCCGGGAAAGTCATTGGGGACTTAGGGCATCATCATCTCTCCAACTTGTTTTATCAAATAATATTCTAGCTTGACTCCGCCTATTGTTTGGATGGGGTCCCAAAGGGCCAAACCATCCTCTGCTACCATCTACTGGTAACGCGTCCAGTCTTTATAAATTACTTGTACTTGGACACGTTGGAGGTCGGTGAACCTTTTAACCGAGTTGGGCTCTCCTCATCCTAGAATAGTCGGATCATTCAAATCGGTAATCAATAATTATTATAATCAATACCCGATACTTAATTACTGGATCACATGACACATTAGGGATCAATAACAATCAATATTTTGACGCACCTTGACCTTTCAGTCATGAATAACCACACCAGTTTATTAAAAGTTAATGAGTTTATTTCCCTATATTAACAAAGCTAGCACAATGTATATAAGTCTCAAAACCAAATGATATATGTATACGAACATTACTAGCTGTCCATAACGGCGGAAGAAACGCAATCTACGCAAAGTCGGGATTATAATACACTCGGTTATAGCAATGCAAATCACTAATATAAGTAATTGAATTTGACTAATTTCATACATCGGTCAGAATAACAAGATTTCAATTTAGCATGGTGCATCAAGTGAATACCTCAACTAACCTCTAATTAGCATTGGCATGTGGGGCTTCATGCAAAACAAATTTAGTCAACACAATTTTAGAAAACTCCTAGCTTGAGCCCTATCAAAATATGCAGTTGGTACCTAGGAAGGAAAACACAATGCATAATACAATTATCCTTTCATAATTACCAAATACAATCAGCATTCAAGAAAAGTCTTCGTCCTTCAGGTACCGGTTCGATCAGCATGGGGCAGATTTCAAAGGGGGCAGAGTTAAGGGCAAGTTTCCTTGGGGCAGCAAGGAGAATGGGGCAAAAGTTACTGCATGGGCAATGCGGGCAGGTTTTAAAGTTAAAGTCTCTAGGGTGAGAATTCTTAAAGTCTCTTTCTCTGGAATAGAGAAAAAGCATCAAGGTGTCGTCTAAGATGGGGTCTTGAATCGGGCTTCAAAATGGCATAGAGGAAAATGGCTGACTTCTCTTTGTCCGGTGGGTTTAAGTAAGAAACATTCCAAATTCTCCAGGGTCTTCCATTGGAGGGTTCATAGGGTGGCTTCAATTTGACCAATGAAAAGTGTCTTTCTCCTAGTACTCATTTATGCATAAGGTGTCCTTGGAGCCTTGGAACACAAGTTGGAACAAAGTTTGTCAATTAATTTTATCTTTAGTGTCTTTGTTGTCTGCACCTGCAGAAACTGACCTCGCTTTAAAAGGGATGAAACCGGCCTAGCACGAAACCTTGAGATAAGTGTATTAGTCATTCTACTGAAAAAATACAACCTTTAAAGTAAAATACTGTCTTTGTTAATGCAAGTGAAAACCATGCAGTTAAATTTGAGACCAGGCGACTAGGCCAAAGCCTCTGCTAAATTTAAGCTAAGCATGTAACAGTCTTGACAAGAAAATCATATAATACATTTGCAATTATGAAGGATTACTATATTTTCAATTCTTCATGATTAATTAAGCCCATTTATAATAATGGCAAACTACTCCGTGGGCACAATTTCCCACGTACATTATTTTTCTTTGCTAAAATCACATTACCTTATACGATTTTGATTATATGATATATGAATATTTGTTAGACCTTCTTTTCTGCGTTATCAGCTCCGTGTTGAAATTACACAGTATTCTCTGTTTTATTTTTTCACCTGCAGGTGCTCTATTTAGTAGTTTTATATGTGTTTTGCTCTGTCCAACTTTTGCTTCGCAAAAATTGATTACTTCCCTGTTTCTCACAGAGCACAGAGTTGTGTATTTTTTCACTTTGTTCCTAGTCTATTTTTTCGTTCGGCGCAAAAATGTGTGTCAAATATGTTTAAAAGTGTGTGTACCCCAGACTTGTCAGAATGAGGGTTTACATTTTTTAATTTTACCGTTTTTTTCTACACTCTTTAAATGTAAAATAGCATAATTAAAAGTATAGATGGTGGGTCATTGGGACGTTTCAAAGATGCACATGTTGAGGCCTTTTCAGAACTAAAATTGATGCAACCTGGTAGATAAAAAACACATCCTGAGAAGAAACACTGCACGTGTATGCAACCAATGATATTAATTTCACACTGTAATAATGGAACCATGTGGTAAATGATCACACCGTGACTCAAACTTACTATAATAGGTTCACTGACTAGTGCCCTGCATCAACCTCTAACAAAATAAATAATATCATATCACCACTGGATGAAAATGTATCTGTGCAGAGAACAAGGCTGAATATGTCTGTTGAATCAAATTGAGCAAATTAAACTGGGGAGTAATGAGCAAAAACATGAGCAGAAATGGGCTACTTGAGAAGTACTATCAGAGACGTTGTAAGACATGGGGACAGCGGGCAACTGCCCAGGGCTCCAAACTTGCAGAAGACCCCTGGCATTGTGAATTTTCTCTCTAAAGGCCAGATGTAGCAAAGGGTTTTTCCCATTCTGTGTCAATGGGAAATTGTGTTTGTACAAATGGCCCTAAATCACTTATGCATATTTTTGTATCTCAACCCTTAATGTATAATGTAATTTTGTTCCGTAATTCTGGGCTTGAATGAGCGGAAAATGGGCAATAACATTTTAAACTGTTCCAAACAGAGGGCCCCCAAAATATTTCTTCTCTGGGGCCTGCAAAATCCTTAATATGTCACAGTAGTACATTCCTACTTTGACAACTACACATAATTCCTAGCTTACCAGCTGGAAATTGTTAACAATGCTATTGAACCCTTACTTTCTCTCAAGATATCTGAAAACATTTAGGCCCTCATTGGCCCTCATTACAACCCTGGCGGTAAATGCCGCTGACCGCTGTGCTGATGGCCGCCAACATACTGTGACCGCGGCGGTATACCTTACGGGTATTATGACCCACACAGAGAAATCTGCGACTATACAGGCACCCACACAAGTCCGCCAGCCCAAAGGTCAGTGATAAACTAGCGGTACCAAAACCCACACCATTAGGCCAACAGAAAAACACCCACAGCATCATGACCCATGAATCACTGCGGCAGTCATTCAACCGTGGTAAACCATTGGTGGTACACACCGCCGCACTCAAAATACACACACACTAACAAAACTACACTACATTGGACAATTCAAACTATACACACATGACACACATACACACACCACACCCACTCCAATATAAAACACTCACCCACATTACCCACAACTGCTTACAATGAAAAAAAATATTGCCAACTGAGAGAGAGAGAGACAAGCCAGGAGCACCCACTGAATCAAAGACACATAACACCATCACCTATTCATCATCTACGCACCTCACAGCACACAGCCCAACACATCACCCCACACACCCTCACACATACTACTCACACTACACCCATGGCACCACAAAGACAAGAGCCACAGCTATTTCGGATCACAGGTGCACCAGACATCCATTGCCAGGAAGATGGAACTATGGCAGAGAGTCTTGGACAGGGTCAACGCTGTGGGACAGCACCACAGAACAAGGATGACATTAGGAAGAGGTGGAACGACCTACGGGGGAAGGTGTGTTCCGTGGTAGCAAGACAGCAGGTAGTCGTACAGAGGACTGGCGTTGGATCCCCAATCCTCCCCCACAACTAACAACACAGGAGGAGCAAGTGTTGGCAATCATGCATCCTGAGGGCCTCGCAGGAGTAGCAGGAGTCCTGGACTCTGGTAAGTCAAATCTTTACTACTATATCCCCCACCCTACCTGCATGCCATCACAAACTCCAACCCCTACACTCAGCCCTATCACTCCACCACCTCACATATACCCCACTATCACATCCCACCCATCCCAATACCAAGCCCTACATGCAACACCAATGCATGGACACCCATCACAGACCTGCATGGACACCCATCACCACAGCATGCACACTAGTGACAATCACTTAGCCAAATCAATAACATCTCACACAACCCAAACGTGCCTTGCTAATAAAAACCATAGAGGGAAACATATCCATGCACAAGATGGCACACGCAGATACACTGTATTTACATCCCCACAGGACCCCCACTCAACGTCAGCGGAGAGGAGGTGCCACCAACATCCAGTCCCTCCACATTAGAGGCCCACAGTGATGACAGTAGCTCTGCACGCCTGGATCACGATTACCAACCTGGCCCATCAGGGACCTCTGGACAGTCGGTTATCCTGCCACAGTTCCAAACCACCAGAGAGCCTCTGCCTCAGGAAACACCAGCACAGTACCCACCCAGTGGGTCCATCCCTCTCTCCCCAGGACATGTCAATCAGCAGTGTGTCCACCACTACAGGAACCCCGGGAAACTCCACAAACCCAAGACAATCAGAGACCTGGGGTCAGTGGCAGAGGGCACACGGTTCAGGGGACAGAGGCACAGGACAACAGTGAAGCTGGGAGGACTGCTGTGCGACAGGGGGAGGACGGACCCAGAGAACCCACTCTCCACAAGGCACTTGCAAGGATCTTGTGAGCATACCACCATTCCCAGGAGACCTTGGGCCAGATACTGTACAAGTTGCAGGAGACCCAGCGGCTGCAGGAGGGACAGTACCTGGGGATCAGGGAGGACCTCAAATACATCCACACCATCCTGGTCACCATTGCAGGGGTCCTGGCTGACATGGCCAACACCATGAGGGAGACAGTGGCACACCAACAGGCTCCTGACACTAGCCACACCAAAGAACAGCCCTCCACCTCCGCTAGTGGACAGGAGGCCCTGCCACAGGACTAACAGGCCACCAGCACCCCACCCCCTGCAGAAAGAGAGCCACCCCGCAAACAGTCCCTGCGATCCAGGCAGAAGCCAGAGAACATTGCCAAGACTCCCGTCAGGAAATAAGACTCTCTTGAATGTCACCCTTGTGTCCCACTCTGTCACCCTATCCACCTTGTACTGCCATTGCTCCCCTTCCTATGTCCCCTTGGACAATGCACCTGTGATACAAATAGACTGGACTCTATCCTGGACATTCCTCCACCATCACCCCAGCCCATTGTACATCCCCCTCTACTTATTAGCACTTAAATAAATACCCTTGGAACAAATATGAAGTCTGTCAAATGATTGAAATATGTATTAGTTTAACAAGCTGTAAACATTGCAATTCAACTGTACAGTTATATATACATAGGTATGACCTGTAGTGGGCAGCGGTAAACACACCAGGAGCCAGAGTGGGGCACAGAGATCTGAAAACAGAGATGCCAAAAGGTACGGTAAGTGGCCATAGACATAGGGAATTCAGGCTGCCTTGTCCAATGTCAAACACAAAACTGCAATGGAAAGTGAAGTAACAGTGTCTTACCTGTGTGTCACTGTAAGTACTGCTGAATGAGTGAACTTCTGTTGTGCACATCTTCTTCCTCTGCCTCCTCTTCCTCACTGTCCACAGGCTCCACCACTGCCACAAGACCATATCCATGCTCATCCTCCTGCAGAAAAGGCACCTGGCGTCTCAAGGCCAGGTTGTGCAACATGCAACATGCAACTATAATCTGGCACACCTTCTTGGGTGAGTTGTATAGGGATCCACCTGTCAGATGGAGACACCAGAATCTGGCCTTCAGGAGGCCAAAGGTTATTTCAATTATCCTCCTTGTTCGCCCATGTGCCTCATTGTATCGTTCCTCTGCCCTTGTCCTGGCATTCCTCACTGGGGTCAGTAGCCATGAGAGGTTGGGGTAACCAGAGTCTCCTGCAAATATCGAGGGATACCTGTTAGACACACACTCACCCTAAGGGGCAACCCAACACCCGTTTACCTATATCAACTGGGGAGGGCCATGTGCTCACCTATTAGCCGCACCCGGTGCCTCTGGAGTTGAGACATCACAAATGCAATGCTGCTATTCCTCAAGATAAAGGCATTATGCACAGAGCTAGGATACTTGGCACTCACATGGGAGATGTACTGGTCCGCCAAACACACCATTTGCACATTCAGAGAGTGAAAGCTTTTTCTATTCCTGAACACTTGTTCATTTTTCCGGTTGGGGACAAATGCTATATGTGTACCATTAATGGCACCAGTGATGTTGGGGATATGTCCCAGGGCATAAAAGTCAGCCTTCACTGTGGCCAAATCCTCCACCAGGGGGAATACAATGTAGCTGTGCATGTGTTTCAGCAGGGCAGACAACACTCTGGTCAACACGTTGGAGAACGTTGGCTGAGACATCCCTGATGTCATGGCCACTGTTGCTTGGAAGGAACCACTTGCCAGGAAATGGAGCACTGACAGGACCTGCATTAGAGAGGGGGCTGGCATATAGCTGAAATCAGGTCTGGCTCCAATTGGGCACATAGTTCTTGGATTGTGATCCTATCAAGTCTGTAGGTAAGGATAATGTGTCTGTCCTCCATTGTCGCCAGGTCCACCAGTGGTCTGTACACATGGGGATGTCTCCATCTCCTATTCATCCCAACGGTTGAACTCTAGGGTGGGAAACAGTGAGCAGAGGGTCATATTCATGCATATGCGAAATTAAAAATGCATTTTTCCCTTTACAGAAACAGCATGTAAATACAAAAGTAAGTTGATGTGCCAATGTCTGCTGTGACGCAGTTAGGTCCCAGGGCCTGAGCCCCCCTGAAATGGGGGCTGCCTGACCTGTGAGGAGAGACAAGTGGAAATGAGGTAATTCCGCTGGCGTTGTACGCCGTTGTGGTCGGCGGTCGATGACCGCCACGCAACTTCGCATTGGTTATAACTGGTCCCTATGGGCTCCAGGAGCCAATGGAAACGTACGCCGGTGGTGACAGTATGCACCGCCGCGGACGTGACCGCCATTTTCTATCCGTTGACTGACTTGCTACCTGACCTTCAACAGGAGTGGACCTACACTGCAAGTGCTGCTGTGACCTGTGTCTGGAGGTGACCATGGCTCAAGTGTCTGGGGAAAGGGCCCCCGCCTTCACTTCGGAGGAGTTGGTGATACTAGAGGATGGGGCCCTACTACAGGACACTTTACTCTATGGTCCTCCAGACAAACAGGTGAGTGCACTGTGAGCATGATGCATGGGCCATGAATGTATGGATTGCTGAGTGTGTAAGCCTTGTGTAGAGGGGGCTGAGGGGTCCTGGGCAGAGTGCTGCATGTCTGGTGGTCAATGTCTGTGTGTAAGGGGATGGGAGGGATATTGTGAGCCATGAGTGTGACAGTCCAGACGGTATGACTAATCCCTTTTTTTCAATGCATATTTTCCTGCAGGTCAGCGCCCATCAGAAAAAGGATATTTGGCGTGCCATCGCCAAGGAGGTGCGGACCCTCGGGGTCTTTGACAGGCAGAGCACCCTCTACCGCAAACAGTGGGAGGACCTGCGCCACTGGGCAAGGAAGACGGCAGAGGCCCAGCTGGGGCTGGCCTCCCAATGTGGAAGGGGTGCCCGTCGTACCCTGACACCCCTGATGTTCCGCATCCTGGCAGTGACCTATATGGAGTTGGATGGGCACTTCAAGGCATCACAGCAGCCACAAGGGGGTGAGTACAGATTCTGAATCATGACTTTGCGCGCGTTAAGGTTGTACCTGGGTGGGGGCTGTGGGTGCCTGTAGGCCAGGGCAAACTGGCAGGGTAGGTCCCTTGTTGGGCAGGCTCTGAAGCACTACAACCCCAATAGTGTTAGTGGGCATCTACTACTGGGCAGGGTCCTGTTGGTTTCAGGTGTGCAGCCAATGGCATTGGGCAATGTACCCCATGTGCTGGTGACTAGCTTTGTAATTGGTAGTGCATAGGGCTGATCCCTGTGTGTTGTGTACGCCAACTGTATTGTTGTTGCTGGCATTGACCAAGTGTATCATCTGTCTCTCTCCCTCTTCTTGTTTTGTCACCCTGTCCTTGTGTGCATTAGCATAATCTGGAGGAGGAGCAGAGACACCGGTGACGGAGGGAGCTCCATCCCACATGGCCCTGGAGGCCGAATCCACCGACGGTGAGGGCACCAGTGGGACGAAGGGGGATGGGAGCATCACGACGGAGACAGGAGGGGACACTACAGACAGCAACTCCTCCTCAGATGGAGGCTCCCTGGCGGTGGCGGACACCTCTGTGCCCACCCCAACAACAGGTACAGCCGCCACCCTCCGTACCAGCACCGTCCTCCCAGCAGCCCCTCACCTTGTTTCTCATGCCTGCTCACCCAGGAGGATGGTCATCTCCTTCGCCCCAGCCACCTAAGGCCCTGCCCCAGTCAACCCTGATGCCCTCAGTGAGGAGGCTATTGTCCTACTGAGATCCCTCACTGTTGGGCATTCAACCATACTGAATGCCATCCAGGGTTTTGAAGGGCATTCACTCTGACGTGGTGGCCCAACAGAGATCATTTCAGGCCCTCGCCTCAGCACTGAGGGCAGCCATTATCCCTGTCTCCAGCCTCCCCCTCCAACTTCTTCTACCCAGTCCCAATTCCCTCAACCCCAACCTATCCCAAGCACACCTTCAGACCAGCATTCACCCAAATCAACACACAGAAGTGGCTCAGGCAATAACAAGCACCACACTTCATCTCACAGGCACTCACACAAGCACCATCCCCATGCAGACACAGCAGCATCCACTGTGTCCCCCTCCTCCTGGTCGTCCACATCCTCCCAGTAGCGTCTCCACTCACACCTGCATGCACTACATCCTCATCCACTACCTCCATCACCAGCACACCTATCACTACACGCCCCTCACTGGCAGTCACCCCCCCCACAAACGCAAGCACACACCCAGCCAACAAGCATCCACCTCACAACAGTATCCAGCTCATGCACCTGCAACAAAACACAGCAGACTGACACCTCCTACAAGCACTCCCTCTTCCTCCACTCCCAAACCTTCACCCTCTTCCCGCCCCAATGTCCCTAAGAAGCTTTTCCTAGCCAACATTGACCTCATCCCTTCCCCTCCCCCCTGTCCTTCACCTCGGGCCAGGGTGGCCAGAACCCAGACCAGCACCTCAATCACCAAAGTCCATGTCCGCTGTGGTTTCTGCAGCTGTGAGAGGCTCTAAGGAGGCACCCGTCAGCCCAGCCAGTGTGCCACCAACACCTGCCAAGGCCAAGAAGGTTCCGCCGCCTGGCAAGGGCAAACAGGGGACAGCATCCAACAATGAGAAGGGGGCACAACCAGCCAGCAAGGCCAAGTCAAAGACTCCAGCTGGCAGAACCAAGGAGGCACCACTATCTGCCATGGGCAGGAAGGGGCACAGAACACCAGCCAGGACACTTCAGCCGTCTGAGGCTGCAGGTGAGGGCCTGGAGGCTACTACCACAACTGCCAGCACCGCCACCTGCACCGCGGCCAGCACTGCCACCTGCACCACCACAAGCAGCACCACTGGCAGCAGCCCCAGTGGGCAGCCGTTTGAGGCTGCAGGGGGAAGGGCTGGAGCCTCCCTCCATGACTGGCAGCACCGACACTTGCACTGCGGCCAGCGCCGCAACCTGCACTGCTGCAAGCACCGCCATCTGCACTGCTGCAAGCAGCACCACTGGCAGCAGCAGCAGCCCAAGTGGGCAGCCGTCCAAGGCTGCAGAGGAAGGGCTTGAGCATCCCCCCACCACTGGCAGCACCGACACCAGCACCGGCACTGCCACCACTGTGCAGCCATCCTTGCCGGCGAATGGACTGTAGTCCTGCCTCCATGGAGTGCCATGCATCCTGCCCACAGAAAATCACGTGGGTCTGACACCCAGGTGAGTGACTGTGACCTTGCACTCTCCATGTGCTGTATCACAGGGCACAAAGCCCCCTCAAGAACCAGTAGAAGAAGGCATCCACTCTGCCCCTCCTTGCCAGGATGAAGCACACTGGGCACAAAGCCCCCTCCAGAACCAGTGGAAGAAGGCATTCACTCAACCTATCCTTGCCAGGATGAAACACACTGGGCACAAAGACCCCTCCAGAACCAGTGGAAGAAGGCATCCACTCACCCTATGCTTGCCAGGATGAAGTACACTGGGCACAAAGCCCCCTCCAGAACTAGCAGAAGAAGGCATCCACTCACCCTATCCTTGCTAGGATGAAGCACACTGGGCACACTGGGCACAAAGCCCCTCCAGAACCAGTGGAAGAAGGCATCCACTCATCCCCTCCTTGCCAGGATGAAGCACACTGGGTATAAAGCCCCCTCCAGACCCAGTGGAAGAAGGCATCCACTCAGCCCCTCCTTGCCAGGATGAAGCTCACTGGGCACAAAGCCTCCTCCAGAACCAGTGGAAGAAGGCATCCACTCATCCTATCCTTTCCAGGATGAAGCACACTGGGCACAAAGCCCCCTCCAGAACCAGTGGAAGAAGGCATCCACTGAGCCCCTCCTTGCCAGGATGAAGCACACTGGGCACAAAGCCCCCTCCAGAACCAGTGGAGAAGCCACCCACTTGAGAGACTGTGGCTTTGCACTCCCCAGGAGCAAGCAGTGGGCAAACCACCCACTTGAGAGACTGTGGCTTTGCACTCCCCAGGACCAAGCAGTGGGCAAACCACCCACTTGAGAGACTGTGGCTTTGCACTCCCTAGGACCAAGCAGTGGGCAGTCCACCCACTTGTGAGACTGTGGCTTTGCACTCCCCAGGGCCAATCAGTGGGCAAACCACCCACTTGAGAGACTGTGGCTTTGCACTCCCAGGACCAAGCAGTGGGCAAACCACCCACTTAAGAGACAGTGGCTTTGCACTCCCAGGACTAAGCAGTGGGCAAACCACCCACTAGAGAGACTATTGCCGTGCACTCCCCAGGACCAAGCAGGGGGCATGGAGCCCTCTCCAGGAGCAGTAGCATTGTACCATCTTCCGGCTGATGTGCCCCCCTTCCCCATCCCCCTGAGGTGCCTGTGTGTTTTTGACCTGATGCCCCTGCAGTGTTCTCTCGGTATTGAGGCAGGAGTCAAGTGTGGGCTTGGCCTATGTGTTTTGGCCAGTGGGCTACGGATAATTTGTGAGTGGGCATTGTCCCGCCTTTTGAATATATTGTATATATTGTAAATACTGTTTTTGATTTCTGAACGTATTTCTAACTATTTCTAATATTACTCATTTGACTCAATTCCTTTTGTCCTTGCATTATTCCAGAGGGTTACGGGGAATATTTGTAATGTTGTTGCATGTGTTTGTGTGTATGGTGTTGGGGGTGAGGGTGGAAGTGTTGCGTGTTGCATGTGTGTGTGTCACTCTCTTTTTCCTCCCTCCCTCCCTTGTGTGCTAGGTACAGTGCTCACTGTGGTCATCGTCGCCGGCGTTGGTGCTCCTGGTGTATGAGCAGATACACCAGCATGGGGAAGACTTGTAGCTCGGGCTCCATGGGGCCCTGGTTCTACCTTGAGTGTCGAGAGATGAGTCATTTACCTTCAGAACACTGTTTCTGCCGTGCTTTTGATGGCTTTGGTACCGCCCCGGAAAAGGTGGCGGATAGGCCTCTTGTAATACAGTGGGCGGAACCTTGTCTTCCGCCTGGCTGTTGGTGGTCACCGCCGGGGTGTTTGTTGCTGCCACCGTGGCGGTCAGAGTGTTAAAGTGGCTGTATGTGTTGACGGTTTCCGCTGTGGTCATGATTCCATTTTTTTTACCGCCGGCCTGTTGGCGGTGTTACCGCCACTTTACACCAACCACCAGGGTTGTAATGAGGGCCATTATCTGTTATCTAGAACCCCCACATTGTTAATTCCATACCCATGATTACCAATTACCACACATCCCGAAATCCTGATTCACCTGGTAACATTGTGGGTGACCCTTCAAGTGGATACTTAAAGGGTCTGAGCTACAAGGGCTGTTAATAATAAAAATAGTCACATAATTGTGCTACCAAGGAAATGTAAGTAAAACAATTTATACATTTAAAGAGTATCTTTTTTTCAGAATTCAGCTATTCCTATTTTCATAGCCTTTACTTACAGTATCTGGAAGCACTTGGAAACAGCTCTGAAGTTGGCATGCTGGTGCCATAATACTGTATTTGAATAAATAAGCTTACTAAGCTTGTGGCATGATAGCCCAAAAAATGTTAGGCTCTTATGCATCTACTCTGCAGCTGGACTTGCTGACATATGTCTGGTGAACATGGTCACACATGGGCAAATAACATGATACTACCCATTTGTTTGATGTATTCTTTTAGACAACCTTTAAACTGGATTAAAACTTCAATGAATGCTGCCATTGAAGGTAATTTACCACACCTTAATTTTATCAGTCCTCAGTAGGACAAAACATTGAACATACAACTGTGGGGGGAGGGGCACCACAGACACTTCTGTGGGTGTAACGTTTTTCTGGGCTTCAGGTTCAGGTCCTTCAGTACTAGAATAATAAACATTTTTGGATGTGACTAAGTTGGAAAGTGGTTTATTAGTAGGGGTTGGTAGGTACACACCACTAGTAATGAGACCACAATCACAATATAAGGTCCATTCAAAGTTTCAATAAATGAATCCCTTGCCCAACCCTCCGTAGGTGGCAATAAGCAGGAAGGCATAACTTAGAAGAGAGGTATGTAAGGCATTTAAAACATTGATATATTAGGTAGGTAGGGCACAACACATAATAAACATCCCACAACAATTTATAAATGTAGGAATGTTTTTATTAATGATATGACACTAAAATTACAAAAACCCTTTGTAGACAACCAGCTATATCAATTTTTAAAGAATACATGTTTTCTAGTGCCTAAAAAACAGAAGTCAGGCTGACCGTGATGGAGCGTGGGTCGGATACACTTAGCAGTAAGGCCCAGTCAAGTGTTTCCCTTCTGACTGGAGCTTCTTCTCTAGTCATTGGGCGAGGCTTCTCCTCAGGCTAGGATTTGATGCAACATCAGTGGCTTAGCTCATGTGAGGTCCTGGTCAACCCCTTGAAGTCTCTTTGAAGGGAAAAGCTCTATGGCTTCCGCAGCATAAACATGAAATTCAGGCCAAGTCATGGTTTGATGTTTGCGGCTTGACTCTCACCCTATGGAACTTTTTTCCAAAGTTGCTCAAAACTTCTCCAAACTTTTGGATGTTCTTCCAAAAGTCCTCCTTCAGGTTTCCAATGGTCCACAACTCAAATCCAAGGGTCTAGAAGCTCTGAGATGGTCCTTGAGATGTTGGGACTAAGTTTCTCTGTCTGCACCTGTCAAATCCTCAAAAGTCCAGTTGAAGGTGGTCAGCTGGGTTCTTCTTGGTGGAGATGATGCAGGTGAAACTCTTTTAACCTTTTGCTTAAAGGGAGTCCACTCCTTCACTCTCTTGAAGCTAGGCAAAATACTCACTGCTGTAGTTCCTCAGTGTGCAGCAGGTAGAGTCCAGCAGGGCAGTCCTTCTTCTCCTGGTAGTTTCAGGTAGGGATCTGAGTTACTGGCCAACTCCTCAATACTTACTCAGTTTTCCTGGGCTGGCAAACAGGGGGCACTCCTGACCAAATGGGTGCAGGGTGCCTTCCTCTGGATATCACTTCCTGCGAAGTGTGGCAAAATTCAATCCCAGAAAGCACTATTCTTTCAAAATCCACAATGGGGAAACTCTCTCCTGGAGGTTCAGATCTGGCTAAGCCCGCCCACTGGTGTGAATAAATTTCCTTAACACTCTCCCTCCAGTTCCTCTGCTAATCTAATTACTGGGGCTCCCATCTGACTTGGGTGGCAGGAAGTGGGAGTGAGCCTATGTCCTGTCCTAATTGTCATTCCTTCTTTGAAGGCCAGTTTGACTAGACTACCCAGCCCCCTTACTGCCTCTTGCTCTGCAGCTTGCAGATCTCCACCCATCATATGCCCCATTGTCTCAATGAAGGCCACTTCCCACCTCATTAAGGCAGTTTGCCTTAGCCTAGTAGAGGCTGGACAATCAGAGAAGAGAGCTGCTAGAAGGCTGGATTTTGGCTCTTCAGAGAAGCAAGTTCTATAACACAGTTTCTGTAATCATTATATTAACTCTAACAGTGGCAAGTTGTTTGATTTATTCCAACTATCATTTTATGCCCAAGAATGACACTTTAACTCATTCCTAACAATAGTTAGTCTTTAATCAAGTATTTCCATGTTAGCCTGTGGAGCTGATGCACTACAAAGGGGAAACCCAAAATTGGCAGTTTTCTATCATCAGGGCATATAAAACATCTTTTATCATGTTCCTGTTTACAGTTAGATGACATTGGACCCCAGGGCACCTAGGGGAGATTTTGCTTGTGGTTTATATATAAGAATAAGGTAATTTACAACTTTGAAAGTACCTTTAATTCCAAAGTTGAATTTGCATAAAAATGTCATTTAAAAGCAGCTTGCAAGGCAGGGCTGGCTTTTGAATTGACAGTAGGCCACAAAGCAGTGCACACTGGAGTGCATTAAATCTGCTGCGTCTCAGAAACCTACATGCCCTACCATATACTAGGAACTTACAAGGATGTTGTCATGACAATTATAATTATTCCTAATTTGCATATACCTTTTAAAAAGAGCACTCGTCCTGGGTCTGGTCAGCAGGGCCCAGGGCACAGTCAGAGTTAGAAGCAACCAGTATCAGTCAAAAAATGTGTGGAGGGTGGGGATCAGGGCAAAAAGGATGACTTTCTCAAATGCCCCCCTCTAGAAGAAAGGTGATAGGTAACTAACCTACACCCTTCTAGTCCCCATCAGCTAACTGGAAAAACCTGGTAAGTCCATCTGCATTGACATGGCCAGCCCCAGGTCTGTGTTCCACTATAAAGACCATAACCCCCTGTAGGGAGCTGGACCACCTCAACAGTTTAGGAATCTTCCCCCTTATCTGCATGAGCCATCTGAGAGGCCTGTGGTCAGTCTAAACATGAAAGTGAGTACCAAACAGATACGGTCTCAGCTTCTTCAGGGACCCCCCGACCACAGAAAAGACTTCCCTCTCAATGGCACTCCATCTTAGTTCTATGTAGAATAGTCACCTGCTAAAGAAGGCATCTTTCTGATCTAGGCACTCTTCATTTACTTGTGCCAACTCCCATGTTCTGAAGCATCTGTATGAACCACAAATTCCTTTGTGTAGTCAGGTGACAGTAACATCGGTGTTGAACACATAGCCTCCTTCAAAATGTCAAAGGTCTTCTGACACTCTGCAGCCCAACTGACATTCTTGGGCTCTTTCTTTGAGTTGAGTTATGTCAGGGGTCCCACAATGGTCCCATAGTTCTTTACAAATCTCCTATAATACCCATTCAGGCCAAGAAAGGCCCTGACCTGTGTCTGGATTTTCGAGCCTCCCAATCCAAGATGTTTGGGTTGAAGAGGTTGGACATGGCCTTCACCTACATGGCAGCCCAGGTGCACCAGTGAACTCTGGTGTATTTGGCACATGCTGGCCTAAATAGTCAGGCCTGCCTGCTGCATGGCCTGAATCACTTTTTTCTGGTGGGTCAGGTGAATCTCCTAGGTGGAACTGTACACAGCTATATTGCCCAGATAAGCTGCTCTGAACTGCTCCAGCCCAGACAGATCCCTGTTCATCAACCTTTGGAAGGGGCAGGGGATTTCTTTAAATCTAAGGGCATTACTTTGAATTGGTAGTGACGGTCTGGTGTGAAGAATGCTGACATCTCCTTTGTGCCCTCACTTAGGGCAATCTGCCAGTAGCCTAGGGTCAATTCAAATGTACTCAGGCAATCCCCTGTAGTCCACACAGAACCTTAACTACTTCTTTCCCCCTTGGGTATTAAATTTGGGTACCAGCACCACAGGACTGGCCCATGTTCTGTCAGAGTACTTAATTACCCAAGAATCCTGCATCTGAGATATTTGTGCTTTGATGCTGGCTCTGACCTCGTCAGACAACTTTCACAACTTGTTTTTGCAAGGTAGACTATCACCAGTGTCAATGTCATGTACACACCAGTCAGTGATACCTGGGGTCAGAGAGAACAGACCAGCCTACTTCCCCTGCACCTGCTTTAAGTCTTAGTGCTTCTGGTCTGTCAACTTAGGAGAGAGTACCACTCCCTCCACTCACCCATCTTGCACATTATGGGAGAGGAGGTCTGGCAGTGGCTCAGTTTCCTCTTCTCCTTCTTTATCAGTGTCCATCAGCATGGTCATGTCTGCCCTGCCTTGGTGGGGTTTCAACCTATTGACACGTAAGGCCATGTGGAGGTTCCTGGCAGTGTTAAAGTCTACTAGATAGGTGACCTCACCCTTCTTTTCTAGGACTGGATATGGCCCGGTCCACTTGTCCTGGAGGACTCTAGGAGCCACAGGCTCCAACACCCACATCAATTGTCCTGGTTTAAACTCAGGCATTGTAGCCTTCTGGTTATACCAGAGCTTCATAAACTCTTGGCTGGCCTCCAGGTTTCTGCTTGCTTTGTTTTTGTACTCTGCCATGCAAGATCTCAGGCCTAGTACATAGTCCAGCACATTATCCTTGGCTTCCTTGAGAGGATTTATCCAATACTCTTTCACAAGGGACAATGGACCTCCCACAGGGTGACCAAACAACAGTTCAAAAGGACTAAAACCAACCCCTTTTTGTGGGACCTCCCTGTATTCAATCAGGAGGCATTGGAAGAGAACATCCCACCTCCTCACGAGTTTGCAAGATAAACCCATGGTCATGCCCTTCTGGGTCTTATTGAAACTTTCCACCCGACCATTATCCTGGGGATAATAAGGGATGGTGAACTTGTAGGTAACACCACATTCTTCCTACATTGCCTTCAGATAGCTAGACATGAAATTTGTGCCTTTATCTGAAACGACGTCCTTTGGGAAACCCACTCTGGTGAACACATCAATTATGCCCAAACCACTGAAGGAGCAGTGACTTCCTGAGTGGAATTGTTTCAGGATGTCTTGTGGCATGGTCCATTTCTATCAGTACAAGCTGATCCCTCATGTAGTTGGTGCAGTATGAAAGAGAGTCCAAACCATTGGCAGTGGTATTAAGGTAGTCTTTAGGTTGTCCCCAGTCTTGCCACTGGCCTGACAGGTTACATATAGGGGTGGGCGGTGAACTCAAGTTTTTTCCACTCCACACTCCGTTTGGTGCGTGGAGTTTCAAAAAAGTCTGCAGAGCGGAGTTTTTTCCTCATTCGCACTCGCCAACTTTACGTTGGTGAGCGTGAGTTAAGAAAATCTTACTCAGACCCCCTCCCAGAGGACGATCGCAGATGGTTGCTACCACTCGTGTTGAGAAATCTTCCATTAGCATTGAGGAAGGTGCCGCTTGAGTAGAAAATCAACATGAGTGGCAGAAAAAAAACAGTGCCCTCTTGTGCTCTTGTGCTGCATGAGGTGCTTTTAAGCTTTTTTCTGCACGAGGCAAACACCTGGTGCTGAAAATCAGCGTGAACGGCGTGACTTAACTCACTCCACCGCTTGAGGAACTCTGCATAGTGCGGCGGAGTTTCTTGGCCACTTCGCAGAGTTCCGCGTAGCTGAACTCCGCCCAGACCTAGCTACACAGGAGTTATAGAACGCCTTCATTTTGGCAGACATGGTAAGCCAATAGAAATGGTTAACCAACCAATGCCAATTTTTACTCTGACCCAAATGACCTGCCAAGGGGATGTCATGATTTAATGTGAGGAGGAATTTGCTAAACTTTGGGGGACCACCAGCCTCCAGGTGGCTCTTCCTTGAGGACTGGCCTCAGTATATGAGACTCCCTCATCCCAGTAGACTTTGTGGAATCCACTGACATCACCCTCTGTTGACTAGAGGCAGTCTGCTTCAGGACTGGGACACTCTCTCTCTCCCTGACAAAACTCCTCTCTGGTGGATCCACCACAACTGTTAATTTTTGTCAAGTCGGACAGGTCTTGCAGGGGTGGAATCCCTACCTCCGAAGTTAGATCTTTCCCCTCAGGGTCAGATTCCTCCTGCACCTTTGGAGTTCTCTGGGTTGGCTCACCAGACCCAGTTCCCTTTCTCTTGTCATTGGATGCTTGTCCCATTATTCCAGAGCCCAAGTCTCCAGCCTTTCTGTTAGAATTGGTTCTTTGGTTGGCAGTCAGGTTACCCCCTGTCCAAGCAAGGACCCTCACTCTAGTCAGGGAAAAAGAGAATCGCCCTCAGCGAACCCCTGCTTACCCCCTTGGTAGCTTGGCACGAGTAGGAGGCTTAACTTCAGAGTGCTAGGTGTTAAGTATTTGTACCAACACACACAGTAACTTAATGAAAACAGTACAAAATGACACATCACAGATTTAGAAAAATAGGAAATAATTACCTAAACAAAACAGCACCACAATACACTAGTCAAGTTATCAATTAAAAAGCAAGTCGTTTTAAACACACACTAACACTTTTAGCGGGAAAATGTACCTTGGGTGTTTCAAAAATACCCCTGAACGGGCAAGTGTGTGTCAAAAAGGGCATGCAAAGCGTTAATTTTACTCGTGAGCGAGACTGTGCATTGTTTCTGCTTTCGGCGGGTCGGGGCACGTCATTTCTTCTCTCCGCAGGAGAGCGATACGTTGATCCAGTCAACACTCTCGGGCCCGGGCAGGCCTCGCGTTGCTTTTACATGCCCAGAGGTGCTTGCATCGGAAATCCAGCCACGCGATGATCCGAAAACCACGCAGCGTGGGTTACAATCTCACCAGCCTCTGTCAGCGTTGCTGTGGGTCATTGCTCTAGCCCCAGGCATCAATCTTTGGGTCACCTTGCAGGCGAGCGTAGATTTTCAGCCATGAAGCCGGAAGCATGTCGATTTCTCAGCTGCAGATCGGAGTTGCGTCGATCTTTTCCCCGCACTGCGTTCTGTGTGTGGATTTCTTCCAGCTTCTCCTTTCAGGGTTTCAGGAACTGGATGGGCACCACTTGGCAGAGTAGGAGTCTCTCCAGAGACTCAAGGTGCTGGCAGAGAGAAGTCTTTGCTGTCCCTGGGACTTCAAACAATAGGAGGCAAGCTCTAAATCAAGCCCTTGGAGATCTTCACAAGATGGAATGCACACAAAGTCCAGTCTTTGCCCTCTTATTCTAGCAGAAGCAGCAACTGCAGGATAGCTCCACAAAGCACAGTCACAGGCAGGGCAGCTCTTCTTCCTCAACTCTTCAGCTCTTTTCCAGGCAGAGGCTCCTCTTGGTTTCCAGAAGTGTTCTAAAGTCTGCAGTTTTGGGTGCCCTTCTTATACCCAATTTCTCATTTGAAGTATGCCTACTTCAAAGTAAAGTCTCTTTTGAATGTGAAATCAGGCCTTGCCCAGGCCAGGCCCCAGACACTCACCACGGGGTTGGAGACTACATTATGTGAGGGCAGGCACAGCCCTCTTAGGTGTGAGTAACCACTCCTCCCCTCCCTCCTAGCATAGGTGGCTCATCAGGAAATGCAGACTACACCCCAGCTCCCTTTGTGTCACTGTCTAGTGTGAGGTGCAACCAGCCCAAGTGTCAAACTGACCCAGACAGGGAATCCACAAACAGGCAGTCACAGGAATGGTATAAGGAAGAAAATGCTCACTTTCTAAAAGTGGCATTTTCAAATACACAATCTCAAACTCAACTTTACTAAAAGATGTATTTTTAGCTCAGAGACCCAAAACTCCACATGTCCATCCACTCCCAAAGGGAATCTATACTTTAATCAGATTGAAAGGTAGCCCCTGTGTTAACCTGTGAGAGGGACAGGCCTTGCAACAGTATAAAATGAATTTAGCAATATTTCACTGTCAGGACATATAATACACATTACTATATGTCCTACCTTAACCATAGACTGCACCCTGCCCTTGGGGATACCTAAGGCATACCTTAGGGGTGTCTAACATGTTAGAAAAGGGAAGGTTTAGGCCTGGCAAGTGGGTACACTTGCAAGGTCGAATTTACAGTTAAAACTGCACACACAGACATTGCAATGGCAGGTCTGAGACATGATTACAGAGCTACTTATGTGGGTAACACAACCAGTGCTGCAGGCCCACTAGTAGCATTTGATTTACGGGCCCTGTGCACCTCTAGTGCACTGTACTAGGGACTTACTAATAAATCAAATATACCAATCATGGATAAGACAATTTTCAAACACATTTTGTAAAGGAACACTTGCACTTTAGCACTGGTTAGCAGTGGTAAAGTGCCCAGAGTAACAAAAACAGCAAAATCAGAGTCCAACACACATCAACAACCTGGGAAACAGAGGCAAAAAGTTAAAGGAGACCACACCAAGGATGAAAAGTCTAACACTTTCCCTTCTGAGCAGCCTGTGACCTAGTCACAGCACCTACCCATTCAGGGAGCTCCAGCATTTTTGCATGGACCTTTCTTTCCACCCCTGACAAGTCAGATGTTTCAAGAATATTTCCCAGTAGACACTGTATTGGAAGTGCAGGAGACACAACTACTTTATGTGGGCCTGTCATCCCTCCTTATTCCACACCTATCAGTACCATGGAATGGAGTTTGGTTCTGCTGTCTGCATAGGTTCCCTGGTAATACACACCAGACATGATCTGCTCTGGAGAAACCAGTTTCTCTGTGACCATAGGCACACTAGCTCCTGTATCTCTCAGACCTCTGCTTGTACCTCTCCACGCCGGGAGGCAAGGCTGATAGGGTTGCAATTTCCACCCCACCCAAGGACACCAAGGTTGCCTCTATTAACTCCTTCCCTATCTCTGAGACAATTTCCACCCCAACACCTACACTAGCAAACCCTGTGGACTGCCCACCAGTGGGGGACTTCTTTGTGTGGACAGTATCGTCTCTCTTATGTACTGACTGATGACAGTCATAACACTTCCCTGCTGTCAAAAGCTTGAGGAATTTCTCAGCCTTTGTAGGATCAAAGTTCTTCCCCTGATACTCCCCCCTCTTTGAAAGTGGATTGTCTCAGGGTCTCTCCCCCACGCAGGTTTTTGTGGGCCTCATGAGGACACTTGATTTTTTGTAATATTTTCCCTGGACTTTACCCTTGAAGGGGACCTGTCCTCCCTTCTTCTGATCACCCCGTGGTGTTGATTAGAATTCTGGGTTTGCATCCACTCATCGGCTGTCTCTCCCTGTTTCCTGGTATCAGACAACTTGGACTCCAGTAGATACTGATGCAACTTCTCTTGTACACAATGAGTCAGAATGTGCTTCTTAAGAATTCATTTGTACAGCCCCTTCATAAATACTCACTTTGTTACCTTTAATCCAGCCCTTTAGTGCCTTCACTGAAACATCTACAAAGTCCACCAAGGACTATGGCCCTCATTACAACCTTGGCGGTCGGTGTTAAAGCGGAAAACAAAATGGAATCACGACCGTGGCAGAAACTGCCAACATAGACAGCCACTTTAACACTCCGACCGCCACAGCGGTACAAACAAATAGCATGGCGGTCACCGCCAACAGACAGGCGGAGGACAATGTACCGCCCACAGTATCACAACCTACCAATCCGCCACCTTTTCTGAGGCGGATTCACTGCAAACAAAAACACGGCGGGAACAGGACTTCAAAGGGAAAACTCTCACCTCCACACACCCCACGAGGAATCTGGACGCCATGAAACCGGAGCTCCAAATCCTGCCAGCCCTTATCTTCTTGCTCCTCTACCTGGAGCACGAACGCTGGCGGCGAAGACCACAGTGAGTACTGCACCTATGACACAGGGGAGGGAGAAAACAGGGACACCCCCACTCAACACCCCCACCCCCACCCTCACCCACTACAACACACACACTAATACAGCATGATACATTACAGTTACACCTCCCTAACCCCCCCAGAAGAATGCAAAGACAAAAGCAAATGAGTGTAACCATTGTAATATATAAGAATCCAGTACCAAAAATATATATACACACTATAAACAAATATATACACCAAGAATAGTAGTCCAGGTAGTGCTCCATTGAAGTCCGTGGAACACTGGGCCCACACGGCATGGGCGAGGCCCACACTCAATCCCTAAACATGAGGGAGAGAACACTGCAGGGGCATCAGATAGCAATAAAACAGGCACCTCAAGGGGAAGGGAAAAGGGGGGCACCTCAGCCGGTTGAGTGCACGACGCCAAATCCACGAGGGGGCCACATGCCCACTGTTCCATCCTGGAGAGTGCAAAGCCACAGTCTCTCAAGTCTCTACAGTGGGTAGTTTGCCCACTGTTCAATCCTGGGGAGTGCAAAGCCAGTCTCTCAAATCTCTACAGTGGGTGGGTTGCCCACTGTTCAATGCTGGGGAGTGCAAAGCCACAGTCTCTCAAGTCTCTACAGTGGGTGAGTTGCCCACTGTTCAATCCTGGGGAGTGCAAAGCCACAGTCTCTCAACTCTCTACAGTGGGTGGTTTGCCCACTGTTCAATCCTGGGGAGTGCAAAGCCACAGTCTCTCAAGTGGATAACAGTCTCCAATGGTTCTGGAGGGGGCTTTGTGCCCAGAGTTCTTCATCTTGCCAAGGACTGAGGTAGTGGATGTGAATCTCCACTGGTTCTGGAGGGTGCCTTGTGCCCAGATTGCTTCCTCCTGCCAAGGACTGAGGTGGTGGGTGTGAATCTCCACTGGTTCGGGAGGGGGCCTTGTGCTCAGAGTGCTCCATCCTGCCAAGGACTGAGGTAGTGGATGCCTTACTCCACTGGTTCTGGAGAGGGCCTTGTGCCCAGAGTGCTTCATCCTGCTCGTGACGGACTCAGTAGTGTCAGTGCCCTTGGCGCTCATGGGCCAGCGGTGCTTGTTGCGGCGGTGCCCTTGGCAGCGGTGGTTGTGGCGGCAGTGTCCTGAGCGGTGCTTGTGGCGGCAGTGTCCTGTTCAGCGTGCTTGTGGCTGCAGTGTCCTCTTCAGTGGTGCTTGTGGCGGCGGTGTCCTTGGCAGTGGTGCTTGTGCGGCAGGTTCCTGTTCAGCGGTGCTTGTGGCAGCGGTGTCCTTGGTAGTGACTCAGCTGCTGGCGGTCCTGTCAGGCCCAGCGGGGCTGGTGCTGGCGGTCTTTTATGACCCAGCGGGGCTGGTGCTAGCGGTCCTTTATGGCCCAGCGGGGCTGGTGCTGGCGGTCGTTTATGGCCGAGCGGGCTGGTGCTGGCGGTCCCTTATGGCCCAGCTTAGCTGGTGCTGGCGGTCCTTTATGGCCCAGCGGGGCTGGTGCTGGTGGTCCTTTATGGCCCAGTGGGGCTGGTGCTGGCGGTCCTGACCTGGGCAGCTGGGCTGGCGGTCCTGTCCTGGGCAGCTGGACTGATGCTGGCGATCCTGTCCTGGGCAGCTGGGCTGGTGCTGGCGATGCCTCCTGGGCAGCGGGGATGATGGCGGTGGCCTCCTGGGCAGCGGGGATGATGGCGGTGGCCTCCTGGGCAGCAGGGATGATGGCAGTCTTCTACGCCGTGCTGCTCTTCCCAGACTTGCTTAGTTTCTTGTGTCCTTTCCCCACCTTGGAAGGTGTTGCAGCTGACTTCACTCTCCCACCTGTACCCCTAGGAGTGGCTTTGGTGGCTGGAGTCTTCCCCCTCTCCCGCCAGGCACTGGCCAACTTTTGATGCTTGACAGGTGGGGGACTGTCCGTGCTGTGGCTCCGTGCCCCACTGGCTGCCCTGCTGCCCAGTGCACTCCAGATTCTGGTGACTACAGGCACCACTGGTCCCGGAGATGTTGTGGCTGAGGTGCTAGGTTGGGACCTGGAGAGTCGGGCCCTAGGAGACTGACGGGGTGGGGGAGGTGAAGGAAAGAGGTCAAGGGTGGACAGGAAAAGTTTCATGGGAACACTGGGACAGGTAGCTAGAGGGGGTTTGGGAGTGGAGGAAGAGGTTGTGGTTGTAGGAGGTGTTTGTTTGGTGACTTTGGGTGAAGTTGCATGCGCTGTAGGCTGTCGTGAGGTGGATGGCTGTTGGGTGGGTGTGTGGCTTTGTTTGTGTATCTTGGGAGGTGGCGTCTCTGACACACGGGGAGAGGACACAGGGGATGTGTGAATGGTAGTGGGGGTGGTGACTGCACGTGAGCGGGGTGTGGTGGTGTGTGTGCTGGTGATGGAAGTAGTGGCTGTAGATGTAGTGCATGCAGGTGTGAGTGTAGATGAGACTGGGAGGGAGGAGGGAGACGAGGAGGAGGGGGACACAGTGGGAGGCAGTGGATGTTGGTATATCTGCATGTGTGTGATGCTTGTGGGAGTGCCTGTGGGATGTGTGGTGCTTATGTTTGCCTGAGCTTCCCTTGTGTGTTGACGTGTGTGCATGCTGGTCTGAAGGTGTGCTTGGGTTAGGCTGAGGTAGAGGGGATTGGGTCTGGGTGGAGGAATTTGGAGGGGGGGGGCTAGAGACAGGGACAATAGCTGCCATCAGTGCTGAGACCAGAGTCTGAAAAGCTCGCTGAAGGGCCGCCTGACCAGAATGAATGCCCTCCAGGAATGCATTTGTTTGTTCAAACTGCCTTTCTACACCCTGGATGGCATTCAAAATGGTAGACTGCCCAACAGTGAGGGACCTGAGGAGGTCAATGGCCTCCTCACTTCGGGCAGCAGGGGTGACTGGGGCAGTGCCTGAGGTGCCTGGGGCGAAGGTGATGCCCACCTTCCTGGGTGAGCGGGCACGGGGCAAAGGCTGAGGGGCTGCTGGGAGGGCAGTGCTGGTAGGGGGGTGGCAGCTGTACCTGTAGATGCGGGGGTCACAGATGTGGCCGCCACTACAAGGGAGCTCCCATCAGAGGACGAGTCTGCATCACTGGTGTCAGCTCCTGTCCCCGCCGTGGAGATCCCCTTGCGCTCCGTCCCACTGGTGAATTCCGAGTCCATAGTCGCGCCCTCCAGGGCCATGTGGGATGCAGCTCCCTCCTGCTCCGGTGCCACTGCTCCTCCGCCTGATGATGCTAATGCACACAAGAACAGGGAGACCACAAAAGGGGGGGGAACAACAGAAGAAAGACATGTTGAGTGCATGCATTACTGCTACCGTTGGTGGACACGACAGACACAGAAGCCCCCTGCACTACGCCGCGCACTTGGGGTCCACTGTTCAATCCCTGGGACATGGCCTACAAGGCTATGGCCGACATCTGCACACATGGATGTCCCAGGAGCAAGACTAGGTGTACTTGGCACTGTACACAGGTGGGGTGGGGTGCCACAGGGTCTGCCAGAACAAGGGGACCTAACTAGAAAACTCGCCCTGGCCTAGGGAAACCCACAGCCCACCTCCCCCACCCAGACACCTCCACTGCGTGCTGAATCAGCTGAATGAGAGTGTACTCACCGCCTTGTGGCTGCTGTCATGCCCTCAAGCACCCATCCAACTCCGGGTACGCCACCACCACCTGAACATCAGGGGGGTCATGGTGCGATGGGCACCCCTCCTACGTTGGGAGGCCATCCCCAGCTGGGCCTCCTCCGTCTTCTTGCTCCAGCGGCGAATGTCCTCCCATCTCTTACAGCAAAGGGTACTCCGTCTGTGATAGACCCCCAGGGTCCAGACGTCCTTGGCTATGGCACGCCAAACATCCTTCTTCTGGTGGGCGCTGACCTACAGGAATTGTACAGGGGAAAAAGAAAAGTTATTACCAACTGCACCGTCACAGTCATTGGCCCCCATCCCTACCCTTGCCATGTGGCACATGCACTCACCGTTGTTTCATGCACGCCTCAATCTCCCCCCCCATCTTTCATCCACCCCACTCCACACAGGCATAGCCCACACAGCATGCTCCCAGTGTACTTACCTGTTTGTCAGGAGGACCGCAGAGTAGCGTGTACTGGGGGAGGACCCCATCCACGAGTTTCTCCAACTCCTCTGATGTGAAGGCAGGGGCCCTTTCCCCAGATGCTTGAGCCATTGTCTCTTTCAGACCGAGGTCACAGCAGCACTTGCAGTGTAGGTCCTCTCCTGTCGAAGATCAGGTATCGAGTGATTGAACAGATAGAAAATGGCGGTCACGTCCGCGGTGGTGCGTACCGTCACCGCCTGCGTACATCGTCATTTGGTCCTGGGACCCCTAGGGTCCAATGTCAACCAATGCAGAATTGCACCGCGGTCTTCGACCGTCTACCGCGACTGTGTACAACGCCAATGCAGTTACCTCACATCCCATTGTCCCACTTTACAGGTCAGGCAGCCGCCATTTCAGGGGCCCACATGGCTTAATTTTTAACTGCGTCACACATACCTAGGCCTTATGATTCATGTCCTGTGTAAGCTGTGGGTACGTACCTCTGAGTTGGTTGACTCTGTGCTTGCTGTTGTCCTTCATAGGCACTGTCCGCTGGGACATGTGAGGAGATGGCGGCATCCTCCGTTGTACAGACCACTGGTGGACCTGTCGACAATGGAAGAAAGACATGTGATCATCACCTACAGGCTTGATCGTGCCACAATCCTGGAACTGTGTGCCCAGTTGGAGCCAGACCTGATGTCAGCTATCTGCCATCCCACAGGAATCCCCCCTCAAGTGCAGGTGCTGTCAGTACTCCATTTCCTTGCGAGTCGGTCATTTCAAACAACAGTGGCCATAGCATCAGGGATGTCCCAGCCTATGTGTTCCAACGTGTTGTCCAGAGTGTTGTCTGCCCTGCTGAAACACATGCAGAGCTACATCGTTTTCCCTCAGGTGGAGGATTTGCCTACAGTGAAAGGTGACTTTTATGCCCTGGGACATATCCCCAACATCATAGGTGCCATTGATGGGACACATGTGGCTTTGGTACCCCCCGCAGGAGTGAACATGTGTACAGAAACCGGAAGAGTTATCATTCCATGAATGTGCAGATGGTGTGTTTAGCAGACCAGTACATCTCACATGTGAATGCCAAATTCCCTGGCTCAGTGCATGACGCTTACATCCTGCACAATAGCAGCATCCCTTCTGTGATGGGTCAACTCCAGAGGCACTGTGTGCGGCTATTAGGTGAGCACCTGGAAGCAAGTCAGTGGGAATGGTTGTCTGGGTCTGGGAATATCCCTACAGGTTACCCCAACCTGTCATGGCTACTGACCCCAGTGAGGAATCCCAAGACAAGGGCAGAGGAACGCTACAATGAGGCCCATGGGCGAACTCGGAGGATTATAGAGTGGACCTTCGGCATCCTAAAAGCGAGGTTCAGGTGCCTCCATATGACAGGTGGATCCCTATTCTACTCACCAAAGAAGGTGTGCCAGATCATTGTGGCCTGCTGTATGCTTCACAACTTAGCTTTGCGACGACAGGTGCCTTTTCTGCAGGAGGATGGTCCAGATGGCGGTGTTGTGGCAGCTGTGGAGCCTGTGGACAGTGAAGACGAGGAAGCAGAAGAAGAGGACATCGACAACAGGAACTCGGTTATCCTGCAATACTTCCAGTGACACACAGGTAAGAATACAAACCTGCCTACTACATGTACTTTAACACTACTAGCTCTCTACTGTCTGTCATTTTCACCGAGTGTATGGTCACTGAGTTTTCACTTTCCCTTACGATTTCACAGATGTGGGTCCCACTGTGTGATATCTGCTTTGTTTCCTCATGGACTAGAGCTGTGTGACATAGTTATGTTGACATTACAATTGAAAGAGCATTTTGTCACTGTAATTACTAATACACTATTAGACAGACTCCACATTGTTTTGTGCTTTAAGGGTGTTCATTTCAGTGCTCAATATTGGAGGGGGTTGTAAAATGGTGAGGGGTGATGGTGGAGGAATGTGGCAGTTTGGGCAGCAAATGGGCATAGGAAGTGGAGCTGGGGCAGTTTTAAGATGGACAGGGTGACAAGGTGGGACAGAAGGATGACATTCTCTGGTGGTCTCATTTCTTGGCGGGGGTCTTGGCATCGTTCTCTGTCTTTGTCTTGGATCTCAGTGACCGTTTGCAGGGTGGTTCTCCCTCTGCAGTGGGTGGGGTGCTGGTGTGATGGTCCTTTGGCGGTGCCTCCTGTCCACTAGCGCCGGTGGAGGTGGTGGGCAGTTCATTGTCTAGGCTAGTGTCAGGGGCCCCTTGGTGTGCCACAGTGTCCCTCCTTGTGTTGAGCACTTTCTTCAGCACCCCTACGATGGTGCCCAGGGTGGAATTGATGGATCTGAGTTCATCCCTGAAGCCCAAATACTGTTCCTCCTGCAGGCGCTGGGTCTCCTGAAACTTGGCCAGTACCGTTGCCATCGTCTCCTGGGAATGGTGGTAGGCTCCCATGATGTTGGAGAGGACCTCGTGGAGAGATGGTTCCCTTGGCCTGCCCTCCCCCTGTCGCACAGCAGCTCTCCCAGTTCCCCTGTGTTCCTGGGCCTCCGTACCCTGGACCGTGTGCCCACTGCCACTGCCCCAGGTCCCTGTTGTTGTTGGGGTGGTGGGTTAGCCTGGGTTCCCTGTAGTGGTGGACACACTGCTGATTGACGTGTCCTGGGGACAGAGGTATGGGCCCGGTCCTGCAGGGGTATAAAAGGATGTTTATTACATCTGTGTGTGCCATGGTGTGCAATGGGTGGGTGACCGTGTACCCCAGTGCTTGTATACCTGTGTGGGTCCTTGTGTGATGGTGGTTTAGGGGGGTGTATGGGTATGTGCAGTGGCCATGCTTTGGTGATGGGTGTCCATGCTTTGTTGTTGCATGCAGGGCTTGGTGTTAGGATGGGTGGTTTGTGATGTTGGGAAATTTGTGAGGAGTTGGAGTGATGGGGGTGAGGGTGGGGGTATGTGATAGCATGCAAGTAGGGTGGGGGATGTAATAGTTAAGATTTGACTTACCAGAGTCCATTCCTCCATCTACTCCTGCGAGGCCCTCAGGATGCAGAATTGCCAAGACTTGCTCCTCCCATGTTGTTAGTTGTGGGGGAGGAGGTGGGGGGTCTGCCGCCAGTCCTCTGTACCGCGATGTGGTGTCTTGAGACCACGGAACGCACCTTCCACTGTAGGTCATTCCACCTCTTCCTGATGTCATCCCTATTTCTTGGGTGCTGTCCCACTGCGTTGACCCTGTCCACTATTCTGCACCATAGCTCCATTTTCCTAGCTATGGAGGTGTGCTGCGCCTGTGATCCGAAAAGCTGTGGCTCTACCCGGACGATTTCCTCCACCATGACCTTGAGCTCCTCCTCAGAGAACCTGGGGTGTCTTTGCCGTGCCATGGGTTGGTGTGGGTGATGTGTGGGTGGTGTGTGTAGTGATAAGTGGGGTGATATTTAGTGGTGTGTTGTGTGAGGTGTGTGGAAGTTATGTGGGTGATGGTATTGTGTGCCTGTGGATGCTTGGTAGTTGTTTGTAGTATCTCTCTCTGGCCTTCTCTCAGTAGTTTTGTCGTAGGGGTTTGTGGGTGATGTGGGTGTGTGTTTTATATTGTAATGGGTGTGTGGGAGTGGTGTGTTTATGTGTATCAGGTGTGTGTATTTGGAATTGTCCAATGTCGCTGTGTTTTGTAAATGTGTGTGTATTTTGAGCGCGGCAGTGTGTACCGGCAATGGAATACCCCGGTTGAAAGACCGCCACGTGGATTTGTGTGTCGTGATAGTGTGGGCGTATTTCTGTTGGCGTGACGGTGGAGGTTTTATTTTCGCCAGTTTATCACTGACCTTTGGTGTGGCGGACTTGTGTGGGTGTCTGAATTTTGGCGGGTTCCGAGCATTGGACCCTAATGACTGTGGCGGAATTCCGCTTCCGCGGCAATGTGATGACGGTCTTCTGCACGGCGGTAAATGGCTTTTGCTGCCAATGTTGTAATGACCCCCTATGTGTTTACCTTTAGGTTGTCCCTTAACTTCACCCTCTAGTATTGTGGGGTAAGACCAACTTTTCTGACTAGATATTTTTCTTATGTGGGAGTAGGATTCTGTCTGACCCGCCTGTAAGTTACATTAAAAAGAAGAGGAAGTAATATATGAACCAATGACACTAATGAAAATTCTTCAACGGTGAACATTGAATTAGTCACCGTTATCATGAGGTATAAATAATCTACCAAATATATTCACCAATTTCCTATTTACAAGCTCAAAACTCACTAAGTAAATTGGTCATCCCTGGAGATATTATACATTAACATAAATAAAATACAAACATAGACAAAAGGACATGATCCAAAAAGTATAAGATAATGAATAAAAGACTTATCTAGGGTCTTCCATTACTTCTGTGGATTATGTGACTATCCACAATTCATACACAAAGTCCATAATCAAAGGTAGTCTAAATCAAAAAGAGTACACAAATAGAAGACACTCTTGTCTTCTGTTTCGTAAATCTGTACTGTACAGTTTCCAACTAAAGTTGAAAGCCCATGGAGCTGAGGCCAATATCGAAGCACTCCAGTGCCCTCAGAATGCACACTGTCTGCAAAGCAGACAGTGGGCAATCCGATGGTGCTGGTCAAGGTGGCCCCTGCACTGCCCATGCCATAGGCATGACCTGTGGTGCGGTCTACGGCAAGAAAAGGCTGAGTTGTAATCAGACAGGTTGCGCTCAGTTCACCACTGACCTGGCTGAGTACAACTCAGGCCACAGTCAATTCGTTGGTCTGGAGTGCAGAGGTGTGATTGTGACCATGGTTGTGACAGTCCTTGGACTCTCACACTTGTAATGAAGCCCTTAGTCACTTTTATGGAGATTTTTCTCTCGTTGCCAGGTGAGGCTCTTTGTCAGGCCAGGATATGTTGTGGCATTGGCAGCTTGGCTCAGCATAAGGTCCCTGTCGACTCCTGGAAGTCTCATCAACAGGGAAAAGCTCTGGAGCTTCAGCTGGACTAATCTGTAATTCAGGCCAGGTTATGGTTCAACGTCGGCGGGTTGACCCGTCAACTTTTTTTTTTTCCAAAGTGGCTCAAAACTTCACCAAACTTCTGGATCTTCTTCCAGAAGTCCTCCTTTGGGTCTGCAGTGCTCCATAGCACCAATCCAAGGGTCTAGAAGCTCTGAGTCTAGAACCTCTGAGATGGTCGTTGAGATGTTGTGACTTAATTTCCCAGAATACACCTGTCTTTGAGATGTTAGGACTATGTTTCCCAGAATGCACTTCTCAAGTCCAGTTGAAGGTGGCCAGCTGTGTTCCCTGGCAAAAATGTTTCCTAGAAAGCACTATTCTTTCAAAATCCAAAATGGAGAAACTTTCTCCTGGCAGGTAAGATCTGGCTAAGCCATCCCATTGGTGTAGCTAAATTTCCTTAACATTCCCCCTCTAGAAATTTACCTATTGGGTGTAGGAAGCTGGATCGTTATATGGGATATCATAATGAGATATACCTTGCAAAGATTCTAGGCATTCCCTTACTATTGGATAGGGATTGCTCTAGCAATCCCAAAGCACTCTTTTAGTGGGTAGTGTGGTCAAGCAGCCTTAGGCTTATCAGAAAGGAGTGTTAGACATCTGCAAATACAATAGGCCTGGGCAGAATGTGCAGAGTCATGCTACACAGAACTCTGCAGAGTGGCAAAAAAACTCTGGGGGTCATTATGACCCTGGCGGAAGGCGGAGAACCGGCGGTAAGACCGCCAGCAGGCTGGCAGTATATTTTGTGGAATTATGACTAAGGCGGTTACTGCCATGGTCATCCGCCGGTTCTCCGTTCCGCCCGCCAGGGCGGAAATGACCGCTGGGCTGGAGACCTGGGTCTCCAGCCCAGCAGCCGTCACTAGACCACCGGCGGTATTTGGACACGGCTTACTGCTGTGAATTTCCAGCGGTTTGAACCGCCATGAAATCCATGGCGGTAAGCACTATCAGTGCCAGGGAATTTCTTCCCTGGCACTGATAGGGGTCTCAACCCACCCCCCACCCGGACTCCCTCCCCTACCCCCCTACCACCACTGCCACCCCCCAAAGGTGGCAGGGCCCCCCTCCCCACCCGACCCCCAACATCACATTACCCATACCCACACGACACGCACGCAGGCACCACCTACACACTTACACGCACACACGCTGACATACATGCCTACATCCACACACACAGTCAGACACGCACACCCACATTCAAACATACACGCACACATCCATACAGACATACCACAGACATACACCCACTCTTTCCCATACACACAACACCCCACAAGCATACATGCACTCACACACCACCTCTACATACACAGACGCACACCCCTATGCACCCACACAACACACAACACCCCCCTCCGCTCACGGACGATCGACTGACCTGGTCAGACGATCCTCCAGGAGGGGACGGGAGCCATGGGGGCAGCTCTGCCGACACCACACCGCCAACAGAACACTGCCACGGCGAATCACAGGATGTGATTCGCTGGGCGGTGTTCTGTTGGTGTGGCGGTGGAGGTGGAGCAACCTCCACTTCCCCGCCGCCTGCCAGTATGGCTGTTGGCGGCTCTCTGTTCGTAAAAGGACGGAGAGCTGCCAACGGTCATAATAGGCCGAGCGGCAAACCGCCACCACTGGCGGTCTTCCGCACGGCGGTCCCTTGGCGGTCTTTAAAAAAGACCGCCGAGGTCAAAATGACCCCCTCTGTCTTGGTATGCAGAGTTCCGCAGGTGGGTCGGAGTTCCTTGTCGCACACATTCATGTTGTGTTTTACATCTAACGCAACACGAAGTACATGCTCACTTTCAAAATCGCATGTGAATGGTACTACGCAGTTTGCATGGGCGCAGCCATCCTATTGATTACTCTGCTTATGTTGCTGGCCTGATTTTTTCATCCATTAACAATCTTTTCAATCCTCTACCCTCCTAATTAATCTACCCCTCATTTTTGTTTATTGTATTTGTGTGTATTTTTGTTTCTGTGTATTTTTATGTTTTTTAATTTTTTCCTTTACTTAGTTATTTCTTCCTTCCTTCTCCTCCTGTTTCTTTTCTTCAACCTACTTCCCAGCACCATGGCAGATCAGGGCAGCACGGCGAACAGGCAAGTGGCAGCACCGGGCCCCACCGGACATCCAGCAGCAGCCATCTACCTTGTGGGTGGTGGCACTGCTAAGGTTTGCAACCCCAGCCCATCGTTTGTGTTACGAGGTGGTAGCACTGGTTTTCTATGTGGAGTGCCACATCCACCCCATGCTGGCAGCAGGCAGCAGGCCTGGCAGTACTTACCCCTTGTGGGAGCATCAACTGCGTTGCACAGGTGTTTTCAGAGCACCACCCAGGTCCAGCGCACCACCCAGCAGCTGACACACCACTGGGCCAATGTCATCGACCACGAGCAGGACCTGCTTGACCTGCTAAACATGGATATTCTATGGTTCGGTGAGTATTAACTATATTATTCTGTTTCTGTTCTACAATGCTAACTTTTTTTCTGAATAGCATGCTGCTCACACTTAGAAGTATGTAACATTTAATTTATCTTAAGAATAATATTTATTATGTGACCCAGTTAGAGATAGGCAGGTGCTCACCACTACATCATCGTACTCGCAAGCACTAGCTTTGGCTGATCATTCAAGAAGCCATTGCAATACAGCCTTCTCTATCCTCCTGTTACCATAGTGAATTAGTGATATCAATGAGTTAGCATTCTCTGTCACTTTCTTTATGCAGCTTGTACAGTCCTATGCAATTTCACAGTGATGCATCTATGCAATGCAAAAAACGGAGACTGAGTTGGTCCATCAAGGGGTTGGAAATAACAATAGAATTAAACATCATTCTTTGCAGTACATTAGTTTTAAATGTAGTTTTTGTTAAGGGAATTTGGAATAGGGATTTAAGGAGTATAACCAACTCAATGATAGTCGATAATACTAGTACCATAGGCAACCCGATTTAAGTACTATGTTACTGCATTTGCCTGTTATATAATAATTTTGTGGAGATGAACTGTACCACTAATCTATTTTTTATTTTTTTATTACTTACATCAGCACCCAAGGCCAAGAAGAGGGGTACCACATAAGTGAGTCCAGCAGGAGCTGGGGAGGCACCCACCACTAGAACCAATGCTGAGTGCTCTGCTCATCCCAGTTACTCCTATTATTTAATATTATTATTATTTTCCTAAATTTTACCTCTGCCCACTGTTACACTACTTTGAATTTTGCAATGTTTACTTTTTTATACTGTCTCCTTTTTTTAACTCTCCTATTCAATTTTTGTTTAATTCCTGCTATCCCTGCATTGTTTTTTTTCTGTCTTTCATTGACCATTCTTATTCCACCCCTTCATTGCACTTCAATGATTCCAAGTCATCATCATCATAAGCTGTAGCCCTACCCCTCGATTGTGCAACGTTTTTGGTTGTCTTGCCTGCCTTGGTTTTCTAAAATTTTGAAGCAACAAAATGCCCAAAGCGATATTTTTGAAAGCAGATACTGCAATGCTAAACAAACTTTAACAATGTATTGCAGTTGCATTTTTATAATGTTTTTTTCTAGCCACACTGACCACCAGTCGAGCTGGGTCAAGTTCCATTACAGGAGCAGATGGAGCAAGGGGAGAAGTGGTGGCAGGGACGGACGGTGGTAAGTCACATTGCTTGCTTATTGACAATTCCTATTACTCACTAGCTACAAGGGTGTTGCCATGATTGTGACCCCCTGCATTACAACTACAGCAGTAGTTGGGTTACTTTTGGCTGGTTCTATAATGTACACCAAAAACGATGGTTTGATAGAAATGGGAAAGAACAGAAGGTTAAAAGATAGGATGGGTAAAATGAGTGGAAGGAAAGGTTATATGGGTGGGTGAAAGGATGCGTGGGTTATAGTTGAAAAAATGGATGGATCGGGAAAAGCATGATTGAAAGAAAGGGTGGATAGGCGATATTGAATTAATGGATCATGGATTGTGAATTTTGGTGAAAGACTGGATGAGTGAATGTAAAGCTGAAATCATTGTAGCTATGTGTGATTACAGTAGGAAGAATGAAAGGATGATTGAATAATTGCTTTGACAAATAATAAATAATTGAGTTCTTCTGTAGAGGGGCATGCTGCTCACCTACTTTGCTTACTTTGTGTTTCATGGTTATCAAAGCTATGGTTCAAAGTGGGGAGTATTTTAATTTGTGTTCTAAACCCTTGACTCACTATATGTGTTAAGCAAGGTACATATGTATCCCACCCATCTTCATCATTCATCCATCCCATCCATACCCATGGCATTTTGCCACCCATGACCGAAGAAGAGCAGCATGGTTCAATTTATGCCTTCAGTGTTGGCTACACAATGTGCATCTGCTTCAGTTAATGTAACATTTACAAAACTTTCAATGCATTGGAAACCGAACACACAAGGTGTGTTGTTTTCACTTTTCCCACTCAGTCACCTCTTAATACTTCACTTCTTTATTCTTTCCTATCTTCTTCCGTTCCAGCATACCAAAACAAATTGAAAAATCCATTCTTTGCATGTGTCACATTTTTATGGCTATGTGGAATGTTTCTAAAATAAATTATATAATTTCCCATAACAGATTTATTTTATACCTGTTCATATTTTTCCCTTCAGACTTTTGTCTATATGGTGATTGAATAAGCCAAAGCTTAGACACACAATGAATTGATGATCAGTGACAGCACTCTATTCTACAGAAAAATCTCTACCTACCAGCCTAATCCCTCTGCCTTACTTTGAAGTAGAGTAAGTCAAGTTTCCTTTCCTTATTGCCCAGCGAATGAATTTGTTGGAAAGAATTTGTGGTGGTGGGTGAGAAAGGGGGACTAGTAAGTGGTCGATTTGATTTCAAGTTTGGTTTATAGGATACTCTTTGACGAATATGCCAAATACAATCTAGATAGCCTGCTCCTTTTCCTGTGGTGCAATGCATAGTTTTCTCCTCCATCTATTTATGGCAGACATGATAAATATATCCATATTTTATTCATGACGTGTGATGTATCTTATTTATTCATCTTCCTCTTTGGAGTCAGGGTAGAAGCCCCAGCAGCAGACAGTGGCAAAGTACTTGAAGTGCTGGCTAGCATGCCTCAATTAATTTGGGACAATAACTCGTGCTCCATAGTGCACAATGCCTTACTCATAAATGAAAGGTAATTAATTTCTATTTTTCCACTAACTGTGTCCGTTTAGTTACAAGAAAAACATTTAAAAGAAAGAAAAATGAAATAATTGTTTTTAAATCTGTTGTTATTCTGCCTTATTTCTTTTCTACCAGACAGCCAGTGTTTTTTATGTGAGGCACGTGTGGGTAAACAAATATAATTTGCCCTGTGACTCTCCTAATCATAATCACACCAAATTCCAATGCCCCTAATAGACCAGCAATGTAGTGCTACTGTGCTACCCACTACCTACTTTTGAAGAAGTGTTTGTTCAGAGCATCATTTATAATTTGTCTTTTTTATTTTTATTTTTGTTTGTCTTGGTATAGCTACCCCTGCTGGACAACCACCAACCAAGCAGGAGATAGCAGCCTGTCTGCAGTGGCAGATGCTGGATAACATTCAGGCCGAATACCAGCAGCTGGTGGTCCTGGAGGAAGAAGAGGCTGAATTGTTGACTTGGACTCAGGACCCAGCACAGCAGCACGCTAGCCCCAGCCTCTCGGCCACTAACATCGCCGGCACAGCTGCCAGCTGTCAGGGTCCCTGACTTTATATACTGCCACCCCTCCTGCTCTGACAGACCATTGTTCCAACGTATGCTGCAACGGATGGACCGGGTGGAGAGCTGGCTCGCTAGGATTGAGCAGAGCCTAGACCAGCTTTGGACCTACATAGACAGTGTTCTTTTCTCAGCCCTTTTTAATTTTTTACTTTGGTGGGAGAGACTTGTTGTAGGTAGAGAGGGTGGGGAGGGAGCTGGGAGGGTTTTTAAAAACGTTTCATAGTGGACTTTTCAGGGATGGGGCTATCTGTTTGGGGATAAGAATGGGTCTTTTGTGGGTGAAAGGGTGGGGTTTTGTATTTGTTAAAAAATAGAAAGGGGAGATTTTATTTTACTTGATTTATGCCTCAAATTTACATTTAGTGTTTAGTTTGTGCTGCTCTCTTTTAATGTACTCTGTATTTTAATCTACTAAAAGAAAGTAAACGTCATTTACTTCTACTCTTCCTCTTCTACCCTTTGTAATTATATTGACCACTAGGGGTGACTGCCATTGCCTATTTTGCCTACAAAATCTTAGATGCACATAGACAACATCTTCTTCAGTAGGAGTTAATTGCTAATTAAACAAGTTAACTTCAATACATAGTTCTTCCCTTACCAGAATAGATGAAGCAAGGGAGTCTTCTTACTGTGTTTTTTTTTTCCTAAGGTGGCACCTTAAGGGTGAGGTAGATAGTACTTGTAGAAGGCTAGTGTGCTAACAGAGAAGACAGAAGGTGCCACTCTCACATATGCGAACTCTAACTGCAGGAATATTCAAAGGGTTATCCATCACTGTCAACAAGATTGAAAGAAAACAGAGAATTAGTGGGTCATATTATTTTGTAACTTTAGGAAGACTGAAACGAGACTACCACAATGACAGTATTTGATACTCAACAAAGAAGACCTGATATATTAATAAAAAGTAGCAATATCAACTTCTTCTGAGCAATGATGTGGAGCTAGTATGTAAAAAATAAACTCAGGAAATTAAATCATGGAGTCAGGAGAAGTGAGCTCAGATTCAAGAGTGGTTGGACAAGGTTAAGTGTATAAGCAACACACAACACAAGGCATGAATGATGATGTTGATGGGGCTGATGTGGAATATTGCTCAGGTAATAGAAGGTCAAGCAGTGAATTGGTGTTGCTTTCTCTATTTCTGCCCCAGTAAGTGTATGTTCCATTTATGATGTAAAATTAAGTTGCACCTCAATCAATCACATGGTCCGGGGAAAGAGGGTTCGGGGGCTCGATGAATGGATGGGAAAGGGGATTTGAGGAAAGGTGTGCCAAAGGCAAACTATGCAAGATAAACTACAACAATATTCATAGGGGTGCTGCACAGCACACCATCATCATTCTGTTGTTGAAGGAAACAATAAAGAGATAAGTATGACGCAGTTCAGTTACATGAACTGCAAACAGTCCTTCTTCCCTGTAGAGATCCACAATAGTATATCTCTAAAGGTTATGTATTCTAGGTTCAAAACATACAAATTATGGAGGATTGAAGTTAATTCACCTAGTTCTAAAAATTATGATTGCTAAAAGGGAAATGATACTGAAATGCCATATTGGGGGGTGCATCGCTACTCTTCTTAAATTGTCCGTCACTCTCCGGTAGGTAAGCTGGAGTCTACAGCGTTCAGCAAGTTTTCTTTGTGCAGGAGAGGACTAGGAGAACGTCTGTGTATTGAAATAACAGTAACTGTATTATACAGTAGAGGAGAAGGACAAAAGAAAGTAAGGTAAGCTTCATGAGTCAGAGCCAGAGCATGAACATAAGAAGAATTTGACGTTTGAGCCAGCAATGCAGCAAACACATACTCAGCAGCATTTCGCAACAACACTCCTCCAGTCCACAGAACTTAATGAGTAATAGGCCTCAGAGTATGCGCCATCATCATAGATTCTCTTTGAAGTCGATAACTTTCTCCTTCCAGCTATTGAAGTAGTCCCACCCTAAATCCTTCTGTCCTCCTCCTCCTGATTCTGAAGAACTCTGTCCCCACACCAAACAGAGCAAGGGAGCCCTGTGTAGTCAAGTGCATTGCTGTTGAAGAACAAATAGAAAAACAGAACTGGAATATTTTGTGTAGATTTGTGTCTGGTAACTAAAGTGACTGATCTAGTCTAAGGAATAGCCCTGCAGGTAACTTTCACTAAGTTTGAAAGAACAATCACGTTCAGAAAAAAATGTTCACCCACCATCCCACAAACATTACAAATCATCAGAACAAATTTACAAATTTGTTGAACTGAACCCCTTCCCTCACTGTCAGCCACCACATACGATCAATCATCACAATCACTCAATATATCACCACTCATTTATGCAATAGTTAGTAGTTACCTGTTCCGATTCAAGCATGGTTGTTGAACAAAATATTATCACCTCCATTGGAAGCAAGTAGCAACACATTAAAATTTGGCATTGGCAGGTGCAGTTTTTTAAACAATGATTTTTTAGGGTAGCTCTGCTAAGTGATGTAAAAAAGAAGGATAGGCAATGGCATGTCAGGGAGGCAGACATTATCTCCAATGTTCTGAAGGGAACGTGGGGTCTTCTTCACTGTACACACGTTCATCTCCATTTGCCATATAATATGTGACTAAAAAACAGTGGTGCAGCTTCAATAGAACACAAAAATAATGTTCCAATAGCATTTTATCTTGGTTCAACCACAAATGACTAAAATGTTCTAAGGTGGCACAGCATACTCAGCCCGGGGTGTTGATTTCATCCTCAAACTCAGGTGGGTAACCCAGAAGTTGCTCATCAAGCACACTTGATCCAGACCAATCATCCTCTTCCTTCTCCTGTAGTACTACGGGAACAGTGTAATCAGGTGGTATAAATTGCTGGTTCATTTTGATCATGGTTAATCTCGCCACATTTTGAGGTGAGAGACTGGTCCTTCTCACTGTAGTAACTGCACCAGCTGCACTGAACACACTTTCAACAGACACGCTGGTTACAGGACAAGCCGTATACTTTATGGCCAACCTGCTGAGTTCTAGCCATTAGCACATCTTCCCATACCAACACACCAATGAGTTTTGATCTATATATACTTTTTATGGGTCATCCAGATACTCCTGGAACATCCTCTAAAGTGTCATTGGTGCTGCCACTTGCTCGACCACTTTTGCCTTCGCCTCTGCACTGGACTTAAGACTTGCCACTTCAAACCAAGCAAATGCAGAGGTTGGGTCCAATTCTTCTGATGCTGTTGTAGCTGTTGTTACCGATGTTCTTGTTGTTGGTGAGAGAAGGCTGCCCCCTCTGAAGTTGAAGGCAGCACCCCAGACTAGAGAGTAGTACTCTATGTTCCTGCTTTCCGGTTTGCTCACCAATCCAACTCTTGTATTTTGAAACATCCCCTTTAGAAAAAGGAATAAAAGAGGAAATATTTTTTTTGTTGCATGAATCAGTTAGGATGGCACAGATGTACCCTTTGGATGAGGTAAATGAGATAATTTAATTTTCAGCCTTGCATTACTAGTCAATCAATAGCTTAGGCCCTCAACCAAGGCATACGCTTCAGGGTTTTCATTCACACCTCTGAGTGCGAACCTTTTAGACACCTTCTTTAGCTGGTCATGTGGTACATGTAACAATGAGATAGCTAGGCCCATCGTACTGTCCGCCCTGTTAACTTCCTGTGTGAAAACCTCAAAAGGGAGCAGCATCGGTGTCAAGCATTTGACTAGGCCCCATTTGTCCATGGTCACAGCTTTCCCTATTGCATCACCTCCTCTTAGAATGACATAGTCAGTGATCTGTCTGTACTGCTCAAACAGTCATTGCACTCCTGTATCAGGGATTTACTGGTACTATAGTACCACGCTGAATAATACACAACTGTTTCCAGGCTTTAAAAGGATGGCTGGAATAAGGGCAGATTTCTTCTGCAGCTGATCAGTATGTTGCTGACTATGCCTTCTTTTTCAGAACGTCTTGCACAACCAGGTTGATGTTGCACCAAACACAGGATCCTGAAATATCACCATCTGCCATGGCCTTGACTATGTTATTGCCATTTTCTGTGGTAATAAATCCAATTTAGGGACCTCTGGGTCACAGCCATTCAGCCAACTTGCTATTAAATTCATTTAAGGCGTCCAACACTCTTACAATTGTCTTCAGGGGCAAGACCTATAGATAGCTTTTGCTTTACCTCAACAAACGATATCCAGTGTGCAGTGATGCATATGTGATCAGTAGCCTGACAACTGGTCAACATGTCTGTTGTTAGTTTGATAGTGTGGACATCACTTTGCTGCAAAGCTTGTCCAACCAAGTAGAGCAAATCATGATGCAGTGCTGGAAGAGCAGCTCTGGTAAAATAGATCTGACTTGGAGCCTTCCATTTCAGGCTTTTGGCTGCCACAAACTTCAAGAATCTCACTCCTTCCACAAAAGAAAAAAGGGAGGAGGTTCAGTATTAACATTTTTGCCAGCTTCCCATTGTACAAACGTACCATTGTGTGGTTACAGTCATAGGGCCCCTCCAACCTAAACACGCCCGTAATTGTAGCCGGGATTGTCTTCTTTTATGGGGCCTCTGACATGGGTGATTTTTGAGATGTAGGTAGTGACAGACTCAATGTGCATCATGGTGCAGTCACTGTATGCTGTGGTGTCTCCATCTGACTCTGAGTCTTTCTGTGCCATTGTGAGGTCATTGATGCGGGTAATTCTGGCACACTGCTAGGGACAGGACTGCTTTGCATGAGGGTGTTACCCTCTTCTTCTTCACCTTCCACCATGATTCTACCAGTTGTAGCTGATGTTACTAGGCTCTACTCACCTTCACCATTGTGACCACATTCCGCCATTTTTTAGGGTGCTCCTCCCACAGCATTATGTGATGTTTTTTTCGCATAGGTCGTCAGGCCTCCAGTACCCTAATGTGAAGTAGGCCTACCTCGACGAGCACTCATTTGGCAAATGGAGCATTTTGCAGTGTTCTCCTGTTTGCTAATGGTAAATAAGTCCCTAACTGGGGAGGAGTATTTTCTTATAGGGTCACTGCCAATGCCTGAAGAAGATCTGGAGGTAGGCCGTGTGTCAATTACATACTTCTACTGAGGTATGGGCTGGTGCAAGTCTCTGTTGGAGGCCTTACAAATAAGGAAGCCAGCGGTGCTGCCTATGCCACATGCCTTTGGAGCAGGTTGGATAGTAATGTCAGACTTCTCTGTGCCAGTTTCCACAATGACTGTCTCGTCATCATCATCCTCCTCATCAACATCCCCCTCCAAGATTCTAAGGCTTTCTGGAACTTTTCTTTGTCCCTTGCCTCTCCTGGCATCTGCTGGGGTCCACTTTATGTCCTTATCTTGATAATCGGAAGTGGTGCTTGGAGAAGATGGTGCAGTAGAACCCTTCCTTTTTCTTGCTGGAGATCTGGTAGCCATTGATTCTAAAAGAGGAGGTTCTTGCTCGGCAGGAAGCTCAACCACCTCTTCTCTTCCAGGTTTAAGAAGATCTACTATTGCTGGCTGCAACTGCTGTCCACTTCACTCTGTTTCCTGAAATGATTGAATACTACTGGAAGAAATCCAATTCAATGTCACTGCTTGTTGGCATCACCCTTATTGCAGTGGCTGCCTCATTGGCAGACATTGTCACGACTTATGAGTTGCTTTAACCTGGAATCCGCAGAACGAGTGGCAAGGATCTTGTTCCTGATTGTTCGGCCTTGGCCCAGGTAGGGGCAACTCTTTCTAGTGGCCACGGTGCTTCAGGCAATGGAAACGCCAAGAGCAGGCCGTGTCCTTCAGAAGTAGTGCCAGAGGGAAAAAAACCCTGAAAGGGGAAAAACCTCCAAAAAGGAAAGGTTCCTAAAAATGGAGCAAATGATTAGCTAAATACAAGAGCAAAAATACAGGAAAACACTGGAACAGACTTTAGCCAGTATCGAATACGAGGAAGCAGGAGCGAAGACGCCATCCAAACAGAAAGTATTGCAGCGCAATGAGAGAAAGAATCACAGCTCTTAAATACCAACAAACAGGAAGCGACCAACAGGAAGTACAAGGACACCATCTTTGATAGGGAAAAACACATAGAACATAATGGACTAGGAGCCATAGAGAGTAGGGAACAAAGGCATTCTGGGAAGGGAGGTATAATGTGGGAAAAAGGAAAAAACATAAAGGAAGGCACAATGAAAAGACAGGAAAAGAAGAGGAGAAGAAGAACAGGTGAGTAGGGGAGGTCAGACCTGCCTGGAAGCGTGTCATGCTAAGAAAGAACGAGGCCCCATGCCCAATTTCGGGCCTCGTAATGTGCACAGCAGGCTGAGGACACGCGGCGCGTCTTCAGCCCGCGTGCCGTGGCCCGAGCCAAATGTTCAGGCTCAGGCCGCACGTGGCAGCGCGACAGTAGGTCCCCCCCCCCGAAGGTCCAGGCTTGTGCGGAAACAAGCGGTGAAAATGACGAATCAGAAGTGGGGCGTGAACAGAAGATGCATCTTCCCAAGAGCATTCACTGAGAGGGTAACCCTTCCAATGAATCAGATACGGAAGAAGTTTGTGAAAGATACGAGAGTCACAAATTTCTTGTACCTCATATTCTGGTACATCATTCACTAACAAAGGAGGAGGACAAGGAAACTGTTGAGAGTAAGGATTAGGTACATAGGGTTTGAGCTGGGAAACATTGAAAGACCGGATGAATCCTCCAGGTACAGGGCAAATGAAGACGGACAGTGACAGGATTAATCAGCTGAAGAATACGGAAAGGACCATAGTAACGAGGTGTGAATTTTGAAGAAAGCCAGACTTTATCCTGGAGGTGATATACTGGAGTATCCCCACGCTTTTTATCTGCTATTCTCTTCATGTATCTCTTAGTGTTCAGCAAGTTAGATCAAATCAATCTATGGATCTGTAAAAGTCGTCTGGAAAATGAAGTGACAGCAGGAAGAGAAGAGGTAGACTGAGAAGTAGTAGGAAAAGAGGAAGGATGATAGCTATAAGAACAGAAAAAGGGGTTGACCTTGGAGGCACTATGGACAGTGTTAATGTAAGAGAATTCAGCAATAGGAAGGTAAGTGTTCCAGTTGCTCTGGGTAGAATGACAAAATCAGCGAAGGTACTGCTCCAGTCCTTGGTTGAGATGCTCGGTCTGTCCATGGGGATGGAAACCAGATGATAGTGCTATATTGATATTCAGTGTCCTACAGAAATTTTTCCAAAACCGGGAGATGTACTGAGGTCCCCTGTCAGATACAACGCTGTGTGGGAGTCCATGGAGACGGAAAATATGATGGATAAATATCTGACTTAGTTCTTGAGAGGTAGGTAATTTCTTCAGGGCAGGTTGGAATATTCCAGTTGTACCTCATCCAGGAAAGATTGAGCTACACCGATGATTTTACTGGGCTCAAGTAGATATTGTGATGGGGTAGGAGTACAATCTGGATAACGGCGAGACAGAGCATGGGCCAGTATGTTTTGGGATCCAGGAATATAGATGACATAAAAGTCATACTGACTGAAGAAAGAGGCCCAACGAGCCTGACGACTGTTATGGCATAGAAAAGTACGTAAACATTGTAGGTTACGATGGTCTGTTCTCACCTCGAAGGGCTCTTTGGAACCCATAAGAAACTGTCTCCACTCTAGGCAGGCTGTTTTCAGGGCTAATAACGCCCTTTCTAGTACTGAGTAATGTTGTTCTGACGCAGAGAGTACATGGGACAAATAGAAAACAGGATGTTCAAGACCGTCATCTCCTTGTTGTTGGAGTAAGGCAGCTCCGATGGCTCTTTCAGAGGCATCTGTAACAACAATAAATTGTTTGTTGGTATCTGGGTGTCTCAATATCGGTGCTTGAGTGAAAGCCTTTTTTAGACTCTGAAAAGCTGTTTAAGCCGCCCTTGTCCACACAAAGCCTTTAATTAAATTCTCCTTCTTTAATGTTTGAGTTATGTGGCTGGCTTGTTCTGCAAAGTCAAAACTAAACTGTCAATAAAAATTAGCCAGTCCTAGAAAACATTGGGTTTCCTTAATAGAGGAAGGGGAAGGCCAGTCTAGGATGGCTTGTACCTTTTCCTGGTCCATTGCTATTCCAGTGAGACTAAGGTGATATCCCAAATATTTGACTTCGGTCTTGTCAAACTCACATTTTTCTGGTTTACAGGACAGTTGATGTTCCCCGAGTCTTTGGAGGACCTGTTTCACATGAGTAGAATGAAGTTCAGGATGTCTAGAGTAAATAAGGATATCATAATGACGACCGTATGGTTCAAGAGATCAGAAAACACAGAGTCCATAAATCTTTGGAAAATTGAGGGGGCATTAGTGAGACCAAAAGGCATAACTCTGTACTCATAATGACCAAATGGGGTTCGGAAAGCAGTCTTCCACTCGTCTCCTTCTTTGATACGCAAAAGGTGGTAGGCTCCACGAAGATCTAGTTTTGTAAATCGTTGAGCCCCTCTGACTGCCTCTAGAATATCCTTGATGAGGGGCAAAGGATAGCGGTCTTTTATAGTTATCTTATTTAGACCTCGAAAATCCAGACAGGGCCGAAGATCCTTCGTCTTCTTGGGTACAAAAAAGAGAGGAGCCCCTGCCGGAGAGGATGATGGTACAATCAGACCGCTATGCAAGTTTTCTTGCAGATACTCCTTGAGAACTTCCCTTTCGGGTTCTGTGACTGAATACATTCTCCCAAAAGGAACGATCGCCCCAGGTTCCAAGGGAATAGCACAATCGTAATCTCGATGTGGGTCTGGATGGTTTTCGGAATACATCTTGAAATTCTAGATAGTGATCGGGGACTCCTGGGACTGTATTGATGGAACATCCAGTAGTAATTTCAGTAGGCATCAACCTCTTGGGTGACCAGTATGTGTCTGAAGCAAAGCAGTTTTCATGAGAAAACTATGGGGACAAGGAAATAGTCCAGGTTTCCCAATTTACATAAGGTTTATGTGTTATGAACCACGGAATTCCTAAAATGATAGTATGATTGGGGGATGATATTAGGTCAAATGAGATATGTTCTTGGTAGTTCCCAAATTGTAAACTTAGTGTCAGGGTGGTAGTATCGACTGGACCAGAGGATATTAAGGATCCATCCACTGTGGGAACTTGTTCCTGGACTTCTTTGGGTCGTGTTGGTATTTGTTGTGTTGTGGCCCAAGTCTTATGCATATATATGCCACTAGCACCACAATCAAGTAAAGCCAACGTTCTTTCTTCACAACCGTCAGGTAACTGTAACGTCAGAGGTAACATAAACAAAGTTGTGGCATTGTCCTTGAATGAACTGATGGAAGGTATAGCAGATGATCCCGTCCCCTCCCTTCTTACAGACGACGGGAAGTGGCGTTTCCCAATGGCCTTATAGGACGAAAGGGGCAGGTACGAAGTATGTGACCGGCAGCACCACAATACAGGCACAATCCTTTCTTACGTATTTCTTCCTGCTCGCTGACGGAATGTGGGCCTTGAGTAGTATCCACCTGCATAGGTTCACCTTCTGTGTCTCTGACAGAAGGACAAGGTTCCTCAGGACGATGCAAAAAGACACGTGAAGTGCTTGGCTGGGAGGATCCTTTTATTTTTTCTCTTCTCCATACGTCGTTCTTGGAGATGGTATTCAATGGAAAGAGCTAGATCCATCAGACCATGAAGATCGGGTGGAGTGTACTAACTCATCTTTGATCTCCTCTTTAAGTTCTCTACGGAATAAAGTCACCAGAGTTTGTTCCACCCAGTTTGTCTCAGCCGCTAGCTGTCGAAAGCGGGTAATATATTGGAGGACATCTTGTGAGCCTTGTTGGATGTCACATAATGCTTCTTCAGCAGAGGCCTCCAATCCTGGACGACTAAACATCTGTTTGAACCGATTCACGAAGGCTGGATAGTCAGACAATACTGGGTCATTGGATGATACCATCGGGGTTGCCCAGGCCAAGGCAGGACCGGACAGCGCACTGATAAGATAGCCCACCTTTGTCTTGTCGTTGGAGAATTGGGTGGGTCGGAAGGTGAAATACACAGTTAATGCATCCAGGAACTCTCGCAGTTTAGTTGGTTCACCAGAGAAATGAGAAGTTGAGGTGGAGACGGCCGGAACATCTGCACTGCGGAAAGCCAAAGCATGTCGTAAAGCAGCATTCTCATTGCATAATTGTTGCAGTTCCTGAGCCTGTTGCTGAATGGTTGCCAGAAGAGATTGATCAGGATCTGCAGCAGCCGCCACTGTATCATCCATATTGTTAGACGACGTCTGGAGTATTTGGCGCTGCAATCTGTCACGACTTATGCGCTGCTTTAACCTGGAGTCCGCAGAACAAGTTGAGAGGATCTTGTTCCTGAATGTTCGGCCTTGGCCCAGGTAGGGTCGACTCTTTCTGGTAGCCACGGTGCTGCAGGCAATGGAAACGCCAAGAGCAAGCCGTGTCCTTCAAAAGTAGTGCCAGAGGGAAAAAAAAACGTGAAAGGGGAAAAAACCTCCAAAAACGTAAGGTTCCTTAAAATCGAGCAAATGAATAGGTAAATACAAGAGCAAAAGTACAGGAAAAACACTAGAACAGATGTTAGCCAGTACAGAATACGAGGAAGCAGGAGAGAAGACACCATCCAAACAGAAAGTGTTGCAGTGCAAGGAGAGAAAGAATCACAGCTCTTAAATACCAACAAACAGGAAGCGACCAACAGGAAGTACAAGGACACCATCTTATATAGGGAAAAACACATAGAACATAATGGACTAGGAGCCATAGAGAGTAGGGAACAAAGGCATGCTGGGAAGAGAGGGGTTATATGGGAAAAAGGAAAAAACATAAAGGAAGGCACAATGAAAAGACAAGAAAAGAAGAAGAGAAGAAGAACAGGTGAGTGGGGGAGGTCAGACCTGCCTGGAAGCACGTCGCGCTAAGAAAGAACGAGGCCCCATGGCTAATTTGGGGCCTCGTAATGTGCACAACAGGCTGGGGACACACCGTGGCCCGACAGACGTGGTCTTGGGCTTAGATTGGGGTGGTGCTGTTGATGCAGGGGTGATGCTCCCTGGTTCCTCCTAGGAGGCCGGTGTGGCGGGCACACATCTCCTGAATTAAAGTTGCGATTGGCAAGTCACTGGTAAAAAGCTGCTTTTTCTCACTGACCACATTTTTTAGAGTAACTTGCTTTGGGGCCATCTTAAGCTCTAAGTTGGCAGTGGCACTAAGATGCACAAGCAGAAGAGTTTGGAGGACTGAAGTAACTATAAGGCCTTCTCTTTTGCAGTACTGTGGGTGAGGTAAGGTCTATTTTCTTGTGCACATAAAAGCAACCAAGCAAGAATTACATGTAGTTAGTGAAAATGGCAATGTTGCAGGTTGAAATAGTATAGACAAATGCAATCTTAGTGCAGTTGGTTACTTATGCAATAAACACCAATTTAATCAAAGATTGTAAAGTCAAACCACACCACAAAATTTAATTTCAAATCAGGTAGCACAACATGCAAATATAGCACTTTGTTTTCTCTCCATCTGTTGTAATGGAGACACCTGGATTAGTCAGAGAGAGGTGCATGGAAAAATTGAGTAATCCTTAAAAAACCTTTGGCAGGAAGGTGGTCCAGGGGAAATGGAATAATCATTTAAAAATGAATTATGCTGCAGATTTGTTGGCAGTGCTCTGCAACCAGTGTGTCCATGAGGAACTGGAATTATTATACACCTAAAGAAACGGGATACTCTTTGGCGGCTGTGCGCCTTTGGTGGATGGATTGGATGTGGATGGATCAATGGATCAATGGAAGACAAAATGCAGAATTAAATAAAATGAAATACAAATGTTTAAAAATTACAATTACAGTTAAAATGAAAAATACAAAATGAAAATGAAATTAAATATTGCATTAAAAAATAGAATATATATATTTTTTGAAAATAAAAATAGAAATAAAAATGTTAAATTAAAATATACACTTAAAATAAACATATGATCAATAATTAACAATGTTTGTATTTAAGTTCATGGCAAAGGCAGACTGTCTGGATGCATAAAATGGCAACAAGCCACGTGGTAAATCAACAATGAGGAGCAAGGAGGCATGGCAAACAGAGAACACATTCAAGCCTATGACAGAGGGACACTGGCTGGATGGACAAAATTGCCGCCAGCCACATGGTCACACAACAACAACAGGGAGCAAGGAGGCACGGGGAACAATGAAAGAACACATGCAAGCCTATGGCAAAGGGACACTGGCTGCTTGCACAAAATGGCTTCCCGCCACATGATGAAACAACAAGAAGAAAGGAGGCATGGGGGACAAAAAAAAAGAACACACGGAAACCTATGGCAAAGGAGCACTAGCTGCATGCACAAAATGGCTGCCAGCCACATGGTATAGCAACAAGGAGCAAGAAAGTATGTCAAACAAGGAACACATTTAATCCTATTGCAAAGGGACACTGGCTGGTTTGGTCAAAATGGCCACTAGCCACATGGTCAAACAACAACAACAAGAATGCATGGGGAACCAAGAAAGAACACATACAAGCCTATGGCAAAACAACATTGACCATGCACAAAATGGCAACCAGCCCCATGATCAAAAATCAACAATAAGGAGCAAGGAGGCATGGGGAACAAAGAAAGAACACATGCAAGCCTTTGCCAAAGGAACACCAGCTACATGCACAAAATGGCTGCCAGCCACATGCTAAAAAACAACAAGGAGCAAGAAGAAGTCATGTCAAACAAATAACACATTTAAGCCTGTAGCAAAGGAACACTGGCTGCATGTGCATTGTCGAACAACAACAGAGACAAGGTGACATGGAGAACAAAGAACACATGCAAGCCTAAGGACAAAGACTACACAAAAAGGACCCTGGTCACACAGCATGGAGAACAAACACAAATGGTAGACAATGACAAACACAAACCCACACACGCAAACACAGGGGTCATAAGGAGGTAACACTGAAGAGAACACTAACATTAATTCGACAATGCAAAGCATGAAAAGTAACTGAGCTGTACATGTTTCACAGAAGTACACACATCCTTCTATGCCATTGATTATTAGCACACAGCATATATCCTCTTTGCAAAAAAAATGAAATGCAAAAAATAGTCAACATTTTTATTTTCATCCAGTGCCATCCCTGCCCTAAATGAAGTTTTAAAAATGCATACCACTGAATTATTTATTTCATGCACAGATGACTACTAATACTGGGCCGATTGGCTAGATGGCCCTATGGAAATGTAGGCCACATAGTAAAATAATATTGCAAATGTTACAAACATGTCAAAAGGGCAGGTACTGAACTGTGCAACAATTGTCTTTTACAAAAGATGAAAAATTAATGAAATGCAAAGTAAATAATTAGACCCATACTTAAACTCCAGGCCACCCACCACAATACATTTTAAAAATCAAATTAAAGTACAAAGACATATAAATGCATGCCCAAGCAAACAAACAACACACTTATTCAATAGTTTTGGAACTTACTTCTGTGATTTCACAAAAACACATTCCAAGGACAAAGTCTCTCACACCTGAGGGTCAGAAACATTTCTGGTGTTGGCAGGCTAGTTAGAACTAGTCAGCTAGCACATGTGTTGGGGTAGGTTTTTCAGGGGGCAGCTCTAAGAAGCCCTCTGGGTGCATGTATTAATAAATCCATCACTGGCATCTGCGAGGGTCTATTAATACGAGATGTTTGATACCAAACATCCCAGTTTCAGTGAAGCCATTATGTAGCTGGGAGGCTGATATTAACTGGTGTCCATCACATGTACTTAAAAATGGCCTCCCTGTTCACGTATTATGTCTAAAAATTGACAGTCATAAGAAGGGCAAGCAGATATGGCTACAAACACAATATATTACACCCTGCCTTAAGACTGCAAGGCCTGCTGTAGGGGTGACTTGCATATGTTGCATGCAGTGTTAGGAGATATGCCACACATGCTGAATGCCATATTGTGTTTTCTTTTTTAGCTGCACCAAGACACGCAGCCTGCAATGGCAGTCTGCATGTGCCAGGTGAGGGGTCCCTGGCGGTGGGACAATGCATCCTGCAGCTCTTGGGGATCCTTCTTTGGTACCTCTACCCCAGGTACCAGGGGAACTATTGACTAGAGACTTATAGGGGTTCCAACAGTAAGGTCGATTGGCGAACAATTGCACAGTTTTAGAGAAAGAGATCTGGCACTGGGAACTTGGTTAGTAGGAGCCCAGTGCACTTTCAGTTAAAATTGAATCAGATACCAGACAAAAAGTCGGATGACAATGTCAAAAAGGGGCACTTTCGTACACTGGGGCTTCCACCTGGCTAGGGTGGTAGGATGTGGATGAGCCTCTGTCCTGTCCTGTCATTCATTCTTTGAAGACAGTGTGGCTACCCTGCCCCCTTCCTGCCTTTTGCTCTGCAGCTTGCTGATCTCCACCTACCAGATGTCCATTGTCTCAATGAAGGTCACTTCACACCTGATTAAGGCAGCTTGGCTCAGCCTGGAAGAGGATGTCCAATCAGAGAAGAGATGCTAGAGGCTGAATACCAGAGAAGCAAGGTTTATAACTCCTGCCTCCAATGCAGGACTGGCTTCTAAATTGACAGCAGGCCACACAACAGTGCACCCTCAAGTGAATTAAATCTGCTGGACCTCTAAGCCTGCATGCCCTACCATAGACTAAGGGCTTACAGGTAGGTTGTCATGCCAATTATAATTATGCCTAATTTGTTCATACCATTTAAACAGAGCACTGGCCTGGGTCGGATCAGCAGGGCCCAGGGCACAGTCAGAGTCATAAAGCAACAGTATCAGTCCAGAAATGTGGGCTATCAAAGCAAAAAGGTTGACTTTCTCACAGATTCTCAAAGGCAGGATAATGTCACTGTAAATGAAGAAATTCAAGAAATTTCAAGTAACATTTTCCTATTGTGAAACTGATGTCAGTTACACTGTACACTGGCTGAACACCCACAGGTCACTGCCTAGGTTTCGTGGGAATGAAGTGCATTCGCATCAACAGTGAAACCGTGATGCTGGTATGTATTGCTGCGTCTCCTTGCTGTATCTTTTCTTTCAATTGTACCACCACACTTCTTTCACATTTTATCCTCCCCCCTTCATTCGACCTACCTCATTACAGTTATCTTGCTCATGCTGAACTGCACTATTCTGCTATTGCTTATCAACGTGTCAAAATATTCTTGCTGTGAACATGTTTGACACCTATCTAGGTGTTGATGCTCCTATATATTTAAAAATGCATGGAAACATTTTGAACTCTCAAATAGATGTCTTCAGTAAGGAGTGGATAGCTATGCAAATCTATGCAGACTAATCTGTAGCCCTTGTGATGTAGTCTTTTATCAAGCATTGGTAAACGCATTAAGTTTCACCTATGTGATTCATATTATTTTTTTTTTTGTAAGATTTAGCTTGGTGAGTAGTTGTGCAATATAAGTTACTGAAACTCCATCAAAGCCTCATGACTCCTGCTGGACCTGACCTTTTTTTCAGGGTCATTACCTTCTACCTCCTTCCTCCTATTTTTCCTGGCCAGTTTTTGTTGGCTTTAGAACTCTGGGCACTTTACCACTGCTAAACAGCGCTAAAGTGCATATGCTGTATGTGTAAATTGTATTGTTGATTGTTTATCCAAGGTTGGCATATTTCATTTACTAGTAAGTCCCTAGTAGAATGCACTAGAGCTGCCCAGGGTCTGTAAATCAAATGCTACTAGTGGGCCTGCAGCACTGGTTGTGCCACTCACATGAGTAGCCCTGCAAACATGTCTCAGACCTGCCACTGCAGTGTCTGTGTGTGCAGTCTTGCACTGTCAGTTCAACCTGGTAAGCGTACCCAATTGCCAGGCCCAAACCTTCCCTTTTTATACATGTAAGGTAGCACTAAGGTAGGGACTAGGTAGCCCCATGGGTAGGGTGCATGTACTGATGTGTTTAAATGTCCTAACAGTGAAATACTCCTAAATTCCGTTTTCACTGTCGCAAGGCCTATCTCTCTCATAGGTTAACATGGGGGCTGGCTTTAAATACTGGTAAAGTGCAGATTCCCTTTGGGAGCAGATAGAAATATGGGGTGGTGTGTCCCTGAACTCACAATTTAAAAATACATCTTTTAGTAAACTTTGTTTTTAGATTGTTATTTTGAAAATGTCATTTTTAGAAAGTGGGCATTTTCTTGCCTTAACCATTTTGTGACTCTGCCTGTTTGTGGGTTCCCTGTCTAGGCCATGTTGACAGTTGGGCTATTTGTGAATCCTCTCTAGACAGTGAGACAAAGGGTACTGGGGTGTAGCCTGCAGATCCTGATGAGCCATATGTGCTACAGTGGAGGGAGGAGTGGTCACTTACACCTGAATGGGCTGTGCCTGACCTCACACAATGCAGTCTCCAACCCCCTGGTTTGTGTCTGGGGCCTGGCCTGTGAAAGGCAGGATCTTATGAACAACAGAAACTTTCCTTTAAAGTTTGCCTACTTCAAAGGCAGATAGGGGTATAAGTAGTGGACCCAAAACCCCATACTTTAATTTCTTCAGGATCACTTTTGGAATTAAGAGGAACCCCTACCAAGGAGAAGAGCTGAAGAGCTGAGGAGAAGTGCTACCACTGCCTGTGACTGTGATTTGTTGGGCTATCCTGCAGTAGTTGCTTCTGACTGTGAAAGGGGGCCAATCCTGGACTTTGTTGTGCATTCCTGCTTGAGAAGAATCTCCAAGAGCTTGAACTGAGCTTGCCTTCTGTTTTGAAATCTCAGGGCCATCAAATAATTCCTTTGCCAGCACCTGGACTCTCTGCTGAGACTCCTGCACTGCCAAGTGATATCCTATCCAGACCCTGGGCCCTTGAAAGGTGAAGTTGGCAGAACAAGAGCTGAAATCCAAGCACAGTTCATGCGGGGAACTTTTCGACGCACCATCTGCAACGCAGCTGCTAAACAATGTGCTGCTAGCTTTGAGGCTGAAATTGGCACTCCACCTGCATCATGGCTGAGAGACCGACGCATCGTGGCTGGAGAAACAGCGAGCAACACCTGCTTGTGGCAGCTAATAACGATGCAAACCCCATGCAGCACAGTTTTCTAACACTGTGCAACCGGATTTCTCACGCATATTTCCTGGGTGTCTAAATCATCCCGACCCTGTGTGGATCCGAGGTGCCTGTCCTGAAATCGACGCATCACTCAATTGCCTAGGAGAAAAATGATGCATCACCGACCCCGCAAGAAAATAAATGACGCACGGCCTCAATTGCGAGTAAGGAATCGATGCACCGTTGACTTTTCTGATGCACGCTTGCCCATGCGGCTTTTTTTTTTACGCAAACCAAGTACTTTGTGTAAAATCAACGTTTCCATTGTTTTCTATGGAGAAAGACTCTTATTCTTTTGAAAATCCATATCTTGACTTGTGTATGTTGGATTTTTGTCGTTTGGGTCTTGTATGATTTAGATAAATATTACCTATTTTTCTAAACTGGTGTGGTGTCAATTTTTCAGTGTTTTCACTGTATTACTGTGTGTGTTGGTACAAATACTTTACACATTGCTTCTGAGTTAAGCCTTCCTGCTCTTGCCAAGCTACCAAGTGGGTGAGTGGTGGTTAGCAAGGTGTGTTTCCCCTTTGCCCTGACTAGAGTGAGGGTTCTTGCTGACTGGCAACCAAAGACCCCATTTTTAATAACTTGTTTATTGAGAAAGCCAATATATTGTGCAGTAACTGTGGCAATATAAGGCAAGGGGTGTTAATTAAAATTAACAATATTGCTTGGCCCATTTCTTCATGTGTGTTATAATGCAGATCTTGGCAAAGTGCAATCCCAAAGCTGTCAAGCGCGAAGGGACGAGGATGTGCTTTTCAAAGTAACAACAATACTCAGCAAATAGGCTTCACTAAGCATGATGCAAATGGGCTAATTTAGGGCCATGCGGTAATGATAGAAATGAACGGTAATTGTATTACAACAAATTTCTGACTTCTAGTGCTGTCACATAGCTCACGTTATTCATACTGCCTCCTTCTAGTTTTTTTTTTTTATGTATTTATCTTAAAGTCAAGCCAAGTACACAGAAAAGTAAAGAGCACCTTCTTTGGTATGTTTGCATTTATTATTTACTTAGTCAGTAATACTTACTCTCAGCTCTGCGTCCAGGCGCTGTGAGAATTTGAATAGGAGGTGAGCTTTGGTATGGTGAATGTTCTAAATGTGGGCTTGCAGCTTTTGGAATTACAACAGGTATTTGTATTTAACTATGAATCAATGTGCATACATTTATTAAGATGTTTATTACAATTGGCCAAAGCAGATATGAAGGGTGGCTGGGACCCAGGAATGGGTGGCAAAAAGGTCTGCGTTGTTTTGTCAGAAAAGTTCTGTCTCATATTATATGCACGTCTGTAGAATTACTGGACAATAGTATGAAGTTCTTAAGAAACCATTGGACCAAGAGTGGTGCCCAGACCCGTGATGAGGCTGTTATGCTGTGCATAAAAGGTGAAGATATGCACCTCACATGAGCAGTCATTTATGGACCTAATTACAGTATGTCTTTCAATAGGTATTTAGCTTATATTTAGTGATTATGTATTTTATTGTGGGTATTTCCTCTTTTTACTTAATAGTGAGATTTTAGCAGGTTGTTGTATGTATTAATAAACAATGTAATAATTATAAGTTGTACGTTATCACAAATCAATGCATGATGAATTAATATAAATCACATTTTACAAAAATTAATTTGAACTGAGGAAAACTCAATATAGATAAGTCTGGTAGGGTTGGAAATTATGGGAATTCAAATAACAGCTAACCCAGATGATCGGCCCAGAAGTAGTCCAAATGCATATGTCTGTTAACCTGCTGTTTGGGTTTTGCGATGTAGCCCCAGTGGTCATGGAAGACCCTCAATAGAAACCGATACAGGCCTGACTGCATTTTCAGATACACATCACAGAGGCCAGCAACGGAACACTCTTGCGGACTTGCTCTCGCAAACATGTTTGCACAATTTGCTCCTCAAAAGACAGTGTTTTAAGATGGAAAGGACATTAGCGTCCACGCCCAAATAATAACTGTGGCAAGTGGGGACCTTCTTAAATATATGCCAGTTAAACCCAAGAAGGATGGAGTCTTTATAACTAAACCCCTGTTTTTTAGAGACCGGACTGACAGGATAAACTCACTTATTTTCAGCTATCAGATTATCTGAACGTTATCCGATGTGAACAAGCTACTGGAAGAGGACGTAAAAGGGAAATATTTCTGTCCAATCTCCTCTACAGGCATTACCAACTGATAGTCTCAGAACGATGCATGCCCCTGCAAGTCCCAAAACAGTACATTATTGCACATGAGACTTGCAATATCACCTTACCTAAATTTGCATTGATACACTGTCTGATACCAGCGCCACCTCGCAACAAAAGCGAGCACTAGAGTGGGTGCCTGCTTCGGCCCCAGGAGGACTGGTGAGTGCGTTTTGCCGCGGAGCACTGCTGAGTGGCAAAACCAAAGCGGTTGAAGATAGTACTTAGGCCTCGGGATGCCGAGAACAGAAAACACACAAGGAACAAGCATTGGTAAATGGGAGAAAATAGCGTGACAGCCAGGAGAAATGGGGGAAAGGTAAGTGGCAAGCACAGGAACCAATGAAAGCAAGGGGGATCAAAGCCCCTTTTAAGATTTATATTAAATACAATCATTTTCACAAGCTCAGCCCAATTTGCACCAAATTTCAATCCCTTCATTTACATATGGCATCTTCTTGATTCCAGTAAAGATTTTTGGATGATATGTGCAAAGGTTAGTCATCTGATGGCACGTGCCACGTGATTTTACTTCCTGTGATATCATTCAGGTCAAATCTTGTGTATTTTCTGTCTCTTGGTTATGCCTAAACATGTGGCGAAACGGTGCTATTATCAGGGAAATGAAAATAGGACAATATCAAAATATGTAATGTAGAGTCAATTACAAGCCACTCGGATTTGTTGATTCTTCTAGGTAGTCTTGTTGCTTTAAGGGCCCAGTGAACGGCAATTCAGCATGCACACACCTGCGAGAATCCCTGCCATCTGCTCACTTTAGGGTGCATCGTTAACAACAGAGAATCAAAATAAAATCAGAGAACCTGCAGATGGTGTCTGAATAAATAACACGAAGGGATAAGGGAAGGGCGAGTCATTGTAATTCCCTATCTCTTATTCTGAGAATGTGGTCTTTCAGCAAATAACTCGGACTTTCCGGTCTCGTGCGACGAGGTGTCCTGGTGATGCCTTCAAAACAAAAAGAACAGTGATAGGCAACATACAGGAAAGGAGGCTGACATGCAAAATAACATGATTTTTCGATTATTCACATTTTAGCTGTCATTAGCTACTACCGAACAAGTCAAAAGGCAGGAATACCCACATAAAATGTATATTATAAATGAAGCTAGATACGTTGTTCCTATTGTAGGTTTTGTTATATTTTTCAATATCACTTGTTTATTGGTGTTGTTGATTTTCAGCTTTCTTGAATTAAGGTGGAATATCAAGGGGTATAACTCCGCAAGGGATCAGACCAGATCGAGGGCTGGAGACACTAGTTGAACGCACGCGCTCTACTCATGAAAGTAAAGGATTTTGGGAGTGGCCAGACAGAGTAGAAATAGATCAGCCCGGCCTCAGATAAGGCCGTTAAATAAATAGCTGGGTTACTGACTGATCATTTTGATAGTTATTATTCTAATTTCTAACTACGTAACCAGTTGACGAATAGGCATCCTCCTTACCGAACTTGTACAGTAGTTTTCCTCCATCTACATTTTTTAAGTATAACGTTTCTTTTCCTGGGCTCCCTGGTTTTTCCATTTTGTCTTTTAGCATAAACAGTCCCCACTAGGTGGGAGGGAAATACATTTAGAACTAGTATAATGAAATAATGATTTGGCATTGCCTCCTCGTCTACTCCCTTGTCCTATTCCATTCAGAATTACTGATGTACCAGAAAGATATGACTTTGTATTAATCAGGGCTAGACTGGCCAAAATGCCAATCTAGTTCCCTTGAAGACAGCAGCCCACGAGGCTGCGTTCAGATCAGCATGAGGTATCATGACCGTAGCATGCCACCATTGGCACCGTGCATGGTCGAACTGGCCTGTAGTGCAATCTGGCAGTTCGTGATGGGCAGGTCAGATAGGTCAGTGTGTGGGGCATTTTTTAATGGCTGTAGGTGATCCAAGGTTAAAATCCAATTTATTGTAAAGCAATTACACCCACAATCGGGAGTGTCCGGTGTCGGCAGGTGATCCGAGCAACTGACCAGCTTTGCCTGCCTCCGCTTAACCATTCACTCCCGAATGTGGAATACATATATAAATAAACATAGGGGCATATTTATACTCCGTTTGCGCCGAATGTGCGTCGTTTTTTTCGATGCAAATTCGGCGCAAAACTAACGCCATATTTATACTTTGGCGTTAGACGCGTCTAGCGCCAAAGTATGGGCAAATAGCGTCATTTTTTTGCGTGAACACCTTCCTTGCGTTAATGAGATGCAAGGAAGGCGTTCCCGTCTAAAAAAATGACGGCGACGCAAATGCGTCGTATTTATACTCCCGGGGAAAAATCACACCCGGGAGTGGTCGGGTCAAAAAACCCCGCATTTGCGCCACTTTTTAACGCCTGGGTCAGGGTAGGCGTTAAGGGGCCTGTGGGCTCAAAATGAGCCCACAGGTGCCCTCCCCTGCCCCCAGGGACCCCCCCTGCCACCCTTGCCCACCCCAGGAGGACACCCAAGGATGGAGGGACCCATCCCAGGGACATTCAGGTAAGTTCAGGTAAGTATACTTTTTTTTTTTTTTTTTTTTTGGGTGGCATAGGGGGGCCTTATTTGTGCCCCCCTACATGCCACTATGCCCAATGACCATGCCCAGGGGACATAAGTCCCCTGGGCATGGCCATTGGGCAAGGGGGCATGACTCCTGTCTTTACTAAGACAGGAGTCATGTAAATTGCGTCTGGGCGTCGTTAAAAATGGCGCAAATCGGGTGGAGGCGATTTTTTGCGTCAACCTGACTTGCACCATTTTTAAGACGCCCTAGCGCCACTTTTCCCAACGCCGGCGCTGCCTGGTGTACGTGGTTTTTTTCCACGCACACCAGGCAGCGCCGGTCTGCTTGCGCCGGCTAACGCCATTCAATAAATACGGCGCCCGCATGGCGCTTCAGAATGACGTTAGCCGGCGCAAAATATTTTGACGCTAAACTGCGTTAGCGCAGTTTAGCGTCAAAAAGTATAAATACGGGCCATAGTGTTTCCGCTCATACGAACATTTGTGCAATTGAAAGTAAACACTCTTGTGAATAATAGAGCATCGCTCATGCGAACATTACCATGTTTCATCTAACAACATTTCCCTCCTTTAATGAAACAAAATGTATCCATTGAAACTAACATGACATTACATGGAAATACGTTCTATATGAAAAGATTAGTTAAAACATCACATAATCATTTCATCTAATGGGCGTTTTTCTTTGACGAATGATAACGCGTCCAGCCCTTATAAAATTACCTGTATCTGGACACGTTGGCGGTCGGTGAATCTTTTAACCGAGTCGGGCTCTCCTCATCCTCAATAGTCGAGTCACTCAGATCAATAATCAATGACTATTGTAATCGGTAATCAATACTCAATTAATAGGTCAATATAGCACATCAGAAATCAATAACAGTTGGTATTTCGGCGCACCATGACCTTTCAGTCATGAATAACCACACCAGTTTATTAAAAGTTAGTGAATTTATTTCCCTATATTAACAAAGCTAGCACGATATATATACAGTATGTCTCAAAACCAATTGATATATGTATATGAACATTACTAGCTGTCCATAACGGCGGAAGCAACGCAATCTACGCAAAATCTGGATGATGATACACTCTGTTATAGCAATGCAAATCACCAATGTGACTAACTGTATTTGACTAATTGCATACATTCGGTCAGCATAACAAGATTTCAATTCTTCATGATACATTGAATGAATACCTCGACTAACCTCTAATTAGCATTGGCATGTGGGACTTCATGCAAAACGAATTTAGTCAACGCAAATTTGGAAAAGTTCTAGCTAGGACCCTATCAAAATAGCAGTTGGTACCTAAAAGGAAAAACACAATGCATAATACATTTATCCTTTCATATTTACCAAATACAATCAGCATTCAAGAAAAATCTTCGTCCTTCAGGTACCGGTTCGATCAGCATGGGGCAAGTTCAAAGGGGCAAAGTTAAGGGCAAGCTTCCTTGCAACGGCAAGGAGAATAGGGCAAAGTTACTGCATGGGCAAGACGGGGGCAAATCAAAGTTAAAGTTTCTAGGGTGAGAATTCTCAAAGTCTCTTTCTCTCGGATAGAGAAAAGGGAGTCAGGGTGTCGTCCCAAAATGGAGTCTGGCATCAGGCTTCAAACTGGCATCAAGGAAAATGGCTGACTTCTCTTTGTCCAATGGGTTTAAGTAAGAAACATTCCAAATTCTGCAGGGTCTTCCATTGGAGGGTTCATAGGTTGGCTTCAAATTGTCCAATGAAAATTGCCTTTTACTAGAAATTATTTGTGCATACATTAGCCTTGGAGCCTTGGAACACAAATTGTATCATGGTTTGCCAATTATTTTTGGTATCTGTACCTTCATTGTCCGCACCTGCAGAGACTGACCTTGTATCAAAGGGGATGTAACCAGCCTAGCACGAAACCTTGGAGATAAGTGTACCAGCCAGTTTCTACTGGAAAAATACAACTTCAAGCAAGAATATATGTTTCATTAGTTCAAGGAAAAAAAGAATCACGCAGTTAGAATTTGAAGCCAGGCAACTAGGCCAAAGCCTGTACTAAATTTAAGCTAAGCAAAACAGTTTTCAAACAAGAAATCATGGCATACATTTGCGATTATGACGGATTACTACAATTTTAATACTTCGTGATTAATAAAGCTCGTTTATAATGATGGCGAACTAACCTGAGGGCACAATTCCCCTCGTACATTATTTCTTTTACTAAAATCACACTACATTACACGTATTGATTACACAATTTATTTGAATATATGTCGGACCTTCTTTTTCTGCGTCATCAATCCCTCCTCTGATGACTAATTATGTCATCACATCAAATCCACCCACAAATTTTATTCCATTAAAATTCTGTATAGTAATTTGGCACTTCAGTCAATTCCCTTTTTCTTTTAGTCCCTTTTGATTTTTCTCTATAGATCTCCACCATTTTGTTTTCTATTTTCTCCTCTCTCTTTCTTTTGTTCCTTGCTTTTATTATTTTAATAGTTTTCCATATTCCCCAAGGACCTAATAAACAAATTAACACTATTAATATTCCCTTTATTATTTTTAATAACAATCCGTTCCAAACGTTGCTGAGCCAATTTCACACGGAAGCAAATCCCTTTCCAACCTTCTCCCAAACTCCGGGCTCTTTCAATTCCTTCAAATCTACGCTTTCTTTTGTTAGGTTCGTAAGCATTGTTCTAATCTTTCCACTATTATCTGGTATATAGGTACAGCAGTGACGTGTACCAAGCATTTTGCAAACGCCGCCATCCTTTGCTAAAAGAATGTCTAAGGCAAGCCGATTTTGAAGAGTCATAGCTCTTTCTGCAGCAAGTTCAGCATCCATCAATATTATAGCTCCTGAAAACTTTGCCAGCATGTTATCCACAATAGTAGACAACTTTCGTATTTTGATTGAATTCAATATGACTCCTACTGAAGGAATCAATGCTCCAAATATGTCTCCTACCACACCAGAAGCTGTCTCCCTTTTCTGAACACGATGTGATTCAGACAGCTTTGGAAATTTCTTTAAGTCATCTAGTTGGTAAACTTTTGGGAACACTATTCCCAAATAACACCTCCCATACCATCCTTTGGGAAGACGATAATAGGCGTTGAGTCCACAAATATAATATACTCCAGGAATAACTGGATCTTGTCCATTCAGCATGAACGTTCACTTAGATTGAAATGCATATGTATGTTTACACTCACTCGTTCCCACAAAAACTGTGTCATAATATGATGGAAATCTATGTATACAAAATCTGCCTACATGCAATGTATCTAAAGCTATTTTCCCTTGTGTCTTTATTGCAGCAAAAGCATAATTATCCACAGACGTCCTTTCGTGTAATTCCCTCTCTAATTTCTCCTTCATTTCATTCTTCCTATCATCAGTGCGATCTAAAAATTCTATTGTCTGGTTTCGTCTTCTCCCTCTGGGAAATCAATCAGGTTTTCCTGTTCTCTTCCTGTATCGTCTGCTTCTGGGAAAGCCCTCCTCTGATCAGACTTTCCTGCTTCTTCACCTGTTTCGAGCCCTTTGTCACCGTTACTTTCTTCAGGCTCTTTGTCACTCTCAGCTGCTTCAGGCTCTTTGTTACCTTCAGCTGCTTCGTCGCTGTCTGAGGCTTCTCCTTGGTCTTCCCCAAGTGAATCAGTTGCTTCGTCCTCAGAGAATATTTCTCCCTCCTCTATTTCTGCCTGTTCGCTTCTAGTCCTTTTTCGCTCTGTCTCAGCGCTTGGCACTTTGCTATCAGGTACTGGTAATTTCAGCGCTTCAACTTCCTCGTCTGTGGGACACAATACCCTCTTTGTGTGACTGGCGTGAATCCAATTGGGAACTCTCGCACACTTCACAGCAGTGGTAGTTGTCAGAATCACTTGGAAAGGTCCTTTCCAACGGGGTTCCAAACACGACTTCCTCACGTGCTTCTTTATCACGACCCAGTCACCTGCTTTCAGGGTGTGTCCTGGACCTTGGATCGGTGGCAAGGTGGTTGCCTCCACCTGGTGAGAGAAAGAGCGAACCACATCAGCTAGACCTTTGCAGTAGTCTAACACCATATCATCTGTAATATTCAAAAGTGCATTTGCAGGAACTGCTGGAAGTCTCATAGCTCTGCCCATGAGAATCCCGTGTGGAGACAGTCCAGTCTTTCGGTCAGGGGTGTTTCTCATTGACATTAACACCAAAGGCAATGCGTCGGGCCATTTCAAGTTTGTTGATGCGCATATTTTCACCATTCTTGATTTCAATGTGCCATTCATTTGCTCCACTAAACCTGATGCTTCAGGGAGGTAGCTACAATGCAGCTTTTGCTCAATGTTCAGTGCTGCACAAAGCAATTTTATTACTTCATTGTTGAAGTGACTTCCCCTATCTGATTCTAAAGAGATCGGGAATCCGAAACGTGGTATTAACTCTCTCAAGAGTAGTTTTGCAACTGTGAGACTGTCATTTCTGCGTGTAGGGTATGCTTCAATCCAGTGACTAAAAATGCACACAACCACCAACACATACTTCAAGCCTCCATGCACAGGCATCTCAATGAAATCCATTTGCATCCTGCTGAATGGACCCCCTGCTCTTCCAATGTGGCTCAAGTTTACTACGGTTCCCTTCCCTGCGTTCATCTGTTGGCAAATGACGCAACGGTGGCAAACTGCTTCAGCAACTTGACGGAATTTGGGGTTAAACCAATCAGTTTTAAATAACCTAATCATGGCATCCCTCCCAAGATGAGCTTGTCCATGGTAAAATCTGGCTATCTGTGTCAAAAGGCTATTTGGAAGAACGAATTTCCCTTCACTTGAAACCCATAATTCATCTAGTCTCTTTACACATTGTGATTTGGTCCACGAGAGTTTTTCATCCTCACTGACATCATTCTGTAGGGATTTCAATTCGTCCATTGTATCTATAACCTTTAGAACAAATATTTCGCTTTGTTCAAGTTCTGGTTCACTTATCAAATTCCATTCATCCCTGAGCAATATACAGTTCAATGCGCAAATCCTTGCGACTTGATCCGCATATCCATTTCCTAGGGAAACATAGTCTTGTCCCTTCGAGTGTGCACTGCATTTCACCACTGCTACTTCCCCTGGTAACTGAATGGCATGTAACAATTCTCTTATTCTTTCACCATTTTTCACTGGTGATCCTGAAGAGGTCATGAAGCCTCTCTGTGACCACAATTGTCCAAAATCATGCACTATTCCAAACCCGTATTGGCTGTCAGTGTAAATGGTAACTTTCATTAGTGCAGAAAGTTGGCATGCTTTAGTAAGGGCTACCAATTCTGCTACTTGTGCAGAGTAAACCCCTTGAAGCCAAGAGGCTTCCAGAACACCTGTTACAGTACATACAGCGTACCCTGCTTTCAATACACCCAGTGCATCTCTTAAACATGAACCATCAACAAAAATGATTTGATCATTTTCTTCTAATCTGGTATCTTTGATATCAGGCCTTGGTTTGGTGCAAAATTCAGTCAGCTGAAGACAGTCGTGCTCAATGTCTTCAGCGTTCTCAATTTCAGCATTTTCACTGGGAAACAAGGTTGCTGGATTCAACGTAGTGCACCTTTTCAGCTGCACATTAGGTGATCCCAGAATTATTGTTTCGTACCTTGTGAGTCTAGCACCAGTCATGTGCTGTGTTCGGGAACGTGTCAAAAGTATCTCGACTGAGTGATGGACCATGACTGTTAAAGGGTGTCCCATCACTATTCCTTCACTCTGAGTGAGGCTGATACCAACTGCGGCTACGGCGCGCAAGCACCCTGGCAGTGCTGCTGCGACCGGATCCAAAGTAGCTGAAAAATATGCTACTGGTCGGTTTACGCCACCATGGGCTTGGGTCAAGACAGACAAGGAACATGCATCACATTCATGGCAAAACAATGTGAAAGGTTTTGTGTAGTCAGGCATACCTGAAGCTGGAGCCCTGCACATGCATTCCTTTAATTCAATAAAAGCATCCATCTCATCTCCTTTCAGCTCAATCTCATCCAACGCATCTTTCTGGGACAATTTCAGCAAAGGTTTTGCTAGAGTTGAGAAGTTGGGAATCCATTGGCGACAGTAGCTCACCATTCCCAAAAACTTCCTCACTTCCCTCCTCTTCTTTGGGGGACTCATTTGAAGTACACTTGTTATTCTTTCCTTCATTATTCTCTGTGACCCTTTCTCTATTTGGTGACCCAAATATTTGACTTTCTTCTGACAGAACTGTAATTTTGAAGGAGACACCTTGTGTCCATTCCTTCCCAAATGGTTCAATAGGGCAATGGTGTCGGCTGTGCAGTCACTTTCTGTCTTGGATGCAATCAGTAAGTCATCAATGTACTGTACTAGGGTTGACTCGAATGGCAATTCCAACGCTTCCAAATCTTTCTTTAGAATCTGATTGAAAATTGACGGTGACTCCGAAAACCATTGAGGAATTCGACACCAACTGTAAACTCTGTCTAAGAATTTGAAACAAAAGAGAAATTGGCTGTCCTCATGAAGAGGCACCGAAAAGAATGCTTGTGACAAGTCGATGACTGAGAACCACTCAGCATCACAAGGGACTTGAAACATTATCACAGCTGGATTTGGTACTACAGGGCAGCATTTAATTATTATGTCATTTATTTTCCTCAAGTCCTGCACAATTCGGACCTTTCCACTTGGCTTTATTAGTCCCATAATTGGTGAATTACATGGACTGCTTAACACTTCTTTCAGTACTCCCTGCTTTACAAACTCATCAATGAGTTGGGCGACTTTCATGAGGGTGTCTTATGCCATATGGTACTGTGGGGTCTGAGGAAAGGTTACATTGGGTTTTACAGTCACTTTCACTGGTTCCACTCCTTTCACCAGTCCCACCTCTTTTCCTGTCATATCCCACACTTCTTTTCCGACCGTTTCTTGTAACTCAGCTGGAATATCTGCTTCAGTGATCATCGGAAAAAGGGTAATCAGAGGATACTCTTCATCGACAGTCTCCATCTCATCCCCTTCTACACTGTCCTCTTCTTCCCCATCACTGCTCGTCTGAATTCTAATTCCATTGTTCGAACACATGATCGAACATCCCAATTTGCACAATAGGTATCTCCCTAACAGTGATATCGGGCTTGAGTCGCATACCACAAAATTATGTGACCCTTGATAGTTACCAATTCTGACTTGTACTGGATCTGTGATTGGGTTTGTCAGGTACCTGTTTGCTACTCCCACTACTTGAACTGTTCTCCCTGAAAGTGGCAGATTTGGCACTTCAATGCTCCTAACAGTGGAACGTGTAGCTCCTGTGTCAACCAAGAATGAAACGCGATGACCCATAACTCTTCCCTCCACATACGGACCCTTTTGATCAACTTCCAAGGATGCTGCAAGCACACAATTTCCCTCCTCATCTGAACTTCCACTCTCCCATACATCGTTTATTCCGTTCTCGCTGTGTAGTGGGAATTGGTGTACTGTGTCATTTTGACTCATTCCCTGACCCGTGACATGTTGAGGAAGCATTGCTTGCTGCTGATTCATTGGTGCTAAGGGTATTTGCATTTGCTGATTAGGTACCATGGGAAACTGCTGTTGCATTGGCTGCAATTGTGTCATTTGCACACAGGGCATTTGCACCTGCTGCGGTTGCATGGGTTGTAGACCCTGCATCTGGTTCATATTGTTTTGAAAATTTGGGTTCGGACCTCTCAGTTTCGGTCCTCTCATAGTTTGAAATGCATTGACATCATTGTTTTGCTGGCCTACACCTTCCTGCACCATCATTGGGCACTCCCGTTTCCAATGCCCGACAATTCCGCACGTGTGACATGGCATCACCTTCTTCATTGCCTGTATACCATTTGGAATCATAACGGTATTCAAATCAGGACCATTATTCACAAAACCTCCTCGGCCTCTGCCTCTCATCTGCGGCTGAAACATAGCATTTCCCTGTTGCTGCTGCTGCGGCATCTGTTTTTGAAAACCTTGCAAACCTTGTAAACCTGTCTGAGCTGCTCTGAGCTGCATCACCATCACCTTTTCCTTCAATCTTTTCTGCTTTGTCTCAATCTCATCACTGCAGTATTTTGCATAATTCAACACTTCATCGATTGACTTTGACTGCCAACAAATCAAATGCGATTTAATCATCTGGCTAATTTCAGGTCTCAGCCCTTCCACAAACCTGAACACAAAATGAAGCATGTCCTTTGGCTCAATCGTGTCCGTGCCACTGTAATTTTTAAACGCTTTCAACAACCTCTCATAATATGCGTGTATAGATTCTTTAATCTCTTGGGCGGTCCTGTCAATCCTTTGCCAATCCACATTTTTCGACGCAACCTTGGTTTTCAAGTGCTCGATCACCTTGTGGTACAAACTCATTACCGTAGGTGATGGCGCACCTGTGTCCCTATCTCTCTCTGGTTCACTCGTCGGCCAACCTACAGCCCTTTTACAATCTTCCCACAAATCAGCCGGAACCACAATCTCAAATAAGGTATTCAGGTCTTCCCAGAGACACTTCGCGAGTTTCACAAATCTATCTGTTTGTTGATACCACTCGATCGGTTTTTCTCTCAATTTGGGAAAGTCGTCCGTAAAGGATTGAATATCGCACCTGTGCCATGGTACATGCACAAGTTTTCCCCCTGCTGTCTCTCTCATTGGTAACATGGTTATCAGATCGTCATTCTGTTGTTTTTTCTCACTTCGTTCTGATGTATTTTCCTTCTTTTTATCCTTTTTCTTGACCCACCTGCTTTCCCACTTGTCTAAACATCTCCAGACCTGTGCACTCTGCAGTATCTCTTTAAGGTGTGTTTTCATCCCTGCGGATCTCATGTGTTCGAAGTCTTTTGTGTCGAAATCTAACCTGTAACTTCTACTCAGGTGTTTAGTCTTACCTATATCAATCTCGTGTCTGTCTGCAATTTCTTGTAATTTCTTATGTATGCTGCTCACTTCTCTTGTAATCCTAGGGCACATGTATCTTAGTTCTTCCTCCGTGTATGATTCTAATCTGTTCAAACCCATTGTTCCCTCAACCAGTTCATCTGCCTCCATACCCAACCTTATTTTATTCAGGTATTCTTCTCCCTTCCCGCTAGATACACTCTGTGGGGAGTTCAGGCTGTTGAACCATTGTGTTAGCTGTTGCGCGTTCAGTCCCATCAGTGTAGCAGTTACATCAACTGCCACTGACGGTTTCTGTAATGTTTCAGTCTGTGAGGTTAACGGTACTAATAGTGGTGGATGTGACCTTACCACGGTTGACGGAGCACAAATTGGAATTGGACTAAATTCCGACAAGGACCCAGATCCATTTGGCAGTGCCGCTATCGGAGTTGTCTCTGGAGTGGTTTCTATGCATCTTCTCCCTGTCCCATTCTGTATCATTAACCCTTGGTCGCTGGTGCTTGAATTTGCCTGTATGTACAGTGGTACTGGTGGACCTACAGTGATAGGTAGGGATATCGCGTCTGGATTCTGTCTGTTCCCCGAATTCTGTGGCATGTTAATCCCCACATTGTGGTTCATCATTGCTGGCATACCTAACTGGCTTTCTACTACTCGCACTTCTTGTGTCTGCTTTTGGGGCATCGAGAACTGTGTTGATTCAGCTTGAATCAATGTTGGTCTCTGATAGTTTTGTCCTCCCTGCGCCATTGAATCGGAAGTCATTCCCACATTATGCTCATCACAACAATGCCTTTGAACCTGTGGCTGATAGTTATCAGCAGGTTTCAATGTTGGCACGTCTGGGTACATCCTCTGAACCCGTGGTATTCGTTGTGAGAAAGGCATGTCATAACTGCTCGGCCTCTGAGATCTCCTCAAATTTGGCGTTATATTACCCTGTATTGGTTCTGGAGGGGCAGTACTAATGCTTGAGCCTTTTTCGCTTTCCACATATGGCGGTGGGCGATCATTCAGCAATTGTATAATGAACTCCTCATCATCTGACTCGTCTCCCCTTTTCGAGTTTCTATTGCTCTCTCCCCCTCTGGACTGACTCTTGTTTGTCTTACAGGTGGCTTTCCTTCCTTCCGTCTCCTCTTCCTCGGCAATCGCTGGAAACAATTTAATTCCCTGCAATACGTCTGATCTCCAAACCTTTTGTGTGCTGTCCCATCTAGCATCCGCTAGGGTCTTTTCTACTTTTCTTATTCTCGTCTCAAATTTCTTTTGTTGTTGATTTCTAGCTATTAGCTCCCAAATTGCCAATGCCTCAAACTGTGCTGGCCTTGGGGGTACTTTCATGTCGTATAGCGCAAACCTCAGATTTTCTAAAACCCTTAGGTTAAACGACCCGTGGATAGGAAACGCTACACTTCCATGTTTTTCTGTTAATTTGCACCATTGCTTTAGCCAAAGACATGGCGCTACACCCTTTTCTTCAATGACGATGTAAGCTGGTGTACCCTCAGGCGGTGTTTCTTCTCCTACATTTGCTTTAATATAAACATCTCCCCTCATGGCACTCTTAAATGCTTTGAAAAATTTAATCTTTCCGTCTTTTGTTTTTCTTAAAAAAAATATGTAATCAATAAGTGACTTTAATTCCCGGAATACTCTCCGCTTGCCTTTCCCCTTCCAATTTCGCTTCACGGACTGCGTCCAATCCGTGCGCGACCCTTCTCACCAACCGACCTATCCCAGCGTGGCTCCTAGTGACGTCACACTCACACACTGCGGCTGACAAAGTCCTGCGGCTTGTCCTCTTTTCATTCGGCTTCACTCATAAACTAATTTCTGCAATATAACGCGAGCATTTAACCAAAGGAATAAAACAGATCTGTCGGTTTACTACAGGAAAGGTAATACAATCGCTTCAGAAACCTTAGGGATTTTTCACTAGCCTCTGCAGTTATTCCATCTTTCTCGGTTTCCCACTTTCGCAAGCAAAATTTGACCTGCAAACTTTACTCTCGACTGATCAATGAACTATTCTAGTGCACTTTAGAATTCGTCAAATCTCAAAGTCGAAGTTTTCTTTCACTCTGCAACATTCATACCGACTTGTTGACCACGCCCGATCAACCTATTAAACCGACCAGATCACAACATCAAACAAGTGTCACATACACTTTTCAACATACTCTGGAGTCTCTTGACCTCGCAGGGCCCGTCTCAACATCAACAACCACGTGGACAATTTTTTTTTCTGCTCAAAGCGCTACACACACGTGAAGTTCGACGACTTCCCTACTCTCACACCTTTGGAGGAACAGTCCTCTAATATCTTTTAACCCCTTAAATCCTCACAAACTTCTCAATTAATCTGCGGCGATAAGCTGTGCAAGCGCGAAACCCTAACTTCACTCATACCGTCACTAGAAATGCTGAGACCATTCTCATACCTCTATATTCCTCATTCGCAAGCTCAGAGATCCCGGGAAAGTCATTGGGGACTTAGGGCATCATCATCTCTCCGACTTGTTTTATCAAAGAAAATTCTAACCTGACTTTGTCTATTGTTTGGATGGGGTCCCAAAGGGTTAAACCATCAATCTCTGCTACCATCTACTGATAACGCGTCTAGCCCTTATAAAATTACCTGTATCTGTACACGTTGGAGGTCGGTGAATCTTTTAACCGAGTCGGGCTCTCCTCATCCTCAATAGTCGAGTCACTCAGATCAATAATCAATGACTATTGTAATCGGTAATCAATACTCAATTAATAGGTCAATATAGCACATCAGAAATCAATAACAGTTGGTATTTCGGCGCACCATGACCTTTCAGTCATGAATAACCACACCAGTTTATTAAAAGTTAGTGAATTTATTTCCCTATATTAACAAAGCTAGCACAATATATATATGTCTCAAAACCAATTGATATATGTGTATGAACATTACTAGCTGTCCATAACGGCGGAAGAAACGCAATCTACGCAAAATCTGGATGATGATACACTCTGTTATAGCAATGCAAATCACCAATGTGACTAACTGTATTTGACTAATTGCATACATTCGGTCAGCATAACAAGATTTCAATTCTTCATGATACATTGAATGAATACCTCGACTAACCTCTAATTAGCATTGGCATGTGGGACTTCATGCAAAACGAATTTAGTCAACGCAAATTTGGAAAAGTTCTAGCTAGGACCCTATCAAAATAGCAGTTGGTACCTAAAAGGAAAAACACAATGCATAATACATTTATCCTTTCATATTTACCAAATACAATCAGCATTCAAGAAAAATCTTCGTCCTTCAGGTACCTGTTCGATCAGCATGGGGCAAGTTCAAAGGGGCAAAGTTAAGGGCAAGCTTCCTTGCAACGGCAAGGAGAATAGGGCAAAGTTACTGCATGGGCAAGACGGGGGCAAATCAAAGTTAAAGTCTCTAGGGTGAGAATTCTCAAAGTCTCTTTCTCTCGGATAGAGAAAAGGGCGTCAGGGTGTCGTCCCAAAATGGAGTCTGGCATCAGGCTTCAAACTGGCATCGAGGAAAATGGCTGACTTCTCTTTGTCCAGTGGGTTTAAGTAAGAAACATTCCAAATTCTGCAGGGTCTTCCATTGGAGGGTTCATAGGTTGGCTTCAAATTGTCCAATGAAAATTGCCTTTTACTAGAACTTATTTGTGCATACATTAGCCTTGGAGCCTTGGAACACAAATTGTATCATGGTTTGCCAATTATTTTTGGTATCTGTACCTTCATTGTCCGCACCTGCAGAGACTGACCTTGTATCAAAGGGGATGTAACCGGCCTAGCACGAAACCTTGGAGATAAGTGTACCAGCCAGTTTCTACTGGAAAAATACAACTTCAAGCAAGAATATATGTTTCATTAGTTCAAGGAAAAAAAGAATCACGCAGTTAGAATTTGAAGCCAGGCAACTAGGCCAAAGCCTGTACTAAATTTAAGCTAAGCAAAACAGTTTTCAAACAAAAAATCATCGCATACATTTGCGATTATGATGGATTACTACAATTTTAATACTTCGTGATTAATAAAGCTCGTTTATAATGATGGCGAACTAACCTGAGGGCACAATTCCCCTCGTACATTATTTCTTTTACTAAAATCACACTACATTACACGTATTGATTACACAATTTATATGAATATATGTCGGACCTTCTTTTTCTGCGTCATCACGAAAAAACAGCTCTTTTTTGAGTAAATCCAGCCATTCTGTTTTCCAGCACTGTTGCAAATGTTGGCGTTGACTAGAAGTCATTGAATTGTTGATTGGATTGTAACCAACTAGGCCAGTCACATCAATCCAACTCAAATCTGCTTGAGATTGCATCACATTTAGTAAATTCCTTATGTTCCACCAACCTTTGTTTTCTAGAAGAGCAGAACCCTTTAACACGCTCATACCCTGCGCAGGAGCTGAATATTTTGATAAACCTTCACACACTTTTTTTTTTTTTTTATAAGAGCCCAATCAACAATTTGTACATTTTTAATAAACCTTTTACCCATGTCAAAATTCTGTTGCATTTCATTTTGAATTTAAAAAAAATGCAAATCAACTGAGGTGTCTTCGGCCAGGCTATTATCAACCTTGACTCTACCTTTACACCTCAACCATTCAGAAAATAAGTTAGCATGAACTTTCCTACCTCTGAGGCAAGTAAATGGTGAAGTACATGTAGTACTGTGTGGTGTTGTATTGTAGCTCAAAATATTCTCTTTTATAAATGCAGGTACGTCCTTTCCTGATGCAATGGCTGTTTGTATACCTTCTTTTATTATCCCATTTGCCCTCTCAACCAAACCATTAGAGTTGGGAAAATACAACGCAAATTTAGGATATTGAATATCATTCTTGCTTAAGAAGGAATATATTTTATTAGAAGCAAAATGTGTATAACTATTGGTAACAATGAATTTAGGAAAATCTTCTGTTGCAAATACATGTGTAAGGAATGATACGGCATTATCAGTGTTAGGAGAATCACAAAAGGTATAATGGTAATCTATTATTAGTATCAGAAACTAACAGTTCTCGGAAAGAATTTCATATGGTACAGAGAAATCTAAACTATTGTTTTCCCATGGTGACTCAGGAAATGGAATAGGATGAAGTAGGGTATCCATAGTTTACCATTTCTTGTTAGATAGCAAGCATTCCACAAAATTATCTATCATTGATTTGACTTGTGTCTACAAGCAAGGCCCCCAATAGTATTGCTGAATATGCTTGCATGTTTTATTGATTCCCAGATAATCCTGATGGGCATTTTGATGATTTCCATTCTCACTGTTCTGGGTGGAACAAATAGGTCATGATGTAAAATCAAGTAATTTTTTTTATCAATAGCTCATTGGCTACTTGAGCAAAACATCTTAAATGACCCGAAAGCTTCCTATTTTCAGACAATCCATTTTTAAAGATATTTCTCCCCTGGACCAGTTCAATATCTTTTGATCTCTCATCTAGCCACACTTGTTCAAATATAGAGACACTGCATTCCGCTAGAGCATCTACTGTAGATATGACACATTCTGTATCTTCAAGCTTATCCAGTTCTTGATCACAGTCCAAGGTCATACAAGGTAAACAGTCAGCCCTGAAATGTTTCCTCTAGGGAGATATTTAATAATTACATTTTATTCTTTCAATTTGGACAGCAATCGTACTAATCTTGCTGATACCTTGTTTCACCCAGAGCCATCAAGTATGTGCACAAGTGGTTTATGATCTGTAAAAAGCTCAAATTCACCCCCCCAAATATGTGTTTTAAATTTATGAACTGCCTACACCCAAGCCAATGCTTTGCTTTCAATAGCGCTATAGTGAGTTTCAGAAGGTTTTAACATCCTGGAAGCAAAATCTGTTCCTTGCCATCGACCCGTTGACCTAGAATTGTACCAATACCAGTCATACGAGAATCCACACAGATTACACTTTTGAAATCATCCTGAAAAGGAAAAGAAAGAAAGCTGATGCATTCCCAACTAAATTCTTGACCTTATTGAAAACCTCTGCAATTAGTTCAGTCCAAATAAATTTGGGACCTTTTTAACGATGCCTGCAGTGGTTCCACTTTTTAAGCATTATGATGGACAAAGTGGGCATAATACTCTGCCAAGCCTAGAAATTAATGCAGAGAGTACTTTTCTAGTACAGCAGGGGCATTTTGAAAAGCTTTGATCAAAGAAAAATTTGGTTTAATATTGTATGCCCTAAGTAGTCTAATTCGTAACTGCGAACTTTGCATTTTTCTTTCCTAATTGTCATACCTACATTGGACAATTTGGTCGAAACCTTGTGAAGTGTTGTGTTATGTTCTTCCCAATCACTGCCAAAGATTAAGCTATCATTTTAGTAGTCCTGGACTCCATTTATGTCCTCCAGAAGGTTATCCATTAGCCTCTCAAAGACACTAGCTGTCACGGCCAGGACAAAAGGCCACTTGAGATATTAAAATATACCAAAAGGGGTGATAAATGATGTAAGCTCTTGGTACTTGAGGATAAGTGGAAGCACAAATCAATAACTGAAAAAATCTTGGCCCACCCAGTTTTGTTAACAACTGCTGCATCTTTGGAAGGGGATGATAGTCAATCAGGATACTCTTATTGAGTGCACGTAGGTCAGTACACAAACTCACTTCACCAGATTTTTCTCTAACTACAACAATGGGTGAGTGCAATTCGGGTGACTTACACCATGTTATCACCCCATCAGAACAAATTTAATGGTAGCCTTGATATCAATTCTTGCGCTCAGTGGTATGGGATGTGTCTTGTGAACTACTGGCCAGGCACAAGATTTTAACTGAATCTGATGAGTAAAACCTTTTTCACAAACCCGATATTTGAAAAGAGATTTTTATACTGATTAACCAATTGTTGATTGTCTATTGTGTCAGTTTTTTCAACTATGTTCACAACCACAGGTTATTCATGAATGTAATCTGTAGGTACTATACCCAAATCAATGGGATTCTCTGCACCAGGCTTCAAGGAGAGGCCAATTTTGGCTAAGGCTAGCAAACCAATGATGTTTCCTTCCGTGATATTAACGCATATTGTACCAGTAAGGTATGCCTGCCTAACCATTCCAATTCAGAAACAAAATCTCCCAAAATTTCTACATCAAGTTCACCAAAATCCTTTGGAAAAACATCAGAAGGTGTTAAACTGACTGTTAAAAATGGCCTTTCTGCAGGGGCACCCCGAAACGTTTTACCTTCCTCCTTCTCTTTTTCTGACCTCATTTTGCTGGCTTTAGGACTCTGCGCACTTTACCACTGCTAACCAGTGCTAAAGTGCATATTTTCTCTCCTTATAACATGGTGACATTGGCTCATACCCAGTTGGCTTATTGAATTTACTTGTAAGTCCCTAGTCAGGAGCACTACATGTGCCCAGGGCATGTAAATTAAATGCTACTAGTGGGCTGCAGCACAGGTTGTGCCACCCACATAAGTAGCCCCCTAACCATGTTTCAGACCTGCCTCTGCAGTGCCTGTGTGTGCAGTTTCACTGCCACTTCGACTTGGCATTTAAAAGTACTTGCCAAGCCTTAATCTCCCCTTTTTCTACATATTTCACCCCTAAGGTAGGCCCTAGGTGGCCCATAGGGCAGGGTGCTATGTAGGTAAGAGGCAGGACATGAACATGTGTTTTCTATATGTCCGGGTAGTTACAACTCCTAAATTCATTTTTACACTGCTCCTTTCATACTATAGCATTAGGGCTACCCTCATATACTGTTTGAGTGGTAGATCCTGACCTGAAAGGAGTAGCTAGGTCATATTTAGTATGACCAGAATGGTGATACAGTATCCTGCCTAATGATGAAGTTGGATTTTATATTACTATTTTAGAAATGTAAATCCTTCTGTGCTTTCCAATCCGCATCTGGCTAGGTTTAGTTGACAGCTCCTTTGTGCATTCACTCAGACAACCCCAAACACAGGATGCTCAGTCACACTTGCACACATTGGCACATTAAGTGGGTCTTCCTTGGCTGGGAGGGTGGAGGGCCTGATACTTCCATGTCAAAGGACAGTAGCCTGCCCTCACACAAAGGACTGCTACACCCCCAACTGGGATCCTGGCAGACAGGATGGAACTGAAAGGGGACCTTGTGCACTTCTAAGCCGCTCTTTGAAGTCTACCCCACTTCAAAAGCACATTTGGGTATTTAAACAGGGCCTCTGCACCTACCAACTTAAACACTTCTGGGGTAAACTCTCTACCCCATAGACACTTCCTCGAGAAGAGAACCTGAACCAGAACCTGCAATCTGTCAAGAAGAACTGCCTGGCGGCCCAATGGACTCACCTGACTGCTTTCTGAGAAGGACTGCTGCCTTGCTGTTGCCCTGCTGCCTTGCTGCTCTCTGGCTGTGCTGAGAAGTGCTCTCAAAGGGCTTGGATAGAGCTTGCCTCCTGTTCCTTGAAGTCTCAGGATCAAAAAGACTTCATTCCTGCTAGAAGAAATCCCGGTGCAGCGAAAATCAATGCACCGCCTTCAGCAAACCATGACATCCTGCACCGCAGTGAGAAAATCACTGCACGCCAAATCGGAACGACGCAGCCCGACTTCACTAGGAGAAGATTGATGCAGCGCCAGCATAGCGACTGGAAATTTGACACACGGCTCACTGGATCGATGCACAGCCGAGCCGGAATGACGCAGCCCAACTTCCTGAGAGGAATTGATGCAGCGCCTGCCGTGCGGTAGAATTTTCCACGCAACGCCCACCGGAGCGACGCAGCCCCTGGGACCTCGTCCTGCCAGTGCTGGATTTCAACGCATCATCCCCGGGGCATCCGAAAACCCCCAGCCCGAAGAGGATCTAAGTCTGAGTGCCAAAAAATGACACAAAGCCTTCCCTAAGTGAAAAACAAATGACGCATCACTGCGTGCCGCCCGAGAAATCGACACACACCTCCCTGTTTTCCACGACTCTTCTCCTCTGCAGTTCCTTTCAGAGATTTTGCACGCAAACCAGGTACTTGTGCTTGCAAGAGACATTTGTTACTTTTAAGAGACTAAAGACACTTTATATCATTTTTACAGTGATATTTCAAAATATACTTATTGCATCTTAATCGTTTTGACCTGCATGTTACCAGATAAATATTATATATTTTTCTAAATACTGTGTGGTATATTTTTGTGGTCTTTTACGGTGTTATTGCATGATTTATTGCCTTCTAGGTTAAGCCTGACTGCTCAGTGCCAATCTACCAGAGGGTGGGCACAGGATACTTTAGATTGTGTATGACTTACCCTGACTCGAATGAGGGTCTTTTCTTGGACAGGGGGTAACCTGACTGCCAACCAAAGATCCCATTTCTAAAACTGCCCTTTTCACTCCAATTTTCATAATAGGTTGTATCTGAAATAATGGTAGTTGGTGCACCTGAATCAGCTATAACCTGGAGGTGAACATTCCCAATCAGTGTCAGACACAGCGCCCCCTTGATTCTATGTTCATCCATTATGGCATTACATTTAATAGTCAAAATGACAGACAGTTTTTCTGAAACAACATTCATACTTTCTTGAACATAGGTGATAATAATGAGAGGAGAGTCTTGGTAGCTCTTTCACATTACCTGAAATGACAACTTTTTTCAAAATAAGCATTTTTTTTACCAATTGCTGGGTAATTGGGATTATTACTGATATGGTTTTTAGATCAACATCTGTAACAAATGACTGTGCCCCTTCTTGAATATTACTGCTTTCCCACTCTACTCCCCACTTTTAATGTATAGTACCATGAGAATTATCACTGGAAATCTGTAATGCATTAACAAGGTGGTCTTCGTGAATGGCTTTGGTAGATATCATAGACCTTTCAATGCTCTTAGCTAAATCTATGGTTTCCAATAATGTGGGTTTGTGCACCTAAGCAAGCGTTCCTGTATCTTCTTAGAAGACCAAGAGGAAACCAATTGATCTCTAATATACAGTGCGGCATTGTATTCCTCAACTTCATCTAAACCCTGCTTTCTTTTAAAGAAATTGTGTCTCTGTAACATTATACTTGGCTTATCAGTGTACCATGTATCTAAGCTCCCCAAAGCCTCTTTATATACATTCTATATATCAGCATTGTCACCTACTGCGTGTGGTGTTGGCATAAGAGGCAAATTGTCAAATACCTGTTTAACAGCATAGCCAGTGCAACTGTATAAAATTGCTAATTTTCTATTTGATGCAAGGTTAGCTGCATCAATGGGCGTTAAATTATTTTCAAAAATTCGGAGCCATTGATACCATTTAATTAGGGGTGGGCGGAGTTCTACTACCCCCTGCCACCTGCCCTACATGTCACCCTGGCCCGAATGTGCCCGATCTTAAAAACGCTAAGCAGGGTCGAGTCTGGTTAGCCAGGCCCAACCCTGCTTAGTGCGACTGAGTTCAGGTGCATTCAAGTCAGGGTCCTAGGCAGTGAAAGCTGCCATCCTCTTGTGCTCACTGCTGAGAGCCCACCTGTCTGGAGCTGCTGATCTCCACACCTGCACACTTCCCTTCACCCACTGCTCTCCTTTACAATCTTGCTACGAGGGCCAAGCACACCCCCTGCTTGCACAAGGCTTGTAATTTCTTCCTGTGCACATACACAGAGCCTCAGACCACCCTTTCTTTAGGGCCCAGCACTAGCAGCAGCAAACCAGCTCACCACCAGCAGCCTGGTATTTTCACAAAGTGCCTAGCCTTGCTTGCCATTGGGCTCTAAGGCACTCTCTCAAGCCACACACATCTCTATCTGGCGAAGGGCTGCTAGACTACCACTCAACCAGTCTCCAGCTTTCCCTGCTGGCCTCAGCACCGCACCCCATAACGCCACTTCCTTTCACAGGGATTCTGGGAAGACAGGTTCTTTTCAAGTGGAGCTCTGACAGCAAGTTTCCTTTTTTCCAAGCACAGACCCCCCACCCCCTCATTTGCAAATACTGTCCATGCCCAGTGACAGGCCCGATGTGCACAGCAGAGAAAGTGAAATGAGAGTCTAACCTGTGTCCAGCGTCCAGGACGGTCTCTGTTGCCATAGGCCTGGCTCTCTGCCTCTCTCTGCCCCAGGCTCCTGGGCTTCTGAGGACAGTGAAAGGAGGCCAGAGAGAGACCTAACCCTGGCCTAGCCCTGGATCCAGAATCAGCACCAAAGTAGCCCTATGCAGCAGCTCCACACCAATGCCGCAGACGTGAAGTTCACATTTTTGGACAAGTGTGAAGTGCAGCTCAATTATGGGCAACACAGCACAAAGGCAGACTGTTTGCACTTGTGTTGTGTCGCCCATAACTGGACTGCAGTGCGGAGTTGGTGAGCTCCACTCCACTGCCCGAGCTAGCCAAGTTTTTGGTTGAACTCTGTGATCCAAGTAGAGCACGGAGTGCCAAAAACTTTGTTAACTACGTCAGCGGAGTGAAGCTCACCACCCACCCCTACATTTTATGCCTGGTTTGTCAGGATGTTGTAGAAAAGGAGAAGGAGGCTATGAAAGTATAGACAAAGTGTGTTAAAGTCGATAGAATGAAGTAAACACTGCCTACCAGAGTGCCGCAGTTCTTGGAGTCAGTACACTCTGCTGCTGCAGTACTGGGACCTCAGTTGTAGCTCCATCAGTGCACCTCAGTTCACACACTCCAAGCCCTTAGCCGTGACAGTGATGTGAACCCTGCATGCGCTGTCTGCCAGAGCAGCTCAGTTCTTCCAGTCAGTACACACTGCTGTTCCAGTACTGGGACCAGGGTGGCAGCTCCATCAGTACACCTAGTTCTACCTCGGCGAGGTCACTTCCTTTTCTATACTGGCACCCCTCTCACATACAGTTCCCTTACAGCAGCTCAATTCTAATATTCATTCCCAATGGCAGCAAATACTGGACCCAAAAGAATAAAACACAACACAGCCGTGCACCTCAAGTCTAACATTCAACGCCGCTGTTGATGGTAACCCCCACACCTCTGCTAGAATCCATCAGTTGTAACATTCAGTGCACATTTAATCTCAGGACTCCTTGCTTCTGTGCTTCAGAGTCAATGCCACTCCCATGCTAGGCCCCACTCACAGTTTCACCAGGGCACCTCCAGGCTAACAGTCAGCAACACTGGTACGCCAATACTAGGTTTCACACATAGTCCCATTAACATATCTCACTTCTGACCTTGTGTACCCGTTACTATTCCAGTACTGCATCCCACATACAACTCTGCCAGTGCACCTCAACCCTAACCTGCAGTGCTACATTGTTCCAATACCAGAAATTACATGGCACTCCATTTCTCATTCCTCACCCGCTGCCTTTCTATTATTCCAGCACTGTACACAGCTCTGTCTATACTCCCCCCGATCTGAAGTGCCCCAATATTGCTGTATTGGGGTTCACATACAACTCTGCTAATGCACCTTTTGCTCTTCTGCAGTGCCTCCTGCTGTTCCACACTATGACTTCTGTTTGAGGATGTGGGAGAGCCAATTAAATCTATTCTTATCTGCCATCTTTATTTGGGAGGGTCTGTTTCACCCATCCCACTCTGTTCTTTCCTGTACTCTGTTCCCTCTCAATGTTTTCTTTTTCCAGTTTAAATCCACATTCAATATTTCTTTCAGTTGTTTTTTCTACTCCTCTCCCTTTTTTTAAATGTCCTTCATCCTCTTGCTACCTCCTCTTTCTAAGTCGCAAAAACTTGGTTATTTCTTTCCTTGTTTCGTTGCTCTCTTTTTTCTTCATCAGGCGTTCATTCTTTCACTATTTCTCTTCCCTTCATTCTTTCTTCATCTTTTTTATTTGCTCTTTCGTTTGACTTGGTATGCGTCCTTTCACTTTTTTTAGATCCTTCCTTTCTCTGGTGTTTTTCTTATCTTTATCTGTCATTTCACGTTTTACTATAGATCCCTTTTTTTCACATCTGTATGTGGAAGCCACAAGTTACTTGTCGGGACCCGAAGTGTCAAAGTGGTTTTCCCATTCTGTGTCTGTGGGGAATGTGTCAGTACATACGTGCCCTGGTTCTTTCGCTGCTTGTTTCTCTCATCATCTCTCTTTTTTCTCTAATGTTAATTTTTCTCTTTTTTTTAAACTTCTTTCATTATTTCTTCCTCTTTATCTTTCATTCGCTAGCTTCCTTCCCTTTTTCTTTTTTCTTACACATTTGCTCTCTTTCTTCTCATAGTTGTGTTTTCATTTTCTCATTCTTCCTTTCCTATCTTTCTTTTATTTCTTTGCAAACCTTTCTCTTTCTTAATTTTTTTCTGCTGTATTCTTTTCACTTTCTCTCCTGAGGCCTAGTTTTCAATGGACCAACAGGTGGAGTGGCACCGGGGCCCACAGACCTACGGACCTCACTCAACTCTAATTACTGCTGTATTTACCTATAAAAATCCCAGTCAACCATTTTTCTTTCTTGTTCCAGGGCCCATGACACCATTACTATGCCACTTGTCCTCTTTGTCTTTACTCCCGACTCCTTCTTTCCTTTCACCCTCCAGTCCGTCCCAATTGATATTTGTTTATAGTGTTTTGAGCATTGCACTCTAATACCAAAAGTTTATTTCTGATAAAGGTTCATATGATAATTGTATATATTTTAAGATAGAGGAAGAAGGTAAACGGAAGTGCGTTAGTTAAATGCTGTAAAAAGAACAGATGATGGACGGAATGCTGACTAATGCAAACATTCATCCCCAGTCACAAAGATCTGGGTTTAATCCATCATTTTTTTGCTCACCAGGCCACCCCAGTTTGGACCCAGCCATATCCAAATCAGTCTTGACCCTGTTCCACATGGGAACAGTCCAGCCCGAACTGTGAAACCAGGTCCTCCCTGGGCCACAAATAAGCATCCTAGAACCGGTTTCAAGGTATCACCCTTTATCAGATAGGCTAGCTTGAATCCAATGGCGCAGTGAGCACAGGACCCACGTCTGGCCATACCCTTCCCACCTGGGGTGACAAAAGAAAAAAAAACAACAGATGATGGATGGAATGCAGAACAAATAAAACATTAACCCCCAGTCACAGATCTGGGTTTAATCCATCAGTTTTTTTGCTTGCCATGTCATTCAGTTTGGACCCAGCCATACGTGAATCAATCTTGACTCTGTTCCTCATGGGAACAGTCCACCCCGAGCTGCCAAGCCAGGTCTTCCCTGGACGGAAACAAGCATCCTAGAACCGGTTTCAGGGTATCACCCTTCATTAGCCAGGCTAGCTTGAATCTGGTGGCATAGCATGCAGGGGACCCACGTCTGGGCATACCCTTCCCACTTGGGGCGACAAAAGCAAAAACAACAGATGATGGACAGAATGCGGGGGACTTATCATCTACTACAGTTGCACATTTCAAAGGTTCTGCCTGAGCACATGTTCAAAGGGTTTGACACTAGTCTATTGTGACTTCATCCAATCTAGGGTCAGGGCAGAGAGGCAGAAAAGCACCTCTGGGGTGGAAACCTACAGAACCTCCTCTTACCTCAAGTGGGCAACAGGCATAAATATTGGACCTTCAGGCTCAACTCGTCAGTACACTTCTGAACTTGGACATGTGGAAGACTCAGAAGGACTGCTGTGCTTTTCTGCAAGGAGGACTGTTACTCTGTTTGCCTGCTGCCCTGCTGATTGAGTGAAGAACTGGACCTGCGTCTTGAACCCAGTACCACCTGAGTGACTCAAATGATTAGTTGGCTGGCCTCCTGATCAGAGCCTTAGAGACAGAAAAGGCTCCAGCCACCTTGAACCCAGCACATGGACTCGGTCTTCTGTGAATCCTACCACCAAGTCGTGCCACACCACTCCTAGACCCTTATAGGTGGGCTTGCTGGTGCTCTGTCAGACCAGGTAATGTCCTGTGAGCATAACTGAGACAGGGTAACACATCTCCTCGCAGCTCTGCTGCAGAACTGCAGCTGTGCAACACATCCCTGATGTAAGACTTAGCATCACAACCTGCACTCTCTTCAGAACCACTGCTGGGTGAAGCATTCTCGATGCAGGCCATTAGTGTCGGTGCGCAACGCATCTTCACATAGCAAGTCATTGTCAATGGCGTCCTCTATGATGATTCAGGACCTCACATTTCAGCCTCACAGCTCCTCAGAACTGCTGCTGTTCAATGCATCCTCGATGTGGGATCTTAAAAGGCTCTGCAACTAGGATTTAAGGTATTTGTAAAGTTGGCCTAACTTGGTCCTTGTATTTGACCAGATAATTACTGTTGGAACTTTGTGCTTCTAGTCACTATCTTCACTTAAATCCTTTAAATTGCATATCTATGGTTCAGCTGATTGAATTTGTGTTGTTTTGGTCTCAAATAATGTATTACATTTTATTCCATTCTTCCAAAGTGGTGCAAACCTTTTGTTATGTTGTGTTTTCACTTTATTATTGTTTGAATTGCTGCATAAATACTTTACACATTACCTCTAAATCAAGCCTGACTGCTTTGTGCTAAGCTACCAGAAGGTTATGCACAGGCTAATTTGGGATTTGCTTGTAAGTTCACCCTAACAGAAAATGTGGTTGCTGCATCAGTGGAGTTGCACCCCCCTCAACCAGTAACCCAATCCATAAGTCAATAAAAGGTATCCTTCACAAATATGCCTCCTTTACAGATTTAATACTCAAAGTATGGATTTATCCAGGGCCATTTCTAGATGGTTCAGATTCAATTCATTGAGTAATATATGTACATGTTCTCCTCAACTGTTGCTTTTATATCCTTTAAAGATATCACTTCAATTGTTTATTTTAGAAAAATGTTAGCAAGGTGATTCCTGTTTAGTCACCTCCAATACAAGATAAAGGGGAATTTCGTCAGATATTGGACTATACCAAACTCCAAAACAAGGGGATTAGTGTTGGCAGTGAGGCCCAGCTATAGCAGAGTGTGTAGAAAGTTATCTTGTATTACTTGGAGTAACCTAGCTTTGAAATATCTCCAAATCCCAGCTCAGGGAAGCAGTATTGTGAAAGCTTTCTGTCTGTAAACTATTCACAGCAGTTATTGGTTATTGTATTTTTAGAAATCTTAGCACTGCGTAGCAGCATGCCTTACATTTAACTATGGTATTTATCACATACATAGGCCAGTTAATGCTACGATGAAAACACATACTCAGTAATTTAAATGGTTTATCCTTTTCAGCAATTTCTTAGGATTTTTTAAACACGGTTTCTAAAGTTTGCAGTGTTTTCATCAACATTATCTTGGTTTGGTTCACACTGATGGACAAATCTTTATTCCTGCAATACATGAAAATTATTTCTAGCATGGCATGAATTGAGTATTCTGTTAAGAACAATAGAACAGCATCACAGGCATAGAACAAAATAGATACCTTAGGACCAAGCAACTCAGGGCCATTTGAGTTAAGGTCCTTAACATAGACAATAACACAATTTAAAAATAAAAATTTAATGAAAGCTAGGGCCACTAAACAGTCTTTGCATAACCTGATGAAATTAGGAAGAGGCATTGCATTCCCCATTAGACCGAAAGCAGTTAAAGGTATTCTGACAGCGGTTGCAAAGATGGATCAATTACCTGATCAAAAATAGTACTCTTAATTTATTTCTGAATACCAAGTCAAACGTTGACCTTAAATAAGAAAATATCTATCAATCACTTAATCAATCAATCAGGTAGATTTATATGGCACAACTAATCACCCGAGAGGGTATCCAGCTGCTTGAGTGTCATGATGTTTCAGGTTACTCAGTCGAACAGCCAGGTCTTAAGTGTTCTCTGGATTTCCTGTAGAGACGTGAATGTTCGTAGCTGCAGAAGGAGATCGTTCCAGGATTTTGCCAGGAGGTAGAAGAAGGACCATCTCCCACTATTCCTTCAGTGGATGTAGTGTGTGCGGGCAAGTGAGAGTAAGGCGGAGCTTAGTTGTCTGAGAGGGTGGTCGAAGTTCAGGCAAAGGTGGATGTAGGCTGGTCCTTGTTTGTGTAGGACTTTATAAACATGGATCATCAACTTCAATTAGCATCTCTTCTGTATGGGGAGCCAGTGGAGTTTTCTGAGGTGGGGAGTGATGTGGGTCCATTCAATGTGGTCGAGGATGAGTTTGTCAGTGGAGTTTTTTATGGTCTGGAGTCTTTGCAGAAGGTGTGTGGTGATCCCAGCGTAGAGTGCATTGCTGTAGTCTGATGAGCTGGTGAGCTGGTGATTAGGGCTTGACTGGTGGTACATCTGGTGTTTAGGGGGGCCTTTTGAAGACTTTTTGTAACATGTAAAGTGCGCCTAAGCAGGAAGAGGTGATTGTGTTGATCTGAGACTACATGGTCAGTTTGCTGTCTAGGATTATGCAAAGTTTTCTGGAGTGGGCGGTCAGTTTGGGTGATGGTCCTAATTCTGAAGGCCACCAGAAGTCCTTTCAAGGGTGTTGTTGTTGCTGAAACAGGCACTTCCATTTTCTCTGTGTTGATCTTCAGGAAGTTATCCTTGATTAGGTTGGTGCTGCTCTTCATCCACTTGTGGAATTTGGTTCTTGTGTTGTCGGGATCTTCTGAGAGGATGAGGTGGGTGTTGTCTGCATAGGTTATGATGTCCATCCAGTCCTTGGTATCTAACAATGTTGGCCAAGGGGGTCATGTAGGTGCTAAAAAGTGTGGGGTTGAGGGAGGATCCTTGAGGGACACTGCAGATGGTGTCATTCACTTCAGAGGTAAATGGAGGTAGGCAGACCTTCTGCATTCTTCTGGTGAAGAAGGAGGCAATTCACTTGAGGGCATTTCCTTGGACACCAGAGTGATGCTTTTGTCTTATCAGAATGTGATAAGAAACAGTGTCAGAGGGTGATGAGAGGTCAAGGAGGATCATAGCTGCTGTTTCTCCCCGGTCAAGGAGGGGCTCTGATGTCATCAGTGGCTGCAGTCAAGGCAGTCTCTATGCTGTGGTTGGCATGGAATCCAGAATGGGAAGTGTCTAGGAGAAGGTCTGCTTCAGATTATTTGTGAGTTGCCTGTTGATGGATTTTTCCAGGACTTTAGGGGCAAAATGGAGAAGTTAGATGGGGTGGTTGTTTTTGAGTTTGCTTGATACATCAGATGTTTTCTTGAGGAGTGGTTTGACTTCTGCATGTTTTCAGTCTTTGGGAAAGGTAGCTGTGACAAGTGAGGAGTTGAAAAAGGTGGTGAGTTCACTGCTGATCCTATGGCAAATGTGGTATGTGAAGGGGCTAGTGGGGCCTCCGGAGTGAATGGAGTTCATGATGATGGTGGTGTCCAGGGGGATGAGCTGGTCCCAAGAGGTAGGATGGTTGTCAGAAGATTACCCATTAAATCAAACTTCCACAGGAGCAGATGCCTTTTACCCAACTTCCTTTAAAAAATGCATGCTCAGGCTTTAACTGATTATCTGAACCCTGCATCCGCTAGGGGGAAATGGGAATGGGAATAGAAAAAGAGAGACCGCCTCCAGATTCAGTTCCAGACTGTGTTTCCCACTTAAAGATAGGCTATTAAGTGTGTATCTCTGAAAACCTGCACCTTTCTTCTTATTGGGATTTCTTTAAAGGAAGGAGCTGCAGTCCTAGAACATAGATAAATACATTCCTACTGCGCATTCAACTGTTCAGCCATTCACATTCACCCAAATCGTTCTCCTAACCTGGATCTTTTGAGAGACTAGCCTCTCACTAAGAGAACAATGTTAACTTAATATTTTCTTTCCTCCAGGAGTCAGTGGTTTCCAAGGTTCTCTGGAGAACAGTTTAAAAGTTCACAAATATACAAACTACTAATGTCTTTTACAGGAAACGAAAACTCCTTCTTGAGGTTCAGTTTTCTCAATCACAGACTCTAGGAATTAGTCTGAACACTGAGGTTTGTCTCTAAGACTGACAAATCTGCAAAGAGTTCTTGAATATATATGTACATATGTTTATTGGCAAGTCGGGAAATCATACAAAAGAATTCCTTACTGCAGTTGCTTGAAGTTCTGTTAAGCCAAAACAAATTCTCCTCAGAAAGCCGGCAGCCAGTTGTTGGAAGAAGGAAAGAATTCAGCTTCTTCAAAAGGGAAATGCAGCTGGTGTGCACACCGTAACAAGAAAAATAATGAATTGCTCGAAACTGGAAGAATTCTCTATGAAATGAAGCACCTCAGGAACACTGTTCATTCTCCTCAGGATGACAGTTGAAGTGCACAGCTCCAAGAGAGAAACAACTGGAGGGAAGCTTCAGCACAAGACTAAGGTAGAAACACTAGAGCGCTGACCTCACAAGGATTAGCGGCCACCATCTTGATTGGCAGTTAAACCTGAAGAAGTTAGTTCTAAGAACAGCCTCCACAAGACCCACCAAGAGTGAGGACGCTGCTGCAACCAACGTGGGTACAAGGAAAAGGGGAATCATTTTTGCTGAGGGAAGAACTTAACAATGCTGGCAATAGTTTTCCTGACACTGGTGGTGTGTGTTGTTTTTGGTGAGTGTGTGAAGGTGAAGAAAGTCTTAGGGCTTGGGCGGGGGTTCAAAGTTTTTATAGATGGTGGTAATCTTGTCATGGGAAAGGTTGGTGATTCTGTCTTATAGTTCTTGGGAGGGGATGATGCTGTTTTCTCTGGCTGAGGATTTGTGAACTCTCAGATAATGTTAAAGAGCTCTTTCTGTGGTTGGAACTGGACTTGCTGCAGTTGTCTAGGGGTTTTCTCTTTGTCACTCTCAGTAGCTGGTAGTAGAGGATGAGGGAGGCCTTGAAGGTGGTCCTGTTTGAGGTGTCCTTGCTTGTGCAATATCTTTTTTCCAGATGCTTACAGTGGTGTTTTGCTGTTCTCCGTTTCTTGATGTACCTTCTTGCCTGCTTGGTGGATCTCCTGGATCTGCTGGTCTTGTTGGGGGCAATGATGTTGGTGCAGTTGGTGATCCAGGAGTTGAAGTTTTTGATGGCTTGGTCCAGTTTGAAACAGTGTTAGGGCATGATGTGTTGAGGGTGCTGGCCCATTGGCTTTCTGATACCTCAGTCCATCTGTGGTGGGGGGTGGGTCCTGGGTGGTTCAGCGGTGGAGGTGCGGGTGCTGGAGATGTTGAAATGTATGATGGAGTGGTCAGTCTAGGTGAGTTTGGTAATGTGGCTATACTTGGCCCTGCTGTTGGAGGTGAACATGGGGTCCAGAATGTGTCCTATATTGTGGGTGGGGTCGGTAATCAGTTGGATGACGTTATTAATGCTGTTGAGTAGGCTGGGGGTGTCGGTGAATATTTCATGAGGATCATATACATTTGGGTGTTTAGGAACTTTATGAAACAACTGTGACGGAACATGCACAATTTGATCCCATTTTCTCTTGATCCTAACTCAAGGAGATCAAGCTTACTTGTTTCACTCACTAATTGAGTCAGTTGAGTCAGCCACTTACAAAGATCAGCATCCCCTAGAGGTGTTAACTGATTGTTGCAGTGAGTGCAGATTACAAAATGTATTCAACATTTAGTTACTGTAATAATTTGGAGTATTAGTTGAGGGGGTGGTAACAACCCACATCAAAGAATAATCATTGTTTTTGTCGGGCTGAACCACTAAAGTCACTATATGAACTTGAGCTCAACCCCAGTAGCTAAGACACAGAGCAGAGAGACTTAACTTGGAGGCGCTGTTCAAAGTATTATGTAGCACCAAAACAGTAATAAAAACAAGATGGAACACAAGAGAAATTTCAAGCCAATTTAGTAAAATTTAGTACATTATAATAAATAATATAACACCAAATCAAAAAAATCATTAAGGGAAACCAGAGATATAATTTTTTTAAGTTTTCAATAAAATATCCCAAAAAGCATTAAGCATTAACTGTGGTCAACTTGTTGTGGTAGACCAGGACCTAGATGTGATTTGAGGCTGAGTGCAATGGAGTATGGGTTGGCTACGTATTACCTTCAGGCTTAGCCTCTGAAATGGTAGTCTAAAATCTTCAGCGGGGCAACGCAGCAGGCTGTTTCAGAGGAGGGATCCACGAGGTTAGAGAGCCATTAGACAAGGTTCCAGTGAAGCCACTGTTTTTGGGTATGATTGCTCAATGCAGAAACAATTCAAATTTTATGTCTAAGGACGGTACCTCTTTGGTTGGATACTTTTGGCATCTTTGCCAGGTGAAGATTCCTGTGTTTGCACTTAGTCATTTTTTGGGAGCTCAGATTACTCCAGCGAGGAAGGCTGCAGGCTGTAGCAGAAGAGGACGCTGAGAGGCTGGATATCTTTTTTGTGAGATCACACTGAATCAGATTTTCTGCTGAGGAAAAGCTCAAAGTGGAGGAAGCCTCATTCCTGCACGTAGTGGCAACACACCTTAAGTGGATCAGCTTGGCTGGTTTGTCCCAGTACTTCAGAGGTTTTTGGAGCAAAAATGTTTTAAGTACCAATTTTCTCAGGATATAGGGAAAAGTATATTTTCCACAGCCCAGTGTTCCTGAACCTCAGGAACAGCACTTGTGAGTCACAACTCACTCTAGAAGAATCCACTAGGAGGGTCAAGAGAACATCCTGTTGGAACATATCAGCTGAAAAATTGTAGGAAAGGGCAATTATAGTTAGTTGTGTCCCAACAGTTTGGCCAGGAGGTCAGCCTTATGGCCCTTGGAGTCGACTTTATTTACCTGGGTAGGAGTGGCAGAACTTGCAGAGTTTTATGAATGGGCAGAATGAGGCACATTGCACTGCTCCTGCTGATTTTAGTGCTTGGAGCTTGTTCCGTGCTGCAAAACCGGCATGATTTAAAAAGAAAATCAAAAAAGTTCCTATGTTTTACCCTTACCACTTTTGCAGAATTTTCTTTGGGCCCTACTGCAAACAATCCCACAGCTCCCCTCTTTGTTTAAATACAAGATGGTGAATTCATCCTATGCTTGAGGAGAGTCTATGAGCCCACCCTTGAAGTGTGGCCTTGGTAATGAGCTACCCCTTCAATTTAGTCACTTCAGACTAATTCTGAGGGCAGCTCCCTCCCCTGTGATTGGAGCCTGCCTAACTTGAATAACAAAAAAGGGCCTGGACAGCTGTCATCTGACATCTACCTGTAACAGGGGAGGATCCATTGAAGATAATTAAGTTGCTGAACATTGCTTAAATGAACATCCTACCAGAGGAACAGAAATACCTCCTCACACCCATGCGTTTGTCTCCTGCTCTGGAGTGCAGTTTATACACCCCAGTCAGGATTAAGCACTCAGAGGACTGCAGAAGAAGGATTATGAAACTTTGCCTCTGAGGCTTTAGGAAGAGAAAATTTACTTTCAGAAAGTATTTCTATGGGCAATAAGGCTTACATAGGGACAAAATATTAATATTTAAAAGGAAGGGTTAGACCTGTTAAAAGGGTTTATTGTGACAGGCTGAAATGCAGAAATGTTGCTTTATTCAGGCTACAATGTTAGGCTTGAGGTTGTGTTTTACACAGTTATTGTAATGGAGGGCGCAATAGGTACTGTAGTCATTTAGTGGCAATTAACCTGTAGGCCCTGGGTACACTTTGGCCCATATTTATACTTTTCGATGCAAAGCAGCACCGGCGCTGGTTTGTGTAAAAAAATTTACCGCCTGCTAACACCATTCCTACGCGCCATGCAGGAGCCTTATTTAAGGATTGACGTTAGCCGGCGCTGCGGGCTGGTCAGAGTAAAAAAAAAAAAGACTCAAACCAGGCAGCACCTGCGTAGGGGAAAATGGGCGTCGTGCGTCAAAAAATGGTGCAAGCCAAGTTTGAGTCGCAAATCATGGCTCAAACTGGACTTGCGCCATTTTTTGACTCACAACCATCATTGAAATTACTCCTGTCTTAGCAAAGACAAGAAGACCCTGGGCATGGCCATTGGGCACAGTGGCATGTAGGGGGGCCCAAAATTAGGCGTCCCATGCCATTTAAAAAAATAAAAAAATAATACTCACCTCAACTTACCTGTACTTACCTGATGTGGGTCCCCCCATCTATGGGTGTCCTCCTGGGGTGGGGGAGGGTGGCAGGGGGTGTCCCTGGGGGCAGGGAAGGGCACCTCTGGACTGCTTCCATGGTCTGAGACCATGGAAGTGAGCCCAAAGGTCACTTAACGCCTACCTTCACCTAGGCGTTAAAAAACGGTGCACATCAGGTTACGCGCCATTTTTTAAGGACCGCACCCCTCCTGTGCGTCAAAATGACGCAGAAGTAGAAATAAGGCGCACAGGCCTTAAAGTCATTTTTTGGACGGGAACGCCTACCTTGCTTGTCATTAATGCAAGGCAGTTTCCCGCATCCAAAAAATGACGCACACGGAGGTTTTTTGATGTCCACGGGGTCGGCCGTCATAGTTTAAATATGGGGCAATGTTTGCACCGAATGTGCGTCAAGATTTTTGACGCACATTCGGCGCAAACAGAGTATAAATATGCCCCTTTGTACCTTATACTAGGGACTTACAAGAAACTTGTGTATGGCAATTACATGCATACGAATTCCATAATGCTGAGCCCAGACACTTTCTGACTAGTTACCAGAGTTTAAGTGCACAGAGCTCTCTAGCCAGAAAAAAAAAACTATTTAGGTGAAAATCTGGGGGTATACAAGGCAAAATATGGTCATTTCCTGCAGTTACACGTACCCTAGCTATTGCTATGAGATCCAGGTAAATTTGAACTTGATTGGGATCTCTTGGTGCAACACATATTCAGTGACTATAATAAACTTCATGAAGTTCTTCCAGGTTACAGCTCGATGTTTGTTAAAACAATAATAGAAACATCACTTTAGAGATGGAGGTGGTGAACAAAATGTAACTAATGGTTTGATAAAAAGTTAGAACGAGACAGCCTTTTAGTAATACCCTCTTATATTATTGCACAATCTATAGACTTTAGACTTTTGTGCAAGTTTATTATTTTTTGCTATTCACAAAGGAACTTCACGAGTAGTATCTTTATGCCTGCCTATCTGTTTATGTGCTTACTCCCAGTCAGGAGAGTAAAGACTTTGCAGCCATAAACATATTATTTGTATAATTACTTTCTGAATTGCAAAAATTCATAAACTTGCACAAAAGTGTAAATTTACTTCTTTTAACTACATTTCACACCTGGAAAATGAAAGATACATTTTAATATCATACACCAATCTTTTTCCAGCAAGAGAAAAGGGGGCATAAGCACTCTTTCGGATGTCCTCTCTCATTGCATATAGAAAAGCATCATTCAAGAGCAGCTCTGCAGGTTGTGGACCTTACAATCTCCTATGGTATTCAGGCTTGTAATAGGAGCTCCCCATCAGACATTCCTTGACACGACCTTTAGGTGAGGTTCTTATCACAGCAACATTGATTATATGCTTCTGAATGTAAGATTTTAGAGTGAGATGGTTGATATGGTTGTAATACAGAGAATGGAGAGTGATCACAACCCTTTGCCCAAGGACCTTCCCATGTCCCGCCCCAGCAGACATTGTTGATGGGCAACTTGTTGTCACAAATAATAGGGGGAAGCTGAGGTGGGAAACAGTAGCCTCCTCTCTGGGGACCCTTAAGGTCCTCTATTCAATTTTGGATACTCATATGGAGAGTATATGTACCAACTGGGGGGGAAATGATTTGACCCTTGCTGAACATCATATGGTATTCTCCAAGTTGAGGAGTGTCTTAACTAGAGAGGTTAGGGGGCCCACAAAGCATCTACAGGGATGGTTTAAAAACCAGTGTGGAACAATGAAGTCACACCTCATGGTAGCTATATGTGTATATATGTATTATATTATGTATATGTTATAAATATATATAAATATATATATATATATATATATATATATATATATATATTATCACAGATATTCGGCGTAGTCTCTCGCACCAAATCGCCGGTGGTGCTGCTCATTAAACGTGTGCCACCGCGTTCTATAAATCCACACTTCTTCTTTTAGTCATATAATCGGGAAGCAGCACTCCAGAGTGTATATTCTAAAATGTATTGCTTAGACGCAACAGGAACGCGTTTCGGCATTACTGCCTTCATCGGCCTGCCGGCCGCAGTAGGAGGCTGACCTGGCTTGTAGTGGGTACCAGAGGTACTTACACCTTCTGCCAGGTCCCGTTATCCCTTATTAGTGTAGAAGAGGTGTTTCTAGCAGCTTAGACTGATAGAAGGTAGCTATGGCAAAGCAGCTTAGGCTGAACTAGGAGACATGTAACGCTCCTACTATACCACTGGTGTCATATGCACAATATCATAAGAAAACACAATACACAGAGTTACTATAAATAAAGGTACTTTATTTTTATGACAAAATGCCAAAAGTATCTCAGTGAGTACCCTCAGTATGAGGATAAGTTATATACACAAGATATATGTACACAAACCAAACCTGGGTAAGTCATAACAAGAAAAGTAATGCAAACAGTGTAGAATTACAATAGATTGCAATAGGAGCACATAGGTATAGGTGCAACACAAACCATATACTCCAAAAGTGGAATGCGAACCACGAATGGACCCCAAACCTATGTGAGCTTGTAGAGGGTCGCTGGGACTGTAAGAAAACGGTGAGGGTTAGAAACATAGCCCACCCCAAGACCCTGAAAGGTAGGGGTAAAGTACACCTACTACCCCCAGAGTGCACAGAAGTCGTGATAGGGGGATTCTGCAGGAAGAACAAACACCAGCAATGCAATAACAGTGGATTTCCGGACCTGAGTACCTGTAAGACAAGGGGACCAAGTCCAATAGTCGCGAAAGTGTCGAGAGTGGGCAGGAGCCCAGGAAATGCCAGCTGAGGGTGCAAGGAAGCTGCCACTGGGTGGAAGAAGCTTGGAGTTTTGCAAGAAAGAAGAGGACTAGGGACTTCACCTTTGGAAGACGGATGTCCCAGGTCACGGTGAAGCTTGCAGAAGTGTTCCCATGCAGAAAGACTGCAAACAAGCCTTGCTAGCTGCAAGGGTTGGGGTAGAGGTTTTTGGGTACTGCTGTGGCCCAGGAGGGACCAGGATGTTGCCACTTGGAGGAGGAGACAGAGGGGGCACCCAGCAACTTAGGGAGCCCTCACAGAAGCAGGCAGCACCCGCAGAAGTACCCTAACATGCACTTGGAAGAAGAGTGAACCAGAGTCCACGCAAAGTCACAAAAGGGAGTCCCACGATCCCGCAGGACAACTCAGAAGGTTGTGCACTGCAGGAAGGAGTGTAGGGGATTCAGGCTTGGCTGTGCATGAAGAAAATCCTGGAAGAGTGCCCAGGAGCCGGAGCAGCTACAAATCATGCGGTCGACAGCAATGCAGTCTAGCGTGGGGAGGCAAGGACTTACCTCCACCAAACTTGGACTGAAGAGTCACTGGACTGTGGGAGTCACTTGGACAGAGTTGCTGAGTTCCAGAGACCACGCTCATCAGGATTAGAGTGGACCCAGAGGACCAGTGTTGCAGTCTTTTGGTGCATGCATTAGCAGGTGGAAGATTCCATCGACCCACTGGAGATTTCTTCAGATCTTCTGGTGCAGGGTGAAAGCAGGCTACCCCCAGAGCATGCACCACCTGGAAACAGTTGAGAAAGCCGGCAGGATGAGGTGCTACAATGTTGCTGGTAGTCGTCTTGCTACTTTGTTGCGGTTTTGCAGGCGTCCTGAGCAGTCAGTGGTTGATCCTTTGGTAGAAGGTGAAGAGGGAAATGCAGAGGAACTCTGATGAGCTCTTGCATTCGTTATCTCGAGAATTCCCCAAAGCAGAGACCCTAAATAGCCAGAAAAGAAGGTTTGGCTACCAAGGAAGGAGGATTGGCTATTAAGAGAGGTAAGAGCCTATCAGAAGGAGCCTCTGATGTCACCTGATGGCACTGGCCACTCAGAGCACTCCAGTGTGCCCCCAACACCTCTGTTTCCAAGATGGCAGAGGTCTGGGACACACTGGAGGACCTCTGCGCACCTCCCCTGGGAGCTGCAGGTCAGGGGAGTGGTCACTCCCCTTTCCTTTGTCCAGTTTCACGCCAGAGCAGGGCTCGGGGATCCCTGAACCGGTGTAGACTGGCTTATGCAGAGATGGGGACCATCTGTGCCCATCAAAGCATTTCCAGAGGATGGGAGAGGCTACTCCTCCCCAGTCTTCACACCTATTTCCAAAGGGAGAGCGTGTAACACCCTCTCTCAGAGGAAATCCTTTGTTCTGCCTTCCTGGGCCAGGGCTGCCTGGGCCCCAGGAGGGCAGAAACCTGTCTGAGGGGTTGGCAGCAGCAGCTGCAGTGGAGACCCCGGAAAGGCAGTTTGGCAGTACCCGGGTACTGTGCTAGAGACCCGGGGATCATGGAATTGTCCCCCAATACCAGAATGGTATTGGGGTGACAATTCCATGATCTTAGACATGTTACATGGCCATGTTCGGAGTTACCATGGTGAAGCTATATATAGGTAGTGACCTATGTATAGTGCACTTGTGTAATGGTGTCCACACACTCACAAAGTCTGGGGAATTTGCCCTGAACGATGTGGGGGCACCTTGGCTAGTGCCAGGGTGCCCACACACTAAGGGGGTCATTCTGACCCCGGCGGGCGGCGGGAGCCGCCCGCCATGCTGGAACCGCCAAATGACCGCACCGCGGTCAAAAGACCGCGGCGGCCATTCTGGCTTTCCCGCTGGGCCGGCAGGCGACCGCCAGAAGGCCGCCCGCCGGCCCAGCAGGAAACCCCCTTCAACAATGAAGCCGGCTCCGAATGGAGCTGGCGGAGTTGAAGGGGTGCGACGGGTGCAGTGGCACCCGTCGCGATTTTCAGTGTCTGCTTTGCAGACACTGAAAATCTTTATGGGGTCCTGTTAGGGGGCCCCTGCACTGCCCATGCCAGTGGCATGGGCAGTGCAGGGGCCCCCAGGGGCCCCACGACACCCGTTCCCGCCATCATGTTCCTGGCGGTAAAAACCGCCAGGAACAGGATGGCGGGAAGGGGGTCGGAATCCCCATGGCGGTGCTGCAAGCAGCGCCGCCATGGAGGATTCCCTGGGCCAGGGGTAAACCGGCGGGAAACCGCCGGTTGCCCTTTTCTGACCACGGCTTTACCGCCGCGGTCAGAATGGCCCAGGAAGCACCGCCAGCCTGTTGGCGGTGCTTCCGCGGTCCCCGACCCTGGCGGTCGGAATGACCCCCTAAGTAACTTTGCACCCAA